>NW_021940604.1:13104769-13277037 GCF_001715985.3 Manacus vitellinus | reverse complement strand
ATCGTTAGAATAGCACTGGATTTTAACAGAGGCTATGTTGTTTGATGTTGGGAGATTGAGTTTCTAATGGAGGTACTATTACTTACCTCAAAATACAGTTTTAAATGATCCTTAATAAATAAAGTTTGATACTACCTCTCTCTCCAATTACACATGATATTGGAAGTTACACATAGCAAAATTCACAAACCCAGTTTTTAAATGAAGATGAAATTTGGACACTTGGAGCAGAATGGTGGTGAAGCAGGAGAATCCCAGAGATTATTAGTGCACCACCTACCACTAATCTCTACTGTTACCTCTTTATGAAATCCTCACTTTAAAAGCAGCTTCCAAAGTTCAGCTCTACTGCTTCTGCTTGATGCTGTCAGTTTGTGAGGAATACTGAATGCAGAAGCCACCCTAGATGATCTTCCTTAAGTAAAATTTATACTTCTCTGCGGAAATATAGATGGAGAGATGAAAGTTGCTGCCTAGATTCTCACTAAAATGTCAAATCCTAGTGATTTTCTTCAGTACTTTGTATGTTCTAGAGGACTGTGAAATCATCATTGAAATGTGGATTGTTTCAAGTTGTTAAACTGTACTTTTGCAAAGGTTGTGATGCAGAACAGCTACTATATGAATGTAAAAAAACCTAGCTACACAACAGAAAAAACCCTAGCAATAAGGTAGCAGAACTATGCAATTAAAAGAAAAAACAGTTTTTAATTCTTTTTTCTGGCCACAGAGGGTCTTGAATACACATTTTCAGAACTTCTGACATTACTAAAAGAAGGCAGTGCAAAATTTGTGCTAGATGCGAAATTTGTGTTTGACAGTGAGCACTCCTGCAGGAGTGCTTTGTATTTTACAAAAGGCCTCTTTGGCTTACAATGTTTCTTTAAACTGCCATGGGGGAAAAAAAAGACATCTTTATACTGGGAAAGTGCATTAAAGAGTTGGTAGTAAATATGTACACTGCCTCTCTAATGGTTTGAGGAGTCTACCATCAATCACATACACCTGAAGAAAAACTGTCTAGCTCATGTGAAGCCCTGAAGTAATAGTCTTCAGCGAATATTCTGGTTTTAGTTGCAACTGGCCCTTAATGTTAAGAAACAGTTAATGGTCATGCAGTGTTACCCATGTTCAAAGTGCTAAGAATTAGCAAAGAATACATTTGTCTCTGAAAAAGCCTAATTATGGAACACATACTGTCTTTAACTTCTACATGGTAGTGCTTCTAACAAGCACAATGTAAAATATTAATGTGTTTCTATTTTATTATTTGTGCCTCATATATTTACCTACTCTCATCCCTATATTTCAGGATAGTTTGAGCAGCTCAAGAAAAGCAGGCCATAACACTTCAAATACAGTTGAGTACTTCCAAAAGTCTTGAAAAATATGAACAAATGAAGCCCCAAGACTTTTCTGCACAGGGATGTATGTTACTGTTATGAATTTCTCACAGCACAGAGAACAGCCAAGCTATTTGGCCCGTTACACTACCTAGGCATATTTCCTATCCTAGCCTCTAGATTCTACTCAACCTGTTGGTTCTTTTTTAACACAAACTTGTTTGCAAAGTTTTGGGGTTTTGTTTTGTCTGGTTGGGTTTTTTTGGACTTGAAAACACAAGGGAAATTTGAACAACTGAAACTAGAGCAGCATGAATTAATACCGTGGCCAGCCTGAGAGGCAGGAAATTGCCATTGCTCTGCTCAGTGCTGCA
The DNA here is from genome assembly GCF_001715985.3 of Manacus vitellinus. Taxonomy (NCBI): domain Eukaryota; kingdom Metazoa; phylum Chordata; class Aves; order Passeriformes; family Pipridae; genus Manacus; species Manacus vitellinus. The sequence goes on along the minus strand of NW_021940604.1, from coordinate 13,275,320 downwards.
TCAGCAGTGGTCTTTCACATAAATATGTCTTTGCTTTCAAAACAATTACTGGAGTTTCTGAATGAAAGAAATGGAAAGGGAAAAAAGAAAAAGAGAGGCTTTTATTTTCTTAGCTATGTTGAATTACTTCTCTCTTGCGTGACCTTCCAGGAATGTGTGGGACAGAGCGAAAAACAATGAAACAATGCACATTATTTCATTTCTTGAACTTTTGAGTGGAAATAATCAACCATCTGCTGTCCTCTGCTAAAGGAAATACACTCAGTAGGCTGAAACAACAGCTACTTCAGCAAACAGCCAAGCTAAAAGAGAAAAACCTGACTAATTTGTTTTTGCAGATCAGTGAGTGGATGCAGCAAGTACTGTTAGTAAAGCTTTCTGCATTGAAGATTCAGCACAGCATCTGGGAATGATCCCAGCTCCCTGTTACTACAAGATCTCTTGCCATACAAGAGATTCGTAGATTGTCAGATTCCAGATAAAGACTAAAATTGCTTGAAACCAGCAGGCTGTGAGCTTCAGAGCCATATGCAAATTGCTAGAGATTATGCCACTGCTGACTGTTCCAGGAGCAAGACAATACCTTTCCAATTCAAGACTGAAACTAATAAAGACTGCAAACTAATACACATCCACAGCACACAAGTATTTTGGTGGATATTTTGCATACAAAAGTTTTTACTGCCTTTTTTTACTTTTTTTTTTTTTTTTTTTTTTTTTTTTTGCACACACTTTAAATACTCCGCTGCTGAACTTAAAAAGAAAAACTCACATACAGGTGTTTTTTTAAATTGTTTTAAGATCGACCTTGTTGACTGAGGCCACTTTTAGGCATTTATGAATAGTCACTCTTAATCTGTAGTTTTAGGCAAACTGCTATGCATGAAAAAGGTTGTGTTTTCAAGTTTAAATACAAGCAATTCTCAAAGTTTTTGTAAGGAGTAATTTACTTTTTCTTTCTATTAAATCATGCTTTCAGCTCTTTATAGGAGCTTTTACAGGGAAGAACGTTTTTCTGGCTTAGTACTTTTCTTTAGAATGCACAACAAAAAATGCTTAAAAATCCAAACCATTTCCCCTGTCTCTCTTTTAATATAGAAACCACCAGGAATGCCAGTCCCAGGTTTTCACTTGTTCAGCTATGGTGCTTCTAGGCTGTCTCAGATGTCTGCTGAGGGGTTTACAGCACAGGCAAGTAAAATTTTTCATTGACCTGTTTCTGACCGACAAGAAAAGTGTACACCGTACCTTTCATATGAATGCATCTACTGAAGAACCACCAAAAGATCCCAATTCCCACATACACACCAGTTTTTAAACCTTCAAAGACTTTGCAGTTTTCAGCTAAGTTTTTATGAAAGCAAATAAAACTCTTCTGAAAGTATCCTATGCAATGAAAAATGTTATTTTTAGAGCAATTTAATGAGATAGCATAGCTAGACCACTGGATTTTGAACCTTTTTCTCTTTATGCCATCTGCATTGCTTAAAAATCCTACCAGTTCTTCAGTCATCCATATAGGCTGAACTTCTGGTGTAAATACATAGAAAAGAATATCACTTTCATGCTTCATAATAGACATAGTCATGCTTCATAAATAGACAGAAAACCATACAGACCTTTCTTCAACATTGTTCTTTAAATATACTGCTGATGTGTCATGTAATGAAATTGAAAGAAGACCCCAAATTATTCAGGTTATATATTTCTATGGTGTTATTCTTCATAGTCAAGAGTACAAATAATTTTTCAGGTACCTGAGGTCCCAGATAATTGCCAATATGACTCATCTGTTTCAACTCCAAAAAACCAAACCTTTCCTTTTCAAATTTAGTGGGCAACACAGCAAACTAAAATATCTAATTTAAGCAAAGAAAGAAAACCCTAGGGGAAAATCTCCAGCAGTCAGTGCTCTCATACATTTTTCATGCTCCAACTGGGACCAATATTAGAATATTTAGCCCAAATCTAACACTATCTCACAGTTTTCACTTGACTGTGGAGTAAATAATTTTGAAGAGAACTGCACAAAACTCTCCTAATGCTGCTCCTTTTTCCTACCTTTTATAAAAGGATGTTTGACTATAAAACTAAACTGATACTTTCTGCTTGCCCTGCATTTATCTATATAACTATCACTCCATAATACAGATAATAATGAAGCTAGGTGTCTAGAGTTTCAAAGACTAACTTTTATAAAGTATTATGAAAAATTCTGCAAAGCTGAGTAATCTGCTGTGACATCTCCCGTTTTAAACATAACTTACTTTGACAACTTTGGTTCTTCTAGTTGGCATGAGCAAGGAAGGATGACTTGAGGCCCTTGAGTAGCTACATTTCCTGTGGTTTTCTTCATTATGATTCTGTACTGCAATACAACATGAATTGATTTAAACAGCCAAAGGCCTCACTCTTTCACTCAGTTTCACGTCAACAGAATGGTTCCCTGGGAGAGGAAAAACTGCCCATCCCTCTGCATTGAGGAAGGAAGCACACAGAGTGACATGGACTCCTGTGATCCTCAGAGGCATAGGGTTGTGGAATAAACCAGGGCCCCTGCCTCCACAACTTTGAGTTATTTGAAGTTATAGTCTTCTTAAGCACTGAGATGCCTGGAGGTGTTGACTGGCCTAAGACATCAGAGAATGATACTACTACAGTTTGCATCAGTCTAGTCCACCTGAAGATTAGGGAAAGATGCACATATTACAGGTTATTCTAGTATTTCTTATTTAGCACCTGTTCAAGCAAGACCTCTATTTCATTACTGTTTTAAAATTTTGTTTTTATGTTAAATTGAGGGCAAATCATCACTTCTTTTTTGATGGTTTTTTCTTTCTCTGCGTCATGAACAACTATGTCCTACAACTGAGGGGGAAGTAAGCCTACAGCTGAAATACTGCTGCTTGGAAACAATTGATGTCATGTTAAACTGTTATTGATACACCCATCAAACTACAGTTTCTATTTCAGACGACCAGAGGAAACAACAGGCTGTCCTTTACCATATCTGCAAATGCCACCTCCAGAGCTCTATTGGTTCCTATTGCCCCAGAATCCAAATTATGAGCCTGATCCATCGAATGAAACAGCAGGGTTGCATGGCCAGACTGTGCCAGTGACCAATAAGCAGTGAACTTTGGTCACTACAGAAGCTGCAGACAAGCCTGCTGCCACCCTAAGTGTTCTGTTTCATCTAATGTCGTTGGTAAAACTTTTCTGCCCAAAGAAAGGAACTTGGTAGCTCTGCTGCAATCCGCTACAGTAGCCAGCATTAGGGTTACTCTTAATGGAATATAGCAGAACTCCAGCTTAGGGAAAAACTTCCAGATCCAGGTAACATCAAACATTACTAGTTAGTTTCTTAATCCTCAGTAAACCAGAGCTGCAAGCACAACCACTTAGATCTTTGTCACTGAGCTGCAGCATTAAGAGAGATGTTAACCTTACATATATATTCCCTGAAGCCTGTTTTTTTTCTGTTAATGGCTGTATTATTGCTACTATTCAGACCATTTTGACAATCTGAACAAATCTCCCCATTAAGGAAAATAAGGTTTAACAAAGGGGGTGAATTTGGCTGGAATAGCTGATTAGATTAGTTGTGAATTCACTGACACTGCAGCAAGTAGGAAAATCTAACTAACTCCTGACTGCTGCTACAAATCTGCTGCCTTGTGCAAAGTCTCAAGGTCAAAGGACCAGAGTATTGCTAATACTCTACTGCATCTCCTCCAGGCCATGGACAGCTGGGCAGAAGAGTGAACTACCCAGATAAACACTACTTGCAACAGTGGGTTGCCCTAAATTATAAAACCCAGCTTTCATCCAATGCTGCATACAGCTGGTGCACACCAAAGGAAAAGGTTACAACATTCAAAACACTGATATCATATCTACATACTTTAGTACACATTCATAGAGCCAAAGGGACAGCAGGGAAATAAGCATGTCAGGAATGCCATTATAGCTGGGCAGAGAAAAGGGTTGGACAGATAGGAGTAATTCATCTGCAAATCTGCACCAGGGCCAGATACAAAACAGCTTACTGTGATTTGCTTTAGGCTTTTCTCATGTAAATTAAACATAAAATTCTACTCAACGTGTCTGTATACTTTTGACTGTATTCAAGTATTCAACAAGCAGTTAATGGTTATGGACCTAAGCAGGTTTTTCAACTATGTTTCTAAATTACTGTGGGCCAGAAAATTCAAGACTGTCCATCTTATAAAGGGAAAACAGAGAGGGGAAAAAAACCCTATAGCCAGACAGTACACTTGAAAATACAGACTAAAGACAGCATGCTGCTTTCCAGCTACATTAAAGAAATATTGAGCAGTCCCCAGTGATCAAAATCCAACACACCCACTTTAAACCTGACAAGGTAAGGTTTAAGGAGGTACAGTAAGCTCAATGTTCATCCATACTTTAGCTCTAAGGCCAGGTTCACAAGGTGCTAATATATTCAGTGCAAGACTAAGGCAAGCATGGCCACAGTGCACAAGCACAGTTTTGTATACTTTGTCCATAAGGCATTTGCTATTGTAAGCCTCCAAGCAGTTTTATATACTGAACTGCAGCAGCAGTGTGCTTTCAAACACCAGCTGGCAGTGGCACATTGGGTTGTGAAGTCTCCAAAGTGTGATTCCATAAAAGACATTGGATGTTGCTGCTGCTTAGGAACTATTAAAAGTACTAGAACAGATGGAGAATTAAGTTTACCATTTAGCTGCCTAGTTCATGAACCGTTTTCCTTTCCCCCCACCAAACATCTTTGAAATTAAAAATTTTTATCTTTTAACTGGTCTTTCTCTTTTCGTGGTGTTTTTAATAAGCCATTTCTTCTTTCACTTTGTGGTGTGACATCTTTGTGGTATATAAAAACTGGTGGTTTTAACTGATAGTATTTTGCACTGATAATCAGTGCAAAATAGTCACCTTAGGAACACCAACCGGTTTCTTTCTTCACAGATACACTACATTTTCAAAACTTAAAAAATTCTTAATTACAGAACTAAAAACTGTTTGGCTACCTGACTTTTTCTACCATTTATTATGTGGCTGATTTGAGGCAATCAAGAAAACAAAATAATTTTTTTCCTGTACCATGGGGGATACTCTTGAAAGAGGTGCAGATGGCCCTAGATCTAGAGGAAACAGTCTTGCAGCAAAGAAAACCCCAAACAAACAAAAGCCTCCACCACACAGTAGAAAGGGCTTTAAGAGGGCACCTAGCTCACTCTTCCTATTTGCAGAGCAGTGTCCTAGGCAGTAATTCCCCATTTGTGTTTGTGCACAAGGTTTCTCCTGTGCTAATGCCTTTCCCTAACAGGCATCAGCACTCCATGCCCATACTTGGCAAGTGTCCCAGTGAGGGGGAGACCAAGGACCAGAGGAAGAAGAGCTGGGTAGGTTATATACTTGCAAGAATTCCTCTTGTCTTTTTTAAATTTAGTAATGCCAGCTTTGGAGAGATTTCTCTCTCCTGAGCCAGTTCAAGACAGCAGACATAACAGCACTTGAGCTCTGTAGCTGGCTAAATGCAAGCACACTTCAAGATAAGGACAATTTTACAGTCCTGCTTCATTTATCAAACCTGACATGTAGTGCACATTATGATTTCCATGTAATGGTTTGACTGTAAATTTACCCTCAGCAAGATCCTTTTATATGCGTTCAAACTAATTTACCTCTTGCTGATGGAGTCCTAAGTTGTAATTTGCTTAAATGCAGAGCCTAAATTGACTAAATCAAATGCATTTGCGCAAACTCAATAAACAGAACCATTATCCACTGAAATAAGCAAGTCTCCTAAGAGCATCAAATGCTTCCTTATAGTAGAAGAGTTGGCTCAGGAGCCAACCACTACTCCATCTAATGACCATGTTTCTTCCTCTATTTCATTAGCCAGTCTGAGGGCTCTAATTTTTTTTTCCCTCTAAACGGAAGGGCAAGAGGCATACATAGCCTTATCAAGTATTGCAAATAAAGTAACTAAAGCTCATTTTCCAGTGTAATGAAAAGGAACCAGTGGAGAAAGATACATTAGAATATCCCTGTTAATGCATACATTAGCTAGGCCATAGCCAACCTTAAAGACCTCAAGCACCTAGCACACAGTATCCATTTGTGGAAAAGCTCATACAATTATTGTGTCAGCACATGTTTTATATAGCAGTGCGAAAACGTTCTGAGTCATACTGATCTGCCTTTGACTCAGTGCTTAGAAAAGAACATTGATTTGCAGTTGCAAAGCAACAATTTAAAAACTGGCATCAGTCAAGAGGGCATTCAGCCTCTTTATGAAGAGTGCCCAAACCAGTATCCTTCTGAAAGGGATGGAAGAAAGACTCTGATCTACTGCACCACAACCCACCTCCAGTCTTTCACCAGTATAAATTTATTTCACTGGCTTTGCAACTTAAATGTAATGGTGGTGATCACAATGGAAGCTGACATCTAGTACTTTACACCAGCTTAAGAAAACCTGTGTTGGATTAAAAGTATTTAAAGCTTCATGCTTATTGAGAATAATAACTAAATGGCAGGTGGTACACCCTACATACCAATGGCTGTTCTAATATGGAGAATTTTTACTGCCTGGCAGTACTGCTACACTAGGTATTCTCACTAGAAGTTGCTGCTGTTGTTACATCTTCAAGCTATGATGCAAGGAGACTTGAACAGCCAAGTTCATTCTGAGTTAAAGTTTAAACTTTGCATATCTAGTTGCCATGAAGAAAAAAAAGTCTTAACAAAATTAAAAAGACAGTAAAATATTTTTTGCTGATATGTATAAAATACATATATAACCAGAACTGAAAGTCTTAAACTTGCAGACTAATTTTGGTAAAAACTGCCAAGTTTTTAATACAAACTGGTAACAAAACATAGTATTTATTAAGTACTTGTCTTTAGGATGTTTAGGAATATTATCTATTTTTCTATTAATAATCGGATGTCATGATCTAGGCTTACAACAAACAACATGCCCATGGCAAATCCATTAAACACAGGAAATTAAGTTACCAGCAAAAACTACACCATTCTATTTTATTTGTTTGCCCTTTGAAACTTCTGCCGTCAGTTCCGTGTCTGCTAATTTCCATCAAAAATCAATAAGCAAGACTCTCCAGTGGTTTCCAAGATAACATGTCAAAGAATTATGTACAGATCTCCCAAAGGCAGATCTTCCTCAGACATGCCTGTGTAGCTCTGGTGCAGTTTCAAATAGATTGGCCTTGAACAGCAATGGCAATAATAAAGGAAGGATGTCATGTGACAGAAAGGATTCCATACTGCATGGGTTCTCAGCTATCCCTAGTGCAGGTGACAAGAATACAAAAGGTCTAGGAATTACCAGTGCTTTGCACTAATTATTGCTTTTTTAACATTTCTATTAAGGATTAAGGTATATCCTTCATTGGTAGTGGAAAAAAATGCAAAAAGTCAACGCTTCTTTTAAAAATTTGTGTATGGGGCCACCATTTTGTGTGATAGGTTCTCTCACAACAACTGAAATTAAAAAAAAGAGGAAAAGGACACTGCAAAGGCAGGCAGGTAAGGGAACAGGAAGTAGGGGGTAGGCAACTTTGAGTGACAGCAGAGGAAGAAAGTATTTCTTCAAACAGCAGCCACTGAGGGAATTATGTCTGCTGGACTGAAATTGTAGATATCTAAACACTAGAAGTAGAAAGTTTGAACACATTTTCTTGTTTGTTTACTAAGTTTACAGTTAATATTTGCTATGTCTTCTCTGCCTATAAATGACACATGAATCAAAATCACGCTACTCAGCAAGGTTCTTCCCCTGTAAATGAGGGAGAAGAGTATTTCTGAACACTGTGAATACATTCAAGTTCTCGTGTTTGGTCCTGTTATCTTTAGTCATTTGAGACTTCTTAGAAAATGTACTACTTTTCTATACTGAGCCTTCATTTTATTTTATCTTTGTATGGAAATTATAGTCCAGTAAATAGCATACAAGAATATACGCACTGGAGTAGATCCAGGATTAATCACATCTTTCACAGCCCTCAGTCTCAAAGACTTTCAATTCTGGGTATATGCAGGTTACAATTAGGATAGCTTGAGCAGTAGAGGAATTTCGTGTATTAATTTGCTGTATCCTGAGGAAATAAGTGATGTAAAGAACCAGCAAAGCCATAAAGAAAGCCACAGCAGTGTTACTGCTTTCATTTCAGTGCAGGCAGAGTTTTATTGAAATCCATCAGCAGTTGTTCCAGCCTTTATGGAAAAACAATTACCACTCTCAGAAGACCCCTGTCCAAAAGCAACTCACCTGGAGCACAAGAGGTGCTATAGATCTAGAAACCAAAAATGAGCTGTAGTGTTCTAATCACTTTTCTACTTGAGAGTGTATGCCACTGGTATTACCTTGTCCATTAGATGCTAAAGAAAAGTGCTGTGTGATCTACGACTACCTTGTGAAGCTGGAAATTGCTAACAGTGCACATGCTGTAGCTGTGATGCATCTAAGATACTCAAGTACATCTTCAAAAATCACCATCTCATCGAAGAGATGATATAGCTGGATATTTTCAGGAGGTTATTAAAACCAGGGAGGGGGGGATGTGTGGGGGAGTGTGTACTGTTTCTTTCTGCTGGACTGCTGCCAACACTGTGATTACTATACTGTCATCAGCTGCACAGGCTCTTCAAGCACATGGACATCTCAAAAATGTAACCTCATATGACACAAAAATTAAATATAACCTCACATTCCCCTCTTCAGTTGTGGGAAGACAGTTGCCAACCACAAGACTCTAAAGAAGGCCTATGTATACTGAAAACCCTCTTGCGCCTGCACAGTACATAGTGATGTCAGTTTAAAAAACAAAATAAATTAAATCCAATTCAACCCCTCTCTTTCCCCATGTGCCTTCCCTCAAAACCAGACATCCATGTCTACAGCAACAAACAAGAACAAACTTATTTAGCAATGGTGCATGTTCTTCATTTTTCACAGCAGTTAGACATCCACACATTGTCAGTCTGCCTCTTGCTGATCTGCTTATGGTTAGTGCTATTTCAAAGTAATAAACAGAATAAATATTCATCACTCACTCCCTTGCCTTGAAGCCCATTTTATGTGACAGGGGCATACAGTATTCAACCATTGCAGCTAAAATCATTCTCTTCATGGGTAATGAGCAATGCGTTAAGGAACTGGTGTTTTTTTCTAGTTGGCTTCTTTCACTGTAAGGGAAACAATATTTTGTCACATGGTCTCCAGACTGAATTTGAATGAGCTGATGAAGAACTACTGTCCCTCTAAGGCAATGATGCAATTAGAGGAAACACTATAGAATCGGAAGAGACAAATATATCGGAATTTATTCACTGATGGAAAGACTCCAGTCAGTAGCAACCATTGTATTACTGCCTTTCTAAATTGTCCTCTTGCAGTTCACTATCAGACACCCTATTCAATCCCCCTTATTTAGTTCTAAGAGCTTGTTTAAAGTAATGCCAACTGATTAAAGCCTAATTATTGCATGTACAGCCCATGTTAAAATTGTCACAGTGCTTCTTTCTCAGGAAGCGTCAGAGGCTGGATTAGGATGGAACTGTGCAGTCAGGCACTGCACAGCTTGGGTCTTGCCCACCTGCAAGAAGTGCAATCCGGTTTCTTCTCCCCTGACAGGGGAGGTCGCAAGACCATTCTCCCCCTCTTATTAACAAAAAGTCAAACATTATTTATCCCTTTCAGAAGGAGAAGGTAATTTATCTTATGTCTGATATACAGAATGTAAGAATTATCTATCTGCCTCTCTCAAGTTGCTCAAACTTGAAGCAAGCGAACAGGCAAAATGCTGGCACTTCCACAAGCGCACTGCTACGAAGACGAGGCCACAACAAACAAGATGTGATTGAAATTTCATTTTGTCCCTTCCACGGATGCTCAGGACCAGGCTATTTGCTTCTAGTTTGTAACTGAGTGGTACCAGTGTGAGGGGAAGAAAGGCAACAGGTCCCTCCACTGACCTGCCCTCTGGAGAGCCTGTACTGCTGCCACCACTGGCACACTTCTGTCCTTTCCCACAGGTTGGGACTCCAGAAAAGTCTCCTGGATTGATTGCTTGGAAAGTTGTCTTGCTTGGTTATGAACTGGGGGGACATAAAGGTGGCTAGGTGTTTTGGGTACATTAAACCTCTCTATTCCAGCATATTATGGAGAAGATTCATCTTTCAGCATCAAAACCATTGACATTTCTGCTGTTTCCACCTGCTCTGTCACAAAAGAAACAGTGCAGCACATCTACACTGGTTTTATTCATGGATCCAAGACTGGGTAAAGCTTTTCATAAACAGCTAATGATTGTGACTGTCCCTAGATGCCCAGCTTGCGGCACAGCAAGAAGTGCAAATTCATAAACAGCAAACAAAACACAGTCATCTGAGCCCCGCTCTCCTAAAGGGCCAAGGTCCTTCTGAGGTGCCCTGTTTTGGGGACCAAGTCAGCCAACTGTAATCACAACTCACACTTTGCAAATTCAGCCAAAGTTGGAAAGATGGATTTTCTTGCCATATAACCCCACAGCAAGGTCCCCTGTTTAATTTTTCTGACGTAAATTTCTGTGCATGTCAGTTTGCATTAATATCATCATATTAGCTATATTTCTCCAATATTTCTGCAAACAGACTGCCAAAATATACTCACAAGCCCAGTGGAAGGGCTACTAACAACGAAGAAAATAATAGTGGCAAATAACAAACTATTTGCTGGATTATATATGTGCAGGAGTGAAAGTTTGGAGCAATTCATTAGTCCTCACATGCAGTTATTTTAAGTAAAAGAGAACTGAATTATTTTCTAATGAGGAAGAAAATTGTTCTGCTTGACTAGGTAGTAACAAGCAGTGGCTTTTTTATTGCTGCTGCTAAAAGTGATATAAATGCATTTTCAAAAAACAAGTAAGATCCATTTCTTGCAATAGCAGAAAACAAACTAGCAAGTAATCTGTAAGCAGTATCTTCTCAATGCTTCTTATATATATTTTAATACTTTTTGATCTATAAATTACTTTGAGCAAGTGAAAATAATTTTCTTTTTGATACAGTGAAAATGTCATTTGAATGGCGTTTAGAAGACAAAATTTCATACCATCTTACCTTGAAGTATAAAGATACTGTGGAGAGAGTTGCATTATAAGTGCCTGCTGTCTCATAACAGGGAGAGGAGACAAACACTAAGTAAGAAAAATCACAGTGGTCAGACATTACTGAAATAAAACTCACTTCAGTATACTTCATATTTCTAGCTATAGAAATAGTTATGTGACATGTGAAGAAAGACAGGAGCACTTTTGTGAAGCAAAAAAAGATTAAATGCTCCAGATGTACAAATAATTTGATTATACTCTTCTCCAACTGTTTCCCTACCCAATTTTTCGAAACTGCCAGATGCTACTAGAAGTCTTTATATATCGCATTTTTCATTGCTAAAATAGAATTAACACATAAAGCAGCAAATAGGGTTATCTGCTTCACTTCAGTGTTGTAGCATAAACATACCAGATCATTAGCTGAAAGCAAGGGTTTTTATGAAGTTCTCTATGGGTCCACACCCATAGAGAATAACAGGATAGCATCAACTTCATCGAGAAGAAAAGGTAAGCAATTTGAATGCTGTAGGACCTCCTCAATGGCTTTGACTTACAGTATGCTTTTAAATCCACTTAATATCATATCAGAAATATCCTTTACTGACACTCCTTATTTAAGATGTTTCATGATTGATTTTCAGTCTGGTGCTCAGTGGCATCAGGTGGGAACATCCATATTAACAAAAAATTGGAACTATACAGCTTCTCTGTTCCCTGTTGCAAGTCAGGGCATCTCAGATGCAGAATTAAAGGCTAGCACAGTTTTCATCTCTCTAAAGAAACAGCAAATCCTCGTGTGGATGAGTTCCAAAGACAGGAATAGCATTTTTTTTCTTACTTCCCACCTTTTCTTTTGTAAGGAGCTGAAAGGGCCATGAAAGGTGCAGAGTTGGCAGACATTGGCAAATATTGTATTCATGAGGGAAATTTTAAAAGTCTGAATAAATGTAGCATGCTAACTCTTTGTATTCATTTCTAAGCAAACTAATGTCTGGGAATCTTTGAAGAAAGAGGTTTTGGGTATCAATCTGCATTTCAGCTTTTTGTCATGACAAGAAATCTTCAATCCACCCTGAAGTGCAAGTGCAGCAAGACCATGTGTTGGAATTTTAATTAAATGGAAAAGATTTTTAGTGAATTTTTTCATACCAACAAGTAATTTGGAGTGTGGGGAACCACCTCCACCTGTCTGAGCTGGACTGGGGAAAGACTGTCCCGAGCATCTCAGAACCTGATGGAAAGGTGGGTCCCTGAAGGGAAGCATCCCAAGAACTTGGGAGACAGGAAATAAAAACAGGCACACACCAGAACTCTCGTTTCTTGGTACCTGGTTTCCTTTGCTCACTGGAGCACTGAGGGCTTTTGAAGCCTCCTGCCTGGGTCCGACCTGCCTCAGGTGCAGCTGTTTTGCTGCCTTAGCCACGGCCATCTTTCGAATCAGACTAAGACCGCTTGGCCCCAGCTGAGTCATTCCGGCACAACGAGTCACCACCCATACCTTGGGAATTTCTCTGAAGCTGCACAAAGCAACAAAGCACTGCCACCACGTGGTCCGGGTCATCCTGGCCCCACCATTGTCTCTCCATATGGTTTTGCTACATCAGAACCCACACTGCCTGGAAGCCACATTACAGTCTAAGTGGCATAGGACTCTCCTTTGGATGAAACCTGCTGAACATGTTGTCATTAAACCAAGACACCATGTTACTGGTAGAAAGGATGTTATCAATGGCATCCTCTGTATTATTGCTGCTTGATCCAGTCTAATGATGAAAATCTGGAAAGTGTTACTGATATGCAACAAAGCTCTATACAGTGTGTATTTCATAAATCTCCCTTCTTTCATGTATATTGCTGCTATTGTCTGCAGAAGAACAGACTGATCATGTTGTTACAAGATACTTTCTTTTTTTTTTTTTTTGAGAGCTTGAATGATTTTTCCTCTAAGTCACACTGATAATAACAGTGCTCCACCATTCGTGGGGAAAGGGAGTTGAGAGCAAAATGTTTTTCCTTAAGCTGCAAGTCCTATAATGTACTGAGTGATATATGCCGGTTCTCTCTCTACCATAACCTTGGGAGTTTGCAAGCAAACAGCTCAAGAGCCCTATAAGGACCACGACTGTACCTAGGTCACGTTACTCTAATGGGTCTAGTCTTCCCCTGACACCACTGCCAATGTAGTTTATAAATTTCTATCAGCCTCTTGGACTGTGAGGCATCAGCAGCTCATTAGGACATAAGAACTGTCACTTTCAATCAGGCTTCATCTACAGACAGACATAGGAGGCAGCCACTGATATACCCATGTTAGGTTTAAGGATAGTGCAAAAGGCTGACAAGGGACTCACGGGTCCTCATGGATGACCCGACTCAGTAGTGCCTCTGGGAACTGCAGAAAGGCCCTGTTGGGAGGAAAGGGTTAAAAGTGGAAGACTTGGCAAGGAGGCAGTAGATTTCACTCAAGAGACTTTTGCAGCTGAGAATGTTAGGCCTGGAAAAGATCAGTGTGGGAAAATCCCATTTTTTACACATACTGATGTTTATCCTCTGCCTGTTTTGAGAAGTAGGATTCCTGTGTAGAGATAACACTTTCTTACAGACATTCTTGAGGCCCCTGCTGGGAGAGAGTGAGACCATAAAAGCACAGGGGAGAACACAAGCTTGAGGTAATGTGCATGTGCCATGGCTGTTGTTACCTAGAGCCCAGGAACGGCTGCCGCACGTGTTGTTCAGTCTGCTGCTACCTTGCAGGGTAATGTCCCTGTCTGCCAGCAAATAGTGGAATAAAACTTTCTTTCACACTGTAGCTATGGTTTGTGGCCATCTTGGTTAACCTGCATCTATCAATTCTTGCAGGCCCATACCAGCTGAGTAAGCAGAAGGAGCTCTCTTCCGAAGCTTCAACACAGCACACACAGCAGACTCTCCCACAGACTGGCCTCACTTCCACTTTTTCCTAAGCTATGGAAATTATGTATAAAGGTCTTAGTCTCCCAGGAAAAGGATTATTCCCACTGAGGCATACGTATAACACAGAAGAGTTTATAAAAACAGATGAAAAAATATACCCACTTTCGCAGCTGTTTTCATTACCCCTAAAGCTTTTATTCAAAACCACTTCCTTCTTAGTTTTTTCTGCCAGTCTGGGTCACCCTATATGTCTGTGAGGCTCAGAGGGAGCTAGAAGGACCTCTTCTCAACAGAACAAAGTACATCAACCCCCAACTTCTACATGTCTCTCTGAAGAGGCAATCTCATTCAGCTTGAAGAAAACAAGATGCAATGTCAGGCTGTCACTTTTAGCTGAACAAACTAACATTTAGACCAAACCATGTAATAAGCTAGTTTAAATTTGCCCTCATTTGCTACATCATCAGTGTCTTATTATTTATATAAATATTCAAATTCTGATTTTGATTGATATTGATTTCACAGTGTTTAGTTTCACTGAACGTTCCTTTCTGCCCATATAATAAAACACAGAACAGGTATGCTCCATTTTGGACTACATTTCACAGCATAAATCTTTTTCAGGCCTACAGAACTGAGACATAATCTCATTTTCTACTATGCCAAGCAAAGAAAACAAGAAACTCACTCTGCGATGCAGGCTATTCAAAGTGCACACTTCTGGACTGCAGGGTACTGATGATATTTGATCAATACAGGTGGGTGGTTTGGTTTTGATTTGCTTTTAATAGATTTTGCTAGAATGTGAACTCCAAACATGAAAAGGCAGCTTTAGAGATAAGGACAGAGAAATTTTGAAAAAGTAACCATTTAAAAATGTACTCAAGTGTCTATGTTCGGAAATTGCTTGACCAGTTAGTTTCCTGCAGTTCCCAAAGACACTCCAATGCAACACAAAACAGAAATATTTTCCACAAGCCAACTATAAGAGCAAATGAATATAAAATTTAAAATTTTTTGGTGAAAATTTTATAGCAAATTATGTCAAATAATTTACTAAATGCAAGGAGAGAGAAACTGCCCCCAAAGCTACCATTACTATAAGTTCATTGCTACAAAGAATAATTAATTGACTACTCACCTACTGGTCTCTCACTGTTTAGGTGTCACTGTTCAGTGAGCATGAGGGATCATGCTTTTGGGGAAAACAGGAATGAACCACACACTCAGAACCAAGTTTCCAGTGTGGCATATCCAGTATAAAGAAGACAGCTCATAATATACTAAATTCTCAAGAAAATCTGGCCCATAAAAGTTGGAACTGACCTTTCCGTTCCTTAATAAACTTCACTGAGACCCCAGAAACAATTAGGTTAAATAATTCTGCTCACTTCATGTTTTCTGTTCTTCTGATAGATTAGTCAGCTTTTTCTGGTTTGTTGGTTTTTGGTTTTTTTTCAGAGACAGCTAGCTACACTCTAAGGACAGTCTGAAGGGGAGTAAAAACAATTTAGTCCTGGGAGAGGAGACACTAGGAATTCCGATATTAGGGTAAATTTGCAGAGATTTCTACTTTAGAAATAGATTTAACAGTTCTCTTCGAACTTTGCGTCAAATTGCCCTCAGTCTTCTGAAATTACTGCACATCTCCCAGCTAAACCAGAGCCCTACACTAAACCAGGGGGAGAAATTAGGGGTCAATATTGGAGACCTGGCCATTACCATAACTTCCGAGAGCAGGATTTGTACCCAACTCTAAAAACTACCATTTCCTTGTTGTCATATGCCCTTGCCAGAGGGTAGACAGGCGGCGCATTAATAGGGGACCAATTAAAGTAAATGAAGCCAAAAGCAGATAAAAGCTGCACTAAAGCGAGGTGAGCCAAGGCATTCCTGGCACTGTACCACTTAAAAGTGGTACAGAAGGTCAGAGGAAAAATAAATTAGTAGCTCAAGAACAGATCATTTGTACCTATGCTGTTTCATTCAGAAATGAATGGCATTTGTGGGAAGTGTGACACAGATTAAAAAAGATTTAAGAAGACTATGTAATTACAGCAGTTGTTTAAGATTTCTAAGCAGGTCTTTGAATGATCATTTATTTAGGAGAATGAAGAGACAAAGCTTAAAGGTAGAGGACTGATGGTGTTTTGCAGTCTCTGAATCCACGGAATATTTGCAGCAGCTTGGCTGTGGAGACAAAACAGCTGCCCCTCTCCTTTTCACATGACGTGGCTGCCATGCCACTGGAATGCTGGAACAGCATGGATGAACTGGAAGACAACAAAAGGGATGAAAGGAGGAGAAAGAGAGAAAACAGAATCAGGTGGGAAAGAAAATAAGCTGTTTCTAAATTGGAGGGATATAAAGAAATACAACATTAGATTTCAAACAGTCCAAGAAGAGAAAATGTTGCATTCCATCAAGATTAACTCTTTTTTTTTTAAGTACTAATTGATAATTAAATTATGAAGAAGCAGCAGACCAATGTCAGAGCAAAACCTTGACAAGAAAGAAAACAGTCCAGTGAGACTCAGTTTCTGAAATGTTGCTCTGAAGTACTCCACCACAACACACGTGCCCTGGAGGGACACAGTCCATGCCCTCCTGGGCACAATACTGACACTCCAGAGACACTCGCTTTTCTTAAAAAGTAGCCAGAAAACAGGTGTTCACTTCAGTCTTGCTCATTTGGTTCTTAAGCAGGAGCCCTTGGGGCAAGCTCTTGGTAGGGGGAGGGATGGTGGGAAGGTTTTCTGTGCTTTCAAATGTGACCTACAGTTCTGAATGTGAACTGAAGAGAAAGGAACGAGTGCTTCAAAACTTGCACTGGCACTCCCAATACAGACTTTAAAGCAGAAAAGATGGTGACTCCATCTCTAGAGTCACCATAACTGTTTGCACAACTTGGGGAAGCAGAAGAAAACAAAAAAAAGGTACTTTGCTAGCCATTATAAATGGTTATAAAATGCTATCCACAAAGAACAGATCCTGCCTTGGTTTACCAAAGCACATTGTGACATTAAACTGTCAGGCTGTTACGGTGCCAGAGCCCCGGACACTTTCCCTTTACCTGAATTCCATGAGAGAATTAATGTGCTTTTGTGAAGTAGGAGCTACTCCAGCAAGGAGCCCAATAGACTGGCAGCAAAGCCTAAAAGAAGAATAGTTAAAGGCAAGAAAAGCAGAGCTGCCCACATATGGCAATCCAATCCTTTTGAGTAGCACAGTACAGGGAAGGTGTATAGAAGGGTCTTAGAGTTGCACTGATGTGGCTGAAGTAAAATTTACACATATATATTTTTAGTAGTAGTAGAAGCATTTGCATTCAAAGGCAAAGTTCACAGGGATCTGGACCCTCTTTAACTTCCTTTACTGTGTTCTACGTACTATAATAGTGCAAAGGAATAGGTCAACGCTGCTGATCCTGTAAACAATATCCAAAATGCCAATCATAGCAGCAGCCTCAAAACACATACCCTGTACACTGCAGAAGAGCGAAAAGCAGCAGAGGCACAGCTCGGAGGCAAAAAGTAACAGTGATTCCTCAAGGACCTCAGTACTCTGCTGAGGCTGGGCTAGGCACAAAGCTTGGCCCCAGGGCAATCCAACAGTGTCAGCACCAGCAACTTCCCTGGTTCATCTTGCCCAGGACCAAAAAATTCAGACAGGCAGCAGCTTGTGTGTCACAGCAGCTCTGTGCCTACCCGGGTGTTAGAAACTGAGAGTCCACTTGAGGTGCTTGGATAGTGTTCTTCACCTGAATGCTAACAACAATACATGAAGTCAACACAATTGCAGCCACTCCCACCATGAATAAGCCACAGACACAATATGGTGAAGGAAAGGAAGAAACTGAATATATCTGCTGGACATCACATAAAAGGAAATAATGATGGAAGTCCATCGAGAGATAAAATGTTTCCCAGACATTTGTATGACTGCCACATATGTAATTGTCCACCCTGTGGCCAAGTGACATGTGCACACAGACAAAAAAACCAATCTCTTTGACCAAGATGAGAGAAACTCGGGGATAAAAGAGATGCACTCTATAAAGATGACTAGAAGATGAATATTCATGTGCATGCGCACATTCACAGATTTGATTAAGAATATCACTATGACGGGTATATTGAACACCTGGAAGTAGGGAGCGATAGGCTGCAGAGCAATAATAGATAAAATTCCATACACAAGGGAGTGAGACATCCATGCACAAAGAAGTAACAGATTCCCTATGAGAAACACAGATTCCCATTGGGTGCAAGTTCTAGGCAGAGAGAAAGAATGTGGTACTAGGGACCAGCCATGAGTACAACAGCAAGAGACATATACTGAAAGAGGCTTGGAGGTCAGAGAGGCTGCAAGCTGAACAATGAAGAATGCCAACTATCCCTATGCGTATATGCTGTATAAGATATGAAGTTACACATTTAAAGACACAAATAATTGCCTTGCAAAGAAATTACTCAGAAAATGCACAAGAGGCAAAGCAATTCCTGACTTCGTTCTGAGGAATGTGCAGGACCTTGTTACAAATGCTGGAAAGATTCATTCTGCCATGCCCCTGATACACTAAGCTGCAGGAGCAGCAGCAGTACCATCGCCTATTGCATACAATTGAGTTTTCTTTAAGCAAGACTGAAAAAAAAGGAAAAAAAAAAGCAGCTTTTTAAAAAAAATAAACCCCAAAGATATAAGTCAACAGTTAAAGTGTTTGCAGGTGGCAAGAACACTATAGTGAAGGCTCACTAAATTAATATTTAACATTTTGTAATTCAATCATTCTAACAAAGAAAGAACTAATTCTTTGACAAAGACATGCCCTTCTAGGAAATATATTTTTAAAAAAAATCAAACCAACTCTCCACCCCCCCCAGATCCCCCGCTGTCATATTTTATGTAAGATTATAGTGAGCAGCAAAAAGGGCTTTTGAGGAACAACCTGCTAAACAGGCATAAAAGCAGTTACTCTTTTCTCAGGAGTAGGCGGTAGGGCCATTAATTAATGCATAAACGGAGTGACCAAAGAAGAGATCGCAACAGAAAAACTAAATTCTCTGCATCTATATTTTACACTGTTGTATCATCTGCAACACTGTGTGCTCACAGATCAGAAGGCCAACCACATCCTGGGCCGCATCAAAAGCAGCATGGCCAGCAGGTCAAGGGAGTGATTATGCCCCTTTACTCTATTCTTGTGACACCCCACTTGAGTGCTGCATGCAGCTCTGGGGTCCTCAACATAAGAAGGACACAGACCTGTCAGAGTGAGGTCCAGAGGAGGGTCAGCAAGATAATCAAAGGGTTGTAGCCCTTACGAAGAAAGGCTGAGACAGCTGGAGTTGTTCCACCTGAAGAAGAGAAGGCTCTGGGGAGACCTTATAGCAGCCTTCCAGTACCTTAAGGGGGCTTATAAAAACGACGGAGAAGAATTCTTTACGTGCACAGATAGTGTGATAGGACAAGGGCTAACAGTTTTACATGGAAAGTGGGCAGGTTTAGAATAGCTGTTAGGAAGAAATTCTTTACTCAGAGGGTAGTGAAGCCTGGAACAAATTGACCAGAGAAGCTGTAGATATCCCATCCCTGGAAGTGTTTAAGATCAGATTGGATGGTGGTCTGAGCAACCTGGTCTAAAGAATGGTATCCCTGCCCTTGGCAGGAGGATCAGAACTAGATGATCTTTAAGGTCCCTTCCAACCCAAGCCATTCTATGATTCTGTATTATCTCTTTAGGATTTACAGGAGTAACTCCAGAGGAATTATCTCAAACTGAATTTCGGTAAAATTTTGTAATACAAAATTAACACAGAGAAAATTAACACTGGCTAGTTACCAGCACCAGATGGTCTTTACCCACAAATTAAACAGAGCTCAAGTATGACGCAGCCAAATTGCTAACTGTAACCCCTTACTGAAAATAACACCATTCTTTTACAAAGTCATGACTCTGGAACCTATTGGATTTTTTGAGGAAGTTTATAAGCATGTGCATAATGAAGACCCATAAAATAAAAATAAACACCACATTTCTTGATTAAGTTGCAAGGGGAAAAAAAAAGGAAAAAAACAGTACTCAAACGGATAAAAAAGTTTAAAAGATAAGAAAGAAAAGCTAGGAACTGCCTCACTGCAGGCAGGTCATAGTGTTGCACTTGAGTTCATGCTGTTCAATATACACTTGATCTCAAGTGATCTCAAAGAACTGATAAGGTAGGTTACTGATACTGAATTATTGAAGGCTTTAAAGAAACAAACTGCAGAGAGCTCCAGACAGACCTCATGATACTGGTGACCTCACGACTGGCTACCGAAAAAGTGGAAGATGAAACTCAGTGTTGAGTATACAGTAACTGAGAAAATGAGAAAAAGTACCATTCTGCATTCACAGTGATTGAATTTGAACTGTCTACCACTAGAAATGAAAGATCACTGCATTAAAAACTATGAAAATGTTAACTCAGTGATTTAAAATAGCCTAAAACTCCAAACAAGTACCAGAAATCATCAAGGTTGTGCTGGTTTTGGCTGGGGTAGAATTAATTTTCTTCTTAGTGCCTAGTATGGGGCTATGTTTTGGATTTGTACTGCACACAGGGTTGATGATACAGAGATGTTTTTGTTATTGCTGAGCACTGTTTACACAGACCAAGGCCTTTTCTGCTTCTCATACTGCCGCACTGGCAAAGAAACTGAGAGTGCAATTGGAAGCTGGGAGGAGACACAGCCAGGACAGGTGACCCAAACTGACCAAAGGGATATCCCATACCATATGACATCATGCTCAGTATGTAAAGTAAGGGGAAGAAGGAAGGAGGAGGGGACATTTGGAGTGATGGTGTTTCTCTTCCCAGATAACCCTTACATGTGATGAGGCCCTGCTCTCCTGGGGAGGGCTGAACACCTGCCTGTCCATGGGAAGAAGTGAATTATATCCTTGTTTTGCTTTGCTTGTTTGTGTGGCTTTTGCTTTCTCTATTAAACTGCCTTTATCTCAAACCATGAGTTTTCCAGCTTTTTCCCTTGGTAATTCTCTACCAGATTCTGCTGGTGGGGAAGAGATTGGGCGGCTGCCTGGGGCTTGGCTGCTGGCTGGGGTTAAACCATGGTAAAGCTACAGAGAACAACAAAATTACTGTATCACCATACAGATCATTGCACCTCCTGGTAAGATAGGAGTGCAAGGTATGTTTCTGATTTCCCCTAACCTGAGAAGAATAATAGAGCAGAATAAGTTCAAGAAGGGCAACAGAGATGACCAGCGTTCTGCAATGGCTTCCACACACAAGACAGTCTCTTTGACCAGAGGAGGAGACAACCTGAAAGCAAGTACACCATAAGTAGCATGGCAAAGGTAAATATGTAGGGTTGTTAAGTCGGCAAGGTCTCTTCCAAAGGGACAACACACAGTTACACTGTGAAACTTACTCCCATAGGATGTACTGAAAGCCATGAGTTTATAGGGGTTCAAAAGCAGTTATGAAAAATAGAGGAAGTAAACCTCATTAAACCTTGTTACCTCAGTAAACCTCAGGCACATGGTGTGATTCCTGGGGCTGTCCCATGCAGGGCCAGGAGCTGGACTTTGATGATCCTAGAGAGTGCCTTCCAACTCAGGATATTCTGTGATTCTGTAATGGCTACTGAATGCAAGGACAATGTAAATGACAAGCTTACTGGGAAAGCATACTAGGGAACTACAACTATGTGCTTGTTCTGTGCTTTGATCCTTCCTTAAGCATCTACCATTGACTACCATCAGAAATAGGCAGGTAATAAAACTAAAGAGACCTTCAATCTAGCCAATGCAGTTGTTCTTACTGCCTATACGTTTTGTTGAAAACTTCCAACTTTGATTCAAAGACCAGTGGTGAGAGGCTGAGATGGCAAGTCAAAGTGCATGTGTACACACAAGCTGAGATGGTACATACAAACTTCATCAAAGCTTTCCAAGTCCAATGACATCATGCTGAAGCAGACAGTACTAATTACTCTGTCAATTCTGCTAATGGCATGGATGAGGTCATTTCACTCCAAAAATAGGCAAACACTTCACACTCACTGAACAACGCCTGAGAAGCACCACATCATCCTTCAACACAGCTGATATGGTTTGAAGCTGGCTCCCTGCCAAGTCTCCAAACCTTACCACAAGTCGTCCCCCCCCGCAAACCTCAGGGAGAAGAGGGAGAAAGAACAACTAAGAAAACCCGAAACGAGAGAGAGACAGCTAAAGCGATATATATAAATATATATAAATATATTTACACTTTTTACAGTTATATACTATTGAAATATATACAATTTCACAAGGGAAAGGGAAGGGGGAAGGGAAAAGGAACAAAACCAAAATAAAATATATATATATATATCCCGATTAGTAACCCAATATCTAACAACTAAAAGAGTTAGCAAAGAAATATCTCACTACTCTCCTTGGGACAACCAAGAGTCGCTCCGGAACGATCGCCGGCAACCTCTGTCTCCCAAGGTTGGCAAGGCCTAACCAGGCCTCGCTCCCCAACACGGCAGACTCAACAGCAGGGAACCTGCACCTCCAAGCCACTGGAAGGAAGGAGAGCGAAGGCCTCTCCTCCTTTCTTCTTATAGTCTGGCTTACATAAAAATCGTAGGGAATACTGGGTACATCTGGACCCTTCCTTGGTTACAAACTGGTCACCAAGGAAGGCCTAGCCCAAACCACCACAACAGCATACATGCACGCTTCTAGCAGCAACCACTCCTACACATATGTAGAGACTCCCTGTGCTCAGGAATGCCTTTTGGAACATCCCTTGAGAACACCAGATCCTCTTTAAAACATATTTGTTTGGAACGGTTAAGCCTTCTGGGGTTACATAAATGAATATTATTTCTGGCCTTTTCCTCCAAACATAATGTAGATGAAGCACACTGGCACAGACAGAAACACCATACAGGGTAGACCTTTTTACCAACTGCTTTCTAAAAGAGTAAGAGGGGTAAAATTACCTAAAAGTAAGGGTGGAGACAAATGAAGAATAGGCACACTAAACAGGATTGCTCACACTCAGTATGTCTTAAAGGAATTTTCAGGAAGTTATTTTGTAACCTTAAGTCTGTGTAGTCTCACCACTACACAGACTTGAGACAGCACCTAATAGGCAGACCTGGGATACCAGTCCTGTCATCATCAGCATATCTAATTATGCAGTTTAGTTATACAGCTTATGCACTAATTATTTTTTCCTAGAATCAAGTAAGTGTTTTTAGATGTTACTGTGCCACAGCCACAAGTGTATTGGGAGGAAAAAAATATATATTGTTCCCAGCTTTACCAATGGTGTATCACTGGTTTAGCAAGTATTTCTGTACTAGCTCAATTCCTCTTTATGATGATCCAAGAGAATTTGATATAAGCAACTTAGAAATTATTTGGAAAAAATTCAGAGCAGAATATTGCAATCCCATGTATTCTATTCATACCCCCAAAACACCCACATTGTGGTTGCATAAAAAAAATCTAATTATGCTGAGCTTTCACAATATTTTCATTATTCCCAACAGCAACAGCATTCAAAGAAAAAAATTAGCCAATTTAAAAAGAAAAAAAAACTCTCAAACTCACACAATTCCCATGCCTGTTCTTGAGTGCCAGCAACACCACCTACAGGAGAACATCTTCTAATTCCTGTGGCTGGGAATGTGGGTATTTCCTTCTGATTCTTCCTAGAAGACCTGTGGTGAAACAGTTCTGCATGGATGACAGAAATACTTGGTCTACAGACCTGGCTGTCACATTTTCTCAACTTGGAGAGAACTGGAATAAATAAAAATCCTCTTCTCAAGTACTCGATTTCATGTTCACATACTGGCCTATCATTAACTACACTTTTAACAATAAGATTTTTATTAACCAAAAAAATCCAAAATAAGAACAGAGTAATTCTCTCACAATTCCCTCTACCATCTAGTTAAGACAAGAATGTAAGAAAAATCACCATCACCTCCCAGCAGAGATCTACAAAAAAATAAAAATACACCATCTTTGTAGAAAAAAACCTGAACAATTAAAGAAGATTTTGCATAGTATGTTTTCTGAGATACTTTTTGCAAAACACAACCAAATTCCTAACTGTGTCAGAATTGGTTGTTCTCTCATTGCTAAACACAATGAGAAGAAAAATCTTGTTTTTTCTGTTCAAAATGGCATATTAAAAGCACCAGCAGATATTTTTGCCAGTACTCCAAGACTGCACAATAAAGTTTCAGTCTTATCATAGCCCACAAAAAAATGCTTATTTCAAGATCAAGTGTTTTAAACAAAAACAGCATTCCAGATGCATGTCACCTGGTTGCATCCTAAGATTTTGCAGTCACAAAAGTAAAATGATGCACTGAATGAGGCCAATAGCAGGCAGACTGGAATACTGAAGTGGGCACCTCTCAGCTCTATATTTCACAGATATGCAAAGCCTTACAAGAGTCTCAGCGCTACTTCACCTACTCAGGCTATAGTTCCTGCTGGAAGGAACTCCATTTGCACATGCTGAATGAGAGTTATGGATAAAGACAGCTTCTGGCAGACTGTAGCAGAGGAGGAACATCCAGAATAACGGCTCAGAAGTTCATTTGCTTTACAACTTACAGAGCACAAGGTGGGAACATACTAGAATATAATCAAGACAACCAAATTAGGTTAGACACACTGTAAATTTCAACTAATCCAAAAATCAGAAGGCAAGATTTAAAACAAATAATTCTTCTTATGTCAGGGGGGAAAGTAAATAAGCAAGAAACCAGATTCCAGTTGCTAATCCAACACAGCTCAGGATCCGGAACCTAGATCCTTCCAAGCAAATACATGTTCCCTTGTTTATTCTGGATCATTTGGAGTGTGTTGTACATCTGCATGTTGATAATCAGCAAGGGATACTCCAGTAATCCATGCAAGCTTATGATTCTCTGCTAATGCAAAGCCTTCTAGCCTCACAGTTCCACTGTGTCCAGAGATACATCAGGTACATATTGCATGTTCAGCCACAGGCATGAGAAAAACACATTAATTTAAATGCATGACTTCAAGAAGTGGAAGAACTCTTAGTGCAGCTGACAGGATGGATGGCATGAAAGCAGACAGGAACGCATGGGTGACCACTAGTATAGATGAGGTATATGTAGTTAGAGTGCTGTACAGTATCATAGAAGAGTTTAGGTTGGAAAAAACCTCTAAGATCATTGAGTGAAACCCTTAACCCAGCACTGCCATGTTCACCACTAAACTCTGCTCCCAAGTGCTACATCTACACATTTTTTGAGCACTTCCAGAGATGGTGATTCTACCCCTTGCCTGGGCAGCCTGTTCCAGTGCCTAAGTATCCTTTAAGTAAAGGAATTTCTCCTGATATCCAATCTAAACCTTCCCTGGACATTTCCCCTTGTCCTGTTGCTTGTTATCTGGGAGAAGAGACCAACCCTCACCTTCCTTCATTCATGTAATCATAGAAACTGATAAGGTCTCCCCTGGGGAGTACCAAAGGTAGCATTTTACTACTTTTTATACTGGGGGAAAAAAAGAAAAAAAAAGAGTGCCAAGAGATGATTAGACAGTACATACTCCGTTTCGCGCCCCGACGTTCAGCAAGCTCGAATTTTGCGGGGGAGGCGATCTCGCCCCGCAGCCAGGGGCGCGGGGCTCGGAGCCGAGCAGAGCACGGCCCGGCACCGCCACCTGCCGCCGCCCCGCCGTGGCCAAGGGAGAAAAACCAGGGATTAAGCGCGGCTGCGGCAGGCCGGGGTCAGGCCAGGACACCGAGGTACAGCCGCCCGTGGCAGCTTCCAGGGATTTCTCCCCCCGAGGGTGGCCCTCGGACGCGGAATAGAGGCGCGTGCTGTAGGACTGACCCTCCGCCTCTCCCCGGCGGGCAGCGAATGACACCGGACAGCAAATACACGCCCACATAATAGCCAGGTGGCACTTTCACCTCTCTGAAGGCACAGGGAATCCCTCGGGAAAGAAGCACAGAACTGACTGACCTGCAGGACCTGATCTAGTAACACAGCATGTGAGCAGACTGCTCACGGGAAGGGAGCCAATTCATTTTCAAGAGTAACCGCATTACAGAGGCATAATGGTAACACAGAGGGCAAAGCTCATTTGGCAGAGAAAACAGAGAGACTGAGGCTCTCATGCCAATGGGCACTGGCTATTGGTTTTACAGTGCCACAGGGAGAATGAGGGATCCTTTCAGTAATCCCAAAAGGTACTATCACAGAGTGGTAATATCTGCAGGGCTTTTGAACCACCACCGCCTCCTCCATATGATTCAGAACAGTTCTGAATTGCAATTTATATTCCCACAACAGTTTAAATCGTGCATGTGAACGCTGTCCTTTGATACTGCCCAGTTTTAGATCTGATTATTCTCCAGGATTAAGGTAATTCCCAACAGCCCTACAAGCAGAGAGAAGAGAGGTACTTCCACCTACTTCACCTGCGCCCACGCCACCAGCTGCGGGTACAGCTCAGGCTGGTAAAGTGCTCAGTTAGTTGCTCAGTCCATAAGGAGGGGATGGAGATGAGTTGTACTAACCAGAAATTACAGAGAAGCTGCACCACAAAAGCCAGGCCAGGAGGACAACTGTAGCTTCAGCAACAATCGCCCACGTCATGTCAGCAAAGAAAATTCAAAAAGCAGAAGGCAACACAAGTGTTTCCTCAGGCCTTCAAATACCCAATGCCACTTCTCACTGGCTGACTGAGAGCTCTGAGTACAGTCTTCCTCCACGGCCAGAGCATGTGTATGTCTCTCCCGCTTCTGTTCTGGTACCTAAATAAAAGTGGAGCTTATGCCGTCATCTTCCCATTGAACCAAGGACTCATAGTACCTAGTTTTATGAAGCTCATAGAAGCTTATTATTTGAGACATTCCCTCCCTCCCATTCCATTTGCCAAAAATGACTGCAGTCTGCCAACAGACTCAAAAGTAATTAGAGGAAGACACACAAAGCAGCAAGATTACCCCAGACAAATTTCCTTTGGAAACCAAGCTAAAAATTACAGCACTGTATTTATTAAAAGAGTCCCCTGTAGTCATATTCATCATTGCCATGCTGATGTTCTTGGCAATATAGCAGATTTTTAAAACTAGTTTTGGACGACGATATTTGCTTTCTACAAATCAGGTTGACTTCACTCCTTCTAGCTGCAGGCCAGTCATTTATGAACACTTTTCCCATTTGTTAAATGGGGACGATAAGTACTTACCTGCCTCAGATGTGGTCTGTGTGAAAACACAGTGGTCTGAAGATCTTTAAAGCATTGCTCTACATAAAAAAATATTATTACAAATATTGCCATAAGATTAGCAATTAGGTTCTGAATGGCAACCTTTCAAAAACAGAAGCGCATGTGTGACACAAAGGAAATCATTCATTTAGCAATCTTTTGCCAAGTTAACTTGCTGCTGCAATTAATCTCAATACTTAGGAAAAGAGTGTATTTTACTGGACCGTTCCATTGCTTTTAAGAACGTTTGACAAAGAAATAATGGTCTGGAAAAAGTTTCAAGCAAGCCTTTCTCAAATATTTCCTTCTTTGTTGGTGGTCACTGCATAAAAGTGCATCTCCTTACCCTTGAATCCATCTCAGTCATGCCACTGCATAGTAAAAGCCCACTGGAAACTCAGCCACTGTTTCCAACACATCCAGACACATTCATCTTCCTGCTCCCTACTGCCTTCTTGATGTCTCACAGGTACACTCACAGATGTTGCTTGTTGAGTTGCAACATGAGATAAACCTGCCATGCTCCCTCCTGCCTTGCTGCTGCTCACATAGGGGGCAGGTGGTTGGGATGACACCTTTCTTTGTTGCATCCATGAACAGCCAGGGACATGCCTGTGCTTCACACAAGGTGGGGAAGTACAGGAAGCTACGGAAAATGAGTGCAAACTCTGCAGTCTTTGAAGTCAAACAGGAAGTGCAAGAAAGGGATCTACACCCCATACAAGCATTGTGGACCCTTCCCCTCCCTCTCCCCTCCTCCAAAATACATTAGAAGATGATTTTTTGAGCATAAAACCATCCTTACGTGTTCCACCACATTCAGGCAGCGGTAAGAGGGGCCACTGCCTGCTTCTCTGCTCCTTCCTTTTCCCCATCCCTGCTGCTCTGCAGGCACAGAGTTGCACACTTAGTGTGAAAATTATTAATCCATCAGCTGGGTGAAAAAAACCCTGTGTACGTGTTTTCCAAGTCAGCGTGTTTTCCAAGTCAGCGGTCAAACGATGATGGGCTGCCAAATTACCCCAATAAGCAACCCATGCAGCACAGTCTTTTTAATTATAAAAGATTCTTATCAACCTACCTGAATGTGATTTGGACTTCTCCCTTGTGCCTGTCCTAGTTAGAGCAGCCTAGAGCAGTTCATCACTGTGTGGGTGCAACCCAAACTGTGTATTCTACATCCTCCATGTGATTTTTCAGAAACTGTTAACAATAGACCATTTGCAGCAGCTGCCCAGAGCACACCTGACCCCTCAGACTATAAACTGGGTGTTAAGAGGCCTGTGAGATAGGAGGATGTTCCCATCCTCACAATCACCCATTGTGGAACTCCCCGCCCTGGGGGAGATACTGGGCATTCCTGCCTGAACCTGAAGGTATATAATCATGGGGTCTTGGGACTTCTGATACCATTTGTTGGATCAAGAGGAGGACCAGAACCTTGATCGGATTGCAACCACCACTCTCGATCAGACTGCGATCACCACCCTCAACCAGACTGTGACCAGCACTCTCACCAACAGGTTTTCCCTCTCTTCTTACTCTGGACTCAGGGGGACCACATGGGGCTCAGCACAGGGGCCAATGAACACCATTCTGTTGATGCCCTAGGGTGCTGGGTTACACATCTGGGTTTTGTGGGTTAAAACCAATTGTTTGTCCATATAATTGTATTTATTATATTATTTTTATTAAATTGTAACTCTGACTTATAATCTCTTTGGAGTTGGGTTCATTTCTCCTGCTGGTTTACCTTTAAACCAGCACAGTGCCCTAATTTAATTCTTAAATTATAAGGAATTACGAGCCAGTATTTTTGATAAATGCTGAGAGGGTTGCTGTTCCTTCACATATACTCAGTAATTGTTATATTATGTATTTAGCTAAGGTGTAGTGTGATTGCACCAAAGTTCAAAACTTCTAGCTAGCTATTTCCTTTTCCAGCAGGCATTCATGCTGCAGGACTCTTTCCAACTTATCAATGTTTCTTGTCATACACAAAGCTACAAGCTATCTACAAAGATGTAAAGTGTGAAATTAAAAAATAACCATTGCTTAGTGTTAATTGGATATGTTACACATACAAATATAAGAATTCAAATGAGAAAAGAAGTCAGAAAAAACAACATTTAGTTATAAAAGAGCTTTTTAAATTAAAAAAAAAAAACAAGATAATGGCACTAAACCAGAAACAAAGTTATTTAAAAGATCATAGCCACAGGGCAGTTACAATTTTATACTGAAACTGTACAGCTGTTCCTATCATCTGCACTTCGCTCCTGATTAAAATAACATCTAGAGTTCCAGTAACAAGTAATCTTTTACAGAACTATAATGTACTATGAAAACACACTTCATTTTTGTATTACCTGACAAAAAACCCTTATATTTATTACATTATTATTACATTAGATTTATAAAGGTTTACCTAAGCACTGTACTGTTTTTCTACTCTACTTAGTCCTTACATTTGAAGAACAGGGAGTGTGGTTTGTTCTTTTGACAAAAGTGATTTGTCTTGATGGATTTGCCCATAGTGGCACAGCACTATACCATGCAGGAGTACCCAACTAGATGGAGCATTGAGGGCAGTACAGTCATATTAAAACAATTTTCTATTCTACTCATCCTGCTTTTCAGAATCAGTCAGTGCTTCTTTTTCATATGAAGACAGACTTTGGCTTTAAAAAACAATAAATACTCATGCCCCCAAAATTGTTCATATGCTGTGGATAGCTAATCAGAAGATGTTTAATTTTTCTATGACCTTTCAGAGTTCTGTTTCACTGCTTGTATATATAAGGGAGAATTCCAGTAGTTACTTTGTCAACACAGTCAGGGCCCATATCCAAAGCTCAGCAGAGCTTTATTCCTTTAATCATCTTTGATCACGAAAAAAATGTAATTCAGTCCTTGATTGTATGTAGAATATTCCCTATGAGGTCAATATAAATTCTGTGTGTGCATTGAAAGAGCATATTTAATTCCATGGATATAATTTCACAGTAGTTATTTCAGGTAGTCAGCATGCAGGTGTAAGCACTTAAGCACAGCTGAGCTAGTTTACAAATAAATTGTAAAGCAGTACACAAGCTCATGAGCCCAAAGTATTGCTGGGGGAGTGGGGCTCTGGAGCTCCAGGCTCTGGAGCTTTTTGTGCTGCAACAAGCCACATCAGACTATAACTCATTATCACTAAATTCCATGGGGAGCTTTCAGTCTTTTCCTGCAAAGCAATGGATTTGCAATAGTTCTCCATTGGACTATTAATTTTGGAAGTGGTTTAGACAGCATCTATCAGCATCAGGGAAATCAGAATTCGATTTCTAGCCTCATCCAGGATAGACCAGACATAGAGCTGATGGTAGGTAATATCCAAAAAGCCTATGTGAACTCCACAGTAGACCCTTACACTGGTTTTGAGAGAAAGGTATGGTGGTTTCCTACCTATGAAATTTAGACTACAGTTTCCTTCCACAGTTATTTTATTCTTCTTGAAAGTTTTTATTGTGCTAGTAATTGAAAAGTTTTGGCAGTTCACAAAATTCAATCTATCAGATGTCCAAAACACCTGAAACCAGTGTATGTAACATGGCTGCACATCACTGCTGAAAAACCTAAAGGTCTTTCTAGTGCATGACAATATGCCAGAATGGACAATGCCAAGAGTGGTGAGCTTTAAAAATTACTCACCTTGTCACATGATTCTTTCTTTCTTTTTTCTTTTTTTTTTTTAATAATCTCAAGAGTACAATCAACCAGAATAACAATAAAATTATTTTAAAGATCTAGCAAAAAAAAGCTGCACAGAAAGCATTTTCACAGTTGTTTTTAAATAGTTTTCATCAAACTTTAAAATTAGGACTTCCAAAGACAAAATATATTGCTTTGTAGTTGTCTCCTGTGAAATTCACACTTATTTGGGAAATTCATATGACTGGGTTTAGGTATTTTTAATACTGTACCATTCAGAAGTGCTGATAACAATTTGGTTCTCTATTGTACTAGCACTGAAAAGACCTATATGAATGCGAAAGTCTACACAAACAGATTGTAAATCTCTAATATAAACAGGTTAAACATCTGTTTGAAAAATAAATTCTTCTGCAACAAGAACTACCAGATGGGAGGTAGATTAGTGCCATTAAAATATTTAAGGTACTTATGCTTGTTTCAAATATGAATGGGAAAACTGTGCTATCTCCAAAATTTTGCTGCAAGTAAAACTGAACATTTACTGGTTATGACTGCTGAGTTTCCATCACTTTTTTTTTTCAAAACTGGATAAGGTTCTATTAATATAAATAACAGTTGAATGCTGAAAGGACACACTATCCCTTTGAAACATTCAGCCTTACAATGTAAGTCCACAGGTTGTTTTTTTGCCGTTAGCTGTGAGCTTAGCTCTGCTTAGGTTTTATAACCCACTCAGCATTTGGGTTGAGCTGGTATAGATCCTTCATGTAGGTATCATCATCAAGGCAGCGTTCCCCTAGAAATATGAGAGATATGTGGTTACATCAGTCCCAAAAAAGAAAGGAATCAACTTTCAAAGGTCCTGTCACTGTTACTTTTCATTTAGTTTTTCAAGGTCTCTCTGTGGTATTAAACAAAGGACAATACACCTAAAAAAGCTAGAAGTAATCTTACCCTGTCCATCTGCCTTGAGGAAGAAGGGGGACAGGAGGAAAAATGAAGGAGAGTAGAGGTTGTGCCACCTCTGTGGCACATTCTAGGTCAGATTCTTCACGCAGACCATATAGACGGAAACCCCCCCTCTGTGAAGATTTAGGAAAAAAGGAGCAATGCCCTGGTCCTCTCATGGGCAAATACAAGGTTCACGTTTGCATAGAAGCCCATTAAAATTTCAAGTTCTTTTCCCCTCTTTAAGTGCTAGCTTTGTGCAAGGTTTGTCCTTGCTACGAAGGTGTTACTCTCTATCCTGGTCCTGCTATGCTGTTCTGCACAGTACTTGTAATAGTTTCTGTCCTAGAAGGGAAAAGTAATACACTGTTCTTGGTGCGTTACAAGCAATTAATTTATGCATAGTAGCTATGATGAAAATAGCATATGCTGATCCATCAAGATCTGCATGTTCTTCCCATTCCCCTACAGGCAAAGCACTATCTCATGCATCTGCAGCTCTACATCACAGCCCCTCTTCTACTCCACTGGTGTAGATGGCCCATGTGCCAGACAGATGTTTCCAGTATGTGTACTCCTGATACAGAAGGCAAGCAGAGGTGCAATGCTGCAACTGAGTTTCTCTGTCAGCTCTTTGGATTCCCTTAGCAGGGCACACAAGAAGGCAAAACTTCCTGCTCAACCAGGCTCAGTCTCACTGGTCCCTCTAGGATTTTAATACCAACCTATGTGACCTGTATGGCCCACACTACTGAACTGGGTTCTCTCCTCTCTCTCACTCACACAGTGCAGCATGTTCAGGCAGTGAGAGCACAAAGATAGTGCTTTGCCATATCCCTGTCCAGCCAGTCCCAGTCACAAAGCAGTGGCAGAAGTCCTTTTCAGTACCCTGAAGCCGTACAGTGTACTGAGTACTCAAAACATGTCTGGAGACTTCAGTGGCTCCATCTGCTAGGGGACAGGATCACAGCGCTGTGCACGTTACAATTATGAGCCTAAGTGTACGGATGTGAGCGTATCATTGGGAAGCCCATTGAGTCTTCTCACTTTGGGCTTCCTCTGCATGAGTCAGTCACATCGAGCAGAGAGAGACAAATGGCAAAGGTCAGGACAGCTGGTTTACTTAAGCCTGTACAGCAAGCTAAAGTCTGGAAGTTTCTCTTATCTGAACTGAGAGTATTAATAAGGACTAGGATTTGTAAGGGCTGATTAAAGTTTAAATTGTCTGGAAGTAAACTATTCAGACAGAGAAAACATCTAAGCTTTCTAACCTATTTCATAACAAAATAAATCTGCAACTAGCCGTGTATTTTCTCTAAGAGAAATAGAATTTCTGTCACATGTTTAAAGTAATAATATGTTGTTTCAGTTTCACTGGAATTCTGTTACAAAATCTTTCTTTCTGCAATGATTACACTTATGTACAATAAACGAGATATTCCTCTGCTTTAAAAAACTCTTACGTCTGGGATCACAACCTGCTTTAAAAGGCATAGAAAATGTACATATATACTGGATATGCAAGAGAACATATAATACATTAATCTGGCCTCCAGCTATCTCAGTAACCTCTTTTTCACCATCTAACTTAATAAAAACACTGAAACATATTTGTTGCAGGAAAATACGGAAGTGCTGTTTTTAATTAAGTCTTTTGGTTAAGACACACACACAAAAACTTGATTTATAACAGTGATTAGGTAAAAAGGAAAAATGCTAGAAGTAGCAATTTACATACAGGATTTAAACTTGCAGAGCACAGAAGTACTGCATGGAATTTTATAACTCCAAATAAAGTTTAGCAGTCACAGTTAACAAGAAAAAAGTAAATGTAAGTCCAATCCAATACTGGGTTTTTTTGGTTTTTTTTCCCGAGCATATGAAAAATACTGTGATTAGAAACTGATTCCTAATGAAAAAATCCTCTTGCATTTGTCAAAGAAAATTTCAGAACTGTGTTCAGAACTATCCTTGGCATTAACCTTGCTGATCTCCTACCTACTTTCATCAAGAGAGCCGGGAATAGACAGAGCAGGAAAGACTAACTGTTGGAAAATTTTATCACTAGGTCATCTTTCTGGTTGAGCATTTTTTCCCCCAAAGGAACCTGCAAGCAGTGCTCAAATGCAGAGCACGAAGGACTGTAAGTTCACTTATTATCCCTCAATACAAAGGGATGAATAAAATGAACTTCAAGTACCTTTCTATTCAACATTTTTGTGCTTCTTCACTGTACATACATATCAGGAACATCTGTTTCAGCTGCCATCTTTCTCTGGGGCAGATAATAAGCTACTACTAATATAATGATCACAGCAACATCTCTGCTGCCTTCTCCACAAGGTTAACTGTCTGCTTTAGTGTCAGGGAGAACTAGGGACATGAATAAAAATGCAACCACAGTGAAGCCCATGGATAGTGTGCCAAGGAATCTTATTCTAGCAAAATAAGTTGTTCAGAAGCCATTCTTACCAATATTTCCTCCTATTTCATAAAGAAAGACCTCTTCTTTGTTGAGTGTTTGGACGTTTCCACTGTAAGGAACAAAGCACAGTGAGTGATGATACTGCAGAAGAGCTTGTAGATCAGCCACTTAGACGTGTCTGGGAAAAATTATGCTAATTAACATCAGCAGTGTACCTGTCACAAATCATTTGTGTGTATACTTACCGATAGTCAGGGAACAAGAATACCCTTGCATACTAATGCAAATGAATAGTCCTGTAAGTGAATAATACACTATAGAAAAGGTAAAATAGGATAAATGTAAAGAAACTGCAGGGTTTAGAAAAGAATGTCATTGTTATCAGCGAGTAGCCTGATATTTACCCTCTGGTTTTTTTTTTCCACTGCTGTTGCAAAAATAAGTATTCCCCTCAAACACTCCATATTTCAGAAAAAGTCTTATGGTTGGGTGGGAGAAACCACATTTTTGCTTGTTTTAATTGTACTGCAACTAAAAGAAGTAAAAAACAGAGAGTGGAAGAATAAAGTGACTATATCACAAAAGGATTCTATTGTTCTCACTGTTTAATAGTAATAATATAGGCTAAGGCACAGCCAGAAAATAACTCTCTGACAAAAATGCAAACCTCAAAACAGCATTTAGGAAAAAGCAGCTTCTTATTCTCATCTAGTGCACCATACTATTGCTTTAGCTAAATAGTTATATATGATGAACATGGGTGTTTTTTATTTTTAATTAAAACTCCCCTTCTAAATGGATTTGGATGACTAAAATGTAGCTTTCCTTTTAAATCATTGCATGTGCATGACATTTGCACATTATTATACTCCAATGCCTATTATATTGCTATATATCAATGCATTATTTTACAAAATATTTACTTTCTCCTTTCCTCATCTCTTTGTTTTCTAGACTTACTTTCTTGGAGTTCCCTTGTCTTGTCCCCAGAAAATTACAAAACTATTCCTGACCCATCAAATTCAACAGCAATCTTTTACTAACAGCACTCATGTATTCCTTAAGGCTTCATGAGCTTTAATGACATTAGAAACATTAAGTTAATTCCTCAAGCATGTATTTTGATGGCTACATTCAGCCAAAAAAATCATCAACTGACCAGGACTTGAAGTACTTTAAAACTTTTTTCTTGATATAATAAATGAAAAGACACTTCTCTTGAAACAAAACAAAAACGTGTTTATACCTTTTTTGGCTGAGAAACCTGGCTACTATATCACCGGCTTTCAGTTCTTCTGTCAGCTGTATTGCCATGGAAACTTTCGAAAGATGAGGCGCTTGCACCCGTATCACTCCCTGAGGAACATCAGTCTGCAAAGCAATAATGGTGTTGGAACAAAGCTGCTAGCAGCTGGCTTTGATGAGCTCCTCAAAATACAGTATGGAATAAGTAACTAAGTACAGTGCTCTGTACTTCACTATCTACTACACTTCACTACAAAAATATGATAACTACGCAGTAATTCAGTAAATTACATCAGACCTTCAAAGCTCTTTTTAACAACAGGGAGAACTTCAGAACAAAAGAACAGTAGTGCTTAATTATTTTTCAAAGACATTATGAATAACAGTAACAATTATGCTATATTAAGAACACACTCTGGTATGATAAGAAGCATGTGAGATTGATATGGAAAAGTCTTGCTGTAGGCATGAAAGCAGGCAATGGCCCTGCACCAACCCTCTGCTAAAACTTCCAGAAGAAACCTCTCCAGTTTCATTTAACCTGAACTTCATGCCAAAAAAAAAAAAAATAAATCACAAAGTACTCATGGGTCAGTATACTTTAAGTGATTCCTCTTTCCTCTTTGCAAATTTCATTTTTTTAAAAATAGATATTCACTACTGCAGCTTCTTCTCCCTGTTTTTTTTTTTTTCTCTAGAATATATTCAGCTAGCCAACCTGCAAGTCTGACTATATAATGGATTTGTATTTTATTTCAATCCACAAGTCCTGGATGATGAATATCAATCATATTAGCTACAGAGAAGGAGGGCTCCAAAGAACAGTTTTTCTGTTCAAGTTGCAGGTACATGACACTTGAAGTTACAAAAGGCATAATTTATTTGTGAATAAGGTTCTAATTTCTGTTCCTGGAAATCTCGAGGTATTTTTTCTATTCGTATTACATTATCATTTACCCAAATGTACTCATTTTGATAGGAAAAGAAAGTAAGAGTCTCAGTACTCAAGGTTGATTATGAGAGTTCATTCTCTTCTCCCCCTCACCTCCATTTACTCAATTGCAAAGCTGAACATTTCTTCTTCCATAATCAGTGAACAAGTCTGGGCACCTGTGAATCTAGAATAGCTTCTCTGAAGTCATCAGTGTTAAATGAATATAGAACAAGCATAAACGTGAGCAGAATCAGGAGGACAGCTTCCTGAGAAAGCTGAAGGCTCATTACTACACAAATAAGGAGTTACAGTAAGTAATTTTAACCAAACAATCCTTCTATATCTAGTCTTATTATCTATTGATTTTAAAATATTAGACATAATACCTATTTCTGTCTAAAGCATTAAAAGAAACATCATATTGAGAATTTGCTATGTAGTAATCATGGAATCAAAGGTTCATAAGATTGCAAGAGATATCCATGAGATCTCCCTGAGATTTATCCCTAAATTTGTCAAATCTCTTCTTTAGGGTCTTCACTGATGGAAAAAGTGTCTCTAGTCATCTGCTAACTCTCACTTAAAAATTTTTTGCCTCTTTCCAAACTTCTGAGATCCTGGCAAAATGAAATTTTTATGTCTGAACAGACATCACAGACATCCCTAGCTGGTCTTTCACCAAATTCAGCACAGTAAATTTAAATTAGCTTTCATTTTTTATACAGATCTTTAACATTTTGTCTCAGTTGATTTTAATGGGGTTTTTCCAACTTTCAGCTGGATAACTTCTTTTTTTAATATATACAGCAGGCATATTATAAATTATTTAAAAAATAACCTGCTTTGAGTATATGAGAGAAAGACTAAAAAGTATCCACAGAGCTCTAAAATTAATGGTCACAGATCAAACAGAATAATTACTTTGTTTATTCAGATAAAATCATTATTAGCTCAGCTAATGAATGCATTTTGCCACTTTCACCACCTTCATTTACAGAAGAAATCATGCTAAACTAGAGAGAGAACAGAACCAGGTCATCCCCTACCCCATTCACTGTGCTAGTTGGCGGTAAAAAAAATGTGGCCTAAAACATCTAGGAACAGAATCACAGAAGGGCCTATTCTCTGCACAGCACAGCTCAAAACATCCAAGTTAGAGGCTCCACATCACAATATATAAGCCATTAGATGACTGACAATACACTAAAGAGTGGTCACCTACACTTGCAAGTTCCCTCTGCTGTCCCACAGGCTCTTTCAGGACGAGATTTAAAACACTGCAGCCTCTGGCTGAATTAGAAAACCTCTTAAGAAAAAACATGAAGAAGATACATACTTAATTGATGGAAAATACTGGCCTACAATGCTTAGTCTGCAGCAGGCAGAGCAGTCACCTGGGAGGCACTCATCTTCTTTCAAACCCCTTCTTGTCAGAGGGACTTGAATCTATATATCACAAAAGAACAGCAGCTCCCTGGCTATAGGATCTGGGGTAGGTCTCCTCCAGATTCTCCTATTCCATTTGGCATGACACACTTAAATATTTATCAGGCTAGATGAAGAGAGAAATTAAGTGACTATGCAGTATTTTCAGTAATGATGGAATATTATATATAATTATTAAATGTGCAAATTATACCAAGCAGGAATGGGACATGAGCATTATGAAGAACAAAACTGATTTTAAAAAGGATCTTACTACATGGGAAGCAAAGTCTGAAAAATATGCAAAACAGTTGTTCTCTTTGAGCTGCAAAATGTTGCACCTATTTCGGGACAAAAAACTGCAAAACTATACAAAGAGAAATGATTTAGCAGGTAGCAATTTTTTTTAGTAAATAATTTGACACTGCAGTGAGCAACAAATTTAGCAAGAGTCAGAAACATTATTCTGTGTAAATTCAAACAGGTTATACAAACTTGTTTGTATAGAAGGGCTCAAGGATACAATGGTTTTACTAACCTGTAGCAGCTAAGTCTACTAGAATTGCATTGTGCTCTTAACATGACTGCTCCTTTCTTTGGAACAATTGCAACATACAGAGGAATACAATGACAGATGGTATAAATCAGGGTAAAGCTAGTGGGTAAATTTCCAGTCCTGAGGGCATCTTTTTTGAGCATTATGCAGCCCAACAACACCAGAAAAAATCCCCAACACTGACTTGGAGCCATAGGTATGCATAGGTATCTCAAAATGCAATTAACCCTCACAAGCCCTCTAATATTAACCACTCTCAGCACTGTACAGAGATCTCACCTGCAGTTTGCAGTAAATGCTATTTAACCTCTGTCTTAAAGAGGGAAATGTGATTGATAGAGAGGCCTCATCAGAGATAAGATGAAATTCTATCCAAATGAGCTGCTATTAAGAATGCAGATACTGATTTATGGAGAGTATGGAAGTGACTAAAGCTCTGTCCATCTATGTTTAATCATGTGGGGTGCCACAGCAAGTGGTAGAAAACAGCAACTTTTCCTTAGCTTTTATTCAGCTGCACACAAGAAAATTAGCTTTCAAAAGTTGCAAAGGTTTCACTGGAGCAGCAATTCATCCCAAGTCTGGGTGCCTCACTTGCCATCTAATAGTGAAATGCAGTTCAGGAACTGTACAGGAAAAATCACCTCAATTTTAAATTAAAGCAGTATAAATTGAAAATTGGAGTGGGGGGGAAAAACCCCACAAATTCTCCTTAAAGAATGAATGTATAAAATTGTCACTCACAATGAAGCCTTATCAATTTGTTAATATGATTTTAAGAGTAATATCTTCCCAGGCACCCAAAATTACTGAATGCTTCAAATAAGCATGAAGGATTTTTGAAAAATTGTACCATTTAATTTTGAACCAAAGCCCCACAGAATTCTACAGCTTAAAGAAAATTATTGAATAGTAACTTTACATTTATATTTGAGCAAGAATGTATTACGTGATGCTTAAGTTCTAACTCTCCAGTGGATTGAAAAGGCATAATTTACTCTAAAAGACCTCAGCACTAACTCCCAAGTGGATTAAAAAGGCATATCTTAGTCTAGAAGACCAACAGCACTGAATTACAAAAAAATCCAATATCTGAACTTGCAACAGCATTTGCCTACTTCGGTGCATTTGCTGTTATTTCTACAGTGAACACAGGATGGCAGCATTAAGTGTCATCATAACTCAACTGAACTGAATTCAAAGAATTCTCTTCTTATTAGACTGAGAAAAACAAATAGCAGTGTTTAATGAGCTTTATGTAAGTCTTCATTCTGCATACAGATTCCTTCATATAGACAGATATGAAAGTAAGGCAAAGTGATGCCTGGAGAATTAATTAATGTTGGAAATTAAGATATGTGTCAAACATTGCATGCAAAATGAGGTCGGAACACTGAAATGTAAGTCTCCAGCAAATTCTGGATATAGTTGTTCAAAGAATCTAGCTATTTACACATTCAAAAAAAAAAAAAAAGTAGCATACCAGATTTGAGAGATAATATAGCATATTCATTTCCATTCTTTTTTTCTTTTTTGGCTTAAAAGCTTAAAAAAAATGCCTTTATGAGCATATGACAACTCTTTTTTTGTAACAGTCTGTCACACACGCACTTGATAAGAAAGCTGTGGACTGCTCATAGCGCTGAATTTCTACCAGTGACCACAAGATGTCTCTACCTCACCAGAATCTTCACTGTGACTCCAACCCTCAAGGGGGTATTTTCATACCACCCAAATCTGATACATGTTCATTACGTTATCAGGATACACGTATTTTGTGTTACCTGTCTGTGTATTTAAACTAACTTTGGAATAATGTATAGGCTAATAAGTTTCAAAAACCTGTAAATACTAACCCCAGGCTAATAAGTTTCAAAAAACTGTAAATACTAACCCCATTGAAATAATAAATAATTTCAATGTACATGATATGTATTTTTTAAGCTTTTGATGGCAGTGGGAACAGTCCAACTAAAATCTTTCTGAACCACAGGAGAAATTAACACTATAATGCCACAGGATTTTTTTTTATTTTAAAGAATATGTGAAGTGTGTTGTGCTGAAACTTATGCCTTGAGATCACTGATGGGTCTGGCAGAAGTTAATTACCTAATGGAGAGATTCTGAACTGTAGATCATATACACTGGGGTAAGCTGGCAGCAGACACTTGGACAATAGCTGCATAAGAGGCAGTTAATCAGCTTTTTACATTTGTTTCATCCTTTGGGGTTTCTTAGGTTGGGTAAGTTGTGTGTGTTCTAGCTAAAGACTGAGACAAAGAGTTCAGCAGTTGGGGAACTTCTGTAGATGGAAGGATAATTAAAAGTTAGATTTGTTTCCAAATACTATTAAATATAATATAGTGAAATCTAGATATTTAGTTTTTAAGTAAACACATGATCTGCTGTGACTTTTATTGGGCAGCACGGAACCTAAACATGTATAGAGTAATACTAAGTCGTCACAGCACTTAACTTCCTCTGCAGATACAGAACTAATATATTTTTCTTTCAGATGCTCAAATTGAAACAACCTGTGAGATACAATTTTTCAGAATAGAAATATTTTGAAAAATCTGAGAAAACAAACAAAAAAACAGTACAGTCCTCTAAATGTGTCATGCTGGTAACCCACAAACCATGAAAGCCACATTAACTTGCTATCTATTGAAATTCTCAGTTAAATAAATGTAGATATCGTCTCTGTCATATGCACTTTTTCACTATAAATTATGGTCTTATTAATAAAGAATTTCAGATGCATGCTTCCTTACATCATTAGGAGTCTTCTCCTGTTTCTCATGCTTTTCCCGGTCATATGCCATCTTTTTCAGAAGTTTCTTCATAGCTTTGTCCTTTTTCTCCTTCTTCTGTCTTTCAGTGTTTTGTTTTCTCACTTGATTGACAATAAACTTAGGAATCTAGGTGAATATAGATAGTAAGTAGGAACAGCTATGTAATTTTCTTAAGTAACTAAGTTATCAATACTTTCTAAATGGACAAATTATCAGGTAGAATTCAAAAAATAGCATTTATTTCCAGTAATAATTACGGATTCAAATACTATAAAACTGTGAAATGATTTTAAAACCACTCTATTTGTGTGGAGGGTAAGAGAGGTGGAATCATACAGTGTTTTTACTTTCCTCAGCCAACAAAATTTAGTTGACACTTAGTGTGCACAATGATGATAATTATTTTTCCTCATATGCAGCAAAGGTCAAAATTGTTTCAAATTGCTAATGGACAACAAAGCTTCAATTTCTCCAGTCTATCTAAGTCAGAGCTTTGCTTGAGACCATGATACAACTTCATGTTTTATCAAAACGTGTTTTATATAATAATTAAGTTTGGCCCAAAATGCAAATGAATTAAAATACTTCCTACTAAATATCTTCAAGCTCAAAAGAATTGCCCACAACACTGTATACTGGTAGACCAAATATAAATATCCCCCAGGGACTTATTTTTGAGTTCACATATAGTACATACTGTATTAAAACTGACCATCAGAGCTTAACATCAGATGTAACGATTTTGTTTTGCTCCCATAAGAGTTACCTATAAGCAAGAACCCAGCTGGATGGGGCTGATCTTTCTCTAAATCATGGATGTAATTCCATATTACTTCTTTGTTCAAATAACTTGTTTGTGAAATTCATCATTCCCCGCCCCGCCTAAAAATGTACTTACTGTCCAGAGAAGTTTTTGGTACTGAATCATAAAACGCATGACATTTGCTGTTCCAGCTGCCATAACAAACTCGCTTTGTTCAATAGTCTTTGAGCCAAACCCATGAAACGTGAAAAGGTTTGGGGCCATCACCATTGCAACATTCTTTAACGTCATTTTATTTTTGTCTCGATGATCAATTACCCTTTGGAGGAATTCAAGCAGTACCTGAAATAATAGCAGAACTTACAGCTCAACTCTGCACATGAAAAGTGAAACGTGCAGAATTGAACATGAACATAGAAGTGAAACATGATGTTACATATTTTTTGAAAAAGCTCTTAATTCCTAACACACATTAAAAACAATCAATAATATGAGTATGTATATCTTTATTCACAGGACTGTAATGCAAGTTTTGTTTCCTTCAAGTAATGAAGTAAAACATTCTTGTTATTATCATAGATAACATTTTCAAAAGCAATTCATTTGAAGCACTGTACAGTAAGATTTTTTTCAAAACCCTTGTTGTAGAGGTGCATAAGTAGTATCCCCACAGATGCTTGTGAAGACATTACTGTTGGCTTTTCTTAAATTGCCAGCTGTCATGGTTATGGAAACATGGAGTGGCTAGTTCTGTAAGGTAAACAATTTGTGAGTAAAGCATTGTGAATGACAGGCAATTTTAAATTAATTCAGTTCCAGATATTTGTAACTCAGCTCAGAAGCCCTCTTGACTGTCCTCTTTACTAACTAAAAGAAAGTCTTGTTTGAACAGTAAGACCTAGTACGGGGTTTTTGCCTGTAATAGATGATCTTTTGCATCCTACACAAATCCTGCATTCATTTTTGATTGTAGCAGTTTTAATAGTAAGCATATTCTGAAAAAAGATTATTAGCTTTGCTACAAAAGGACAATCGCAAATTGGAAGACTTCAGATAATGTGCTATAAATAGCAACAGGAAGTAAATTTCTAGTCTATTGAGAGTAGAAACAAACAGCACAGAGAAAAGTGGAGAATAAAAATGAAGAGCTAAACCCACTTCATAAGAGCAAACTCACATCCATAGTATTCTGCTTATTTTTTGCAATGGAAATAATGACTGCTGCTGAAAAAAAAAGGAACAAAATTTCTAAGAGAAAAGGTTGCTCGCTGGGAGAGTATTACTGCAATCTCCTGGAAAAATTTCAAGTCACATTCTTAAAAGTCATTTGGGAGGAATTAGGGTCCTAAGGGTGTTTTTTTCTGAAGTTCTGTGAAATATATATTTAAAAAAAAGAATCACTAGTTTCACCATTAACTTTGAACTGAAAAAAAAAAGAATGTTAAAAAAACAACAGCATTCATAACAGTGGATTCAAAAAAACAGACAAAATATTTCTGCAGGAAAATAGTATTAACAATTCTAACCTTCAGAGTGTCTCTGTTTGCTTCAGGTAGAAGGAGAACCAAAAGATTCAAAGCTTGCAGCTGCTGTTTCCTCGTTGGAAGATCTGCCAGTGAAGCACATGAACCTCAGTATTTTGAAATTGTTCTTTGTACTTTTCAAAAAGCATAAGTGGAAACCTCTTACAAAATGCTGAACGCATACACATGGCTAATTGTCATGGTATGAGAAAGGACTAGCAGACCCTCGTTTTCTGATACTCATTTCCAAATGTTCTTTTAGGATTCAGTTGCTGTATGACTCAGCAGTCTTCTGGCAATATTTTCTAGATGCCT
The DNA here is from genome assembly GCF_001715985.3 of Manacus vitellinus. Classification (NCBI taxonomy): domain Eukaryota; kingdom Metazoa; phylum Chordata; class Aves; order Passeriformes; family Pipridae; genus Manacus; species Manacus vitellinus. Next base: position 13,231,380 of record NW_021940604.1, on the reverse strand, counting down.
TGTGATTCTTTATTTTGCAATGTTACAAGAAGAAATAGTCAGCTAACGGTTCCTCCCTTTTTGAGCCTGTGCCCCAACATATGAAAAGGTATATTCAAAACTGCTTTCACAGTTTCTCTGATTGCCTTCACAGTTATATGGTCTCCCAAGTCACAGAATGAATATTGCATGTTACAGAATAAGGCAGGCCTTCAGCAACATAAGCAGCAGCAGCTGCCATGGCAGTGGGGATAAAGCCAAGAGCAGAGAAACTTAACACTTATCTACAGCAGTAAATGCTGTACCAAATGATGCAAGCTATAATTAAAGAAAGCTAACGTTAGTTCTGCCTTTTACCAATTGCTCAGTGGCACGTCATTCACCTAAGATGCACAATGAGTGCATCCCTACACGCCTCCACCTCCTAGAAGAGCTCCTACATTACGGCAGTGTTGAGCAGCAGGAAGCCCTAACTCTCCCATATTTGCCACTTGTGATAAACTTCCTCCTGTCATGCTTTAGAGGACATGCTCTGGCAAGTCTTCTCAGCAGACTCCTAATGAATCGGGCCATACATAATACAAGTGAAGAAAGAGGTACCTGCATTTGACATAGTTTTATCACACTATTTCAAAATTCGACATGCTTCCTGCTGGGATTCCAACTGAATTGCTATTTGAAATACTTTTCACCCAAATCAACTTGGGAGACACCACAAAAATAATAAAGGTCATTGAGGAAATTAAAAAACCAAACCATTACTGACTACTTTATACCATGATAAAAATTAAGGAATTGAATAAATGAGTGGCAAATGGTATAGTCATTTAAAATATAAAGTAGTGAGAACAGTGTATCTACCTGCTGTAGAAAGACATACATTAAAAGTAAGGCTTAAATTCATTTTCAAAACACTATATGTCACAGTGTTCCAAAAGCAATGAGAATCAACATTTTCCTAGGAAAGCAAGCAAAACTACAATTGCAAAACATTAAAATTCATTACTTAAATTGGGGGTTTCTGTCTGCTCACCTTAATAACAATTGAATTTTAGCTGCTTACATTACTTAAATTAATCAATTAAATTGTTTAAATTATGTCATTTAAATATTTAATTCTAACAACACTACTTAGTCACAGCATCATGAAAAACACCGATTACTGTCACAAAGATGATGTATTCTTTCTCTTCCACCTAATCTTATTACATGTAACCAACAAGACAGGCAGACAATTTAAACAATGGGAGGCTATGAAGTATTGTGTCTGTTTTGAATCAAATCCTTTGGTTCAATGTAGAAAGTGGTTTGGATCCTGGCACCTGAGTATTTCTGGGTAAATAAAACCACATAAGCCTTCAGACAGCTGAGGAGTGAGAAGCAGAAACCCTCTTGGCTCCAATCAGTACCCAGTAAATGGAACAGTCTTCTGGAGTCATTTGCTGCCAGCATCATCTGAAAGCATTCTGGCCAGTTTTAACTTGCCACTCAGTACTGCAGAATCAACAATACATGTAACAGGACAAAGCACCAGCCCCCTACTCCCACCACCCTAAAGGCATTGAAAGGCAGCTCACAACTGGGAGACTGACATAGCCCACAGTTTTTAAAAATATTCATCTGTCTGCCTGTCCATGGGAATTCCCTGACCCTGAGATTAGCCCAGTTGGTTAGAGCATGGTGCTAATAATGCCAAGGTCATGGGTTTGGGCCATTCACATAAGAGTTGGACTTCATGATCCTTGTGGGTCCCTTCCAACTCAGAATATTCTGTGATTCTGTGAAAGTAACTCTTAGGAATGAGCCATTGCTCTGACTGAAGGGAAGTGAAACAGAACTTGCATGCCTGTGTTGACCGGGAAGTTAACGCATGTGGGTTCTGACTCCCGATTCATTATCACCAAGCCAGTCTCTTTCAATTACAGCTGGCATGTTTGCTGTCTTTGTGACCAGCTGGCAAGGAACTTGCTGACCTCATGGGACCATGGATGATCAGCAGTTCTGACTATTCTGCTTTAACTTCTCCCATTGTAAACAGATAAAAGACTCTAAACAGTATAAATTATAATTTGTTACATTTTCTGCAGAACTACTTATCTTTGCTGTGGTTTTCTTTTGAAGCAAACACTATTTATAAACTGATACTGTCATACACAATTTCCTTACAACCCTTCTACACCTCCTAACAACTATCAGAAACATCAGAAAGTGACAATGTGTTTTCATTTTCTGTGTTAACTACTAAAATAGCCATTACATGAAAAATGTTATTTGTACATTAGTAAAAATATGGCCAGTCTTTTCTCAGGAAAACTCGCATTGTTGTTATTCAATTTGTTTCTCAGTTTTACATATTATTAGTGAAAATACTGCTACAGCATAGAGGCACTTATTTGCACAGGTATCAATTCTTTCAGCTGAGACAGAAAGGACACTACTCACTCTGTACATCTTGGAAAGCTTTGAGATATTCTACAGTGAGAAGTGGCTGAGGCAGTTCACGGATGAAGAGTTTTAAAAGACTTGCTGCATCGTGCTGCTTTACATTTTCCCAGTTGAAAGTCCCTTCATAAAATTTTGCTTCCAGTTCTTGGCAAAGAGTCTGAAAGGCAGTAGATACAGAGAGCACCAGTAACACTCGGCTGCTGGAAGTCACACATCACACATGCAGCAATGCTTTCCATACTTTGAAACAGAGGGGAAAAAGGACATCTGACATATCACTTAACTCCAGCTGCCACTGATCTTTTGCTACGAAAAGATAAATTTGGGATTAGAAGTACTGCAAGCAAACATGTAGTAATAGGCAGCAGTCAAATCATATAGGAAGAATCTCAAGGGCCTGCCTCAGGGCCGTATGGAATACACAATAAGAAACAGATAACACACTCAAGCACGTAAGAGTCATGACTTCCTCTCCCCTCAAATATTAAGACATGTCTGATATATATAGCAATTCTGAAACTACTACCAAAAGTATTGCTGTAATGTATGCATGGACATTTTCATAGAAAAAAATATGGCAATTACATGTGTTGGCACACAGTTTCCTATCAAAATACACAGTAAGGTGAGGCTGGTTCTCTTTTTAAAACACAGGGAAAAGATGTGACTCAATAGCTGGGGGTCTTTGCCATCTATAGGGAACTCCATGTTGCTGGGCACATACAGCTTTGCCTAGCACTGCACATGTCAAATGTGCCCTCTGTGGAAGGGGGCTGTACTGCAAATCATGAGGTTATGCAGCAGAATAAACAGTACTGAAAGTCTCAGTGGTACATCCTAACGGTTGGGAAAGGGTGAAATATTGTTGGCAGCAGACGTTACCATATACCTGCCCTGCTCCCATGGCAGTGCTACAACTGGGCTTCCAGAGATGTACAAATGGGAACAAGTCCTTCTTCGTCTATTGCTAGGCATTAGTCCAGGCCTCACATCCACTTCATTTATTTCCTAGACTGGCAGAGTGGGAAGTAGCCTCCATATAGGGCCAGTGGCCCTGAGGCACCTCTCACAAGTCACTCCCTTCTTCTAGACTCAGTTACTCTGGACAGAAAAGGAGGACAGAGACATTGGCTTGTTTTGCAAAGTATGTGCTATGGAAAAATATGGCCATAATTATTAATCTGGAAAAGAAGGGCACACTGGAGACATGATACCAGATACATTTTTAAGATACCATTCTTATTAAATTTAACTTTGTCAAAATGGAAAAAAGATCTATTTCCAAAGAAAATGTGGACACTTAGATTGATATTAAAAGTTGGATGTTCTCAAGTGTCCTTAAGAGACAGTCTTCACTGACTATGCTGGGGGTTCAAAGGTGCAATGATTGTAACTCAGATGTCTAAAGTCAAGTGGGTATGATTTCCTGATCATCAAAAAAAGCAAGCTTTAGAAACAGAGATGAAAATTCTCCCCCGAGGCTCATCAGCTCCTCCATCCACATTCAGACCAAATCACTGCAGCAAATGCAGTATTAAACATACAGATAAAATGAACTGTTTCATATGAGAGACAAGAGTGGAAATTTCAATTGTGTCCTAGTGATCCAATGCCTGGATTTTAAAGTAAATGTATTTAGCTATGGGTATAACCAATGCATCTTTTAATAATAACTCTAAAATCTATAGAACATGATAGTAAAATATTTTTTCTGTGCCTTTGTATAAAACTACATAATGAGGAAAAGACTTTCTTTTTCCAGTTTAAGAAAACAAAGAAAAAATCAGTCTTTAGTTATCTTAAAATTTTCTATTTGCATAAGTAAAAGAACTTAACATATTTGCTAACAAAACAATTGCTTGATTTAAAGAAGCAATTAAAAAAAATAATGAAAGCCAAATAGTGAATGATCCCCTCACTGGGAAATCATACTAAGTTAATAAAATCAAAGAATAAACAAATAAACAATTAAATAAAGAAAATCATTCCAGTTTGTGGAACTGATTAGAAGTGGAAAATAAAGAACAGAGGAAAACTGAAAAAAATTAGTATCTTAGTTACTGGTAAATAAAGAAAACCAATTTCCATAACATTTCCTTCTTTTAGTTGTTTCTAATGAACCGGCTGCTAGACCAAGTTCTACACAACAGAGGCTGGCAGACGTCTTCGGACAGCTGAATCCACTTAAACGGTCCTTTCTGTTTAGAATTTAAGGCCAGTTCAGAGCGTCTTTTTAACACATGGACTCTTGGCAAGAATCATACTGTGTACTTAGTTTCCTGCGTTAAGGCAAATACTGGGGAAGAGTCTGCATGTAATTGGCACTCACTCTGCAAGTGTCCCTGTGCACAGACGTGCCTAACACTTAGTGCCATGGTCTAGAAACCACGGCTGTAGCGGATCAAGGGTTGGACTTGATGATCTCAGAGGTCCCTTCCAATCCAGCTGATTCTACGATTCTATGATTGCACTTGGTGAGCCGAGTAGTTATACTGCTGTTCATAAAAACAAATGTGAGAGTTCTTCAGTGTGTGCTGCCTGCCTTGCCCTATAACATAGGTTAAGTCTAGCTACTAAAACGGGCTCAAAATGCCAGAGAAAAGCTTCCTCCTGGGGTAGAAAGACTGTGTAGGAACTGTTCATATGATTAAGCTGGTTCAGGGAAAAAGCAAAGGGCCGAAAAGCTCATGCCAAGAATTAATGATATTTAGGCACAATTGAATTCAAAATGCAGCTTGAACTCTCCTTCAATTTTGGACACCAGTCTTTTCCCTAAGACTACACTGGATGAAACCATCAGCTCTCTGGCTAATATAACTCAGTTTTCTTTGTAAAGAGATTTTGCTTTCTGTTTTTGAAGATTTTCATAACAATGTGAAATTAGAATATATTTGTATGATAAAATAAAATCAGAAAATACGGATACATTTTGGGGGATGTTAAGAATCTGTGCAATGTTTTACCTTTACTCTTGTTGCAACTCCTGGTATTCTAAGAAGTCCTTCTGTTTCCAGAGTTGTCTCTTCTATCTGGGCAATCAGCTGTCAAACACAAACCAAACTGCATGAACAAAGATGCCAGTTAAAAATTACTGGAAGACAGTTCTGATATATTGGAGCCTTTATGCTTGTATCTCCGTAAGCATATGTGTATGCATGCATTTGTGCACACAGATGTGTAACAAGTGGAGGAACAAACAGTTTGTAAATGGATTACAGTTGTTAAAGAAAACTTTAATACGGTTCTTACCTTTTTTATGAGTACTACTGAAGAAGAGTTTGTCTATTTTATTAAAAGAAAACTGTATGCTTTTTACCTCCTTCAAGTGTTCTCTGAAGACAGAAGATTTTTTTCCAAAAATTACTCTACCTTCAAAATCAAATCCCAATTACTACACTTGTAAAATGTCTCCAAATCAAAACAATTAAGGTAACATTAGAGATGCAGTATTAATTTTCTCATAAATACTCTTCTTCAGGACTTTACTAGAGAAGAACTAAGAACTTCTAGGCTTTAAAGAAATCTCCAATATGAAAATTCTGATGTTCTAACAAACTCAACGGTTTGCAATCCTACACATGGCTAATTTGCAGAAATTCTGTAAAAGTACTTCAAACAGGTACCATAAATTCTTTTTCTCTAAAAGATATTCCTAGAAGCATTCACTGAAGGAGGGATTTAAGAGTATACAAAAGAAATCTGTAAACGTCAAAAGCTGATGACATCATTTTAGCACTAATAGTTCTCACAATGTTTAACTAGGGCAGTGCCTTTGTTACATGCCTTCCTGTGCCAGCTCTTGAATAAGAAAAATTACGCAACACAGTTGCATCATTACAATGTCTGGGGAAGGCAAGATCTGGTGGCATTACTGGTGACCACAACTCCACACACAGTGACAAGCCTCCCCTTGGCCAAGAGGTGGCTGCTGGCAACCACCAGCCTCCTGCCTATGGGAAATCCCCTCTTCACCTCTATCAGGGCTGCTTTGCATGGCTTCATTAGCAGGCCAGAGACTTGAATTACTGTCAGCAGAAACTTCTGACAGAGATACACAGATTGCTGTTACCCTCAGATTTTCCAGTCAGAAACCCCCTAGGTTAAATGATGTTATTATTTTTAACTGAAATTCCTCAATTAAATAAAATTCAGTGTGTTTTTGTTTTTAATTAAGTAGCACTCCTATTAGCTTGCTTCGTTTCATTTTAGTGATAAACAAGGTACATTTAAAAAGCAGAATGCACAAAAATGTTCTTTCTTGCACTTTATATAAATCCCCCATTCTTGGAAAGCATGTGCTGTATAGAACAGGCAGAAGAAATGGGAAACTTTTTTATTTTCATATTCTCATTTAAAGTAAAACTGTATTCCAAATGACATCTGCAGCTTGCAAAACAAATCACATCTATAAGTGATTAATGTTTATGTAGAATTTTCTTCCTGCAGAACTATGCTTATGACAGTGCTAGGATAGCACCGTGATCAATCACTTTTTTCAATTTGATTTCTTATTTTCTAGATAGCCTCTTTTCCAGAAATGTATTCTTATGATCCTGAGGAAGTAATTTCTGGCATGAATGACACAGCAGTAGTTTTCAGAGAATGATGTAAAACTACTTTGAATTTTCTGTTTCTCAAAAAATAACAAGTACATCCACAAACATACTGAAACATTGATGAGTTTCTGTCAGTGTTAGGACAGGTCCACACACTGTGGTCTCTTTTCTTCTCACGAAATGAGACTTGCTGTGCATGGGCAGTAAATCCAGGGTCTCCATTATCTTTCCCTTTATCTTCCCCATTACTACGAGGTGATACGGGCCAAAGCATACCCCCATGTACTAAGGCAACAAGTCTTCTGGAAAAGGACTGCTGTCACCACCAGAGGCATTTATCCAGCATGATTCCCACTCCCATAACATCCGTCTTGTGGTCCAAATAATTTCTGAAAGGAGAAAACCACTTCCTAGAAATATAGGTTTAGCCTGGGGGACTGAGAATTTCTACAGAATTTCAAGTATTTCCTCTGGGAAACAAAAAAAAAAAAAAAAAGAAGGAGGCAGCCTTACTGATGATGGAAGTTACACCACCTTTATGAAATGGAATTTGGCTGATGCAGGTTCCGACACTGATTTTTAGTTTTTACAGGCTTATTAGTAAACTTGACTAAATCATGAAGATCAGTTGTAATAAAAAATTAAATTTATTACTTTGACTCAAAATATGTCTGATACAAAGAAAAGTATCACATTTACTGAACTTTAGTAAGTAAAGTTGCAAATAAAAGTTACAATAACTTTGATAGATTAGAGTATTATACTGAAAACTGCTACAGGAAGCAAATAAATCCAGGACAAAAGGTTATGTTTGTCATCTGCAGGCATGTAACAAGTTGACTTGTTCATGCCTATTTACCTTTTGAAAAATCAGTGGGATCTTGGTTCCTGGAACCTTCTTCTGATCCTGTTCCAGTAAAATTGACAGTGGGACACCAAACAAGCCAGAGTCTGAAGAATAAAGCAAAAGAAATGGAGATATTATCCACATCTGTTCCAGTAGATGTGATAATGGCATAAACCCGTATTTCTGAAGCAATAAGTCTATTCAATACATTCAGAGCTATTGACCTTTTGTTCAAAGTGTTTTAATGTCTTTGTCAATCAAGTTATTACACAAAGAATTCTGGTTAAAAGGATTCATTCATCTCTTTCTCGGGAGTCTTCTGTTTTGACTCCAAATTGCCATTCACACATTCTGCAGCACAGTGAAACAAACTGCATAAATGAACCATCTGCGTGGTTCTGGTTTGCAGAATGGGTGTGATGATGACCCTGCAATGCAGATCTTCATTACTCAATGCAAGTTATTATAGTTAAGATGCAAATGGAAAGAGTAAAACATCCAGAACTTGGCTACTAAAATGAGACAAATATAATTATCACTCAGAGTTACTCTGAGCACTTCGTTCTATGATAGTTTTCAAACAGGAGCTTTTCAACTTCCATGTTCTTGAATTATACAACACTGGCAGAACAGTAAGATAACCAACTCACCAAAGGTTTGTTTAATTATTTTTGTGGTTTTTTTTAAAAAAGCAAAAGTACAGTTAATTCTTGGTTAGAAAATAGCCTTTACAATAGTGCTAAGGCAATGCAAATTAAAATAAAAAAAAAAAAAAAGAAGAAATCTAGTGCCAATTAATCTAGCCCTGATGCAAAACCACCCTTATTCTTCAAGTAAATGGGACTCCCATGTATTTATGACCCAGAAGTAAATGACTATTAAAAGAGAGCTCTACTAGTAATAACTAACCCAAAGTCTGCTGACATAGAACTTCTCTGTCAGAAGTACTGATAATTGCTGTATGTGCAATTTTTCTGAAACCGCATATAACACTACAGGTAGTTAAAACTACTGCTGCTTGGTATGATGCCATGCCAATATTGAACATAGAACAGCTGCAATTACTAAAAAAATTGTCAGCCCTTGAAGAAATGTGATATACATCAAAGAAAGATCAGTTTCAATGCCAAATCAAAAAGTTCTTGTATCTCTGTGAGCATAAAAAGTCTATCTATAAAATACAACAGACTCATACATACAGTCAATATCCATACCCCATAGCTTTATTATCTTGAAGATCTTGTCAATAATAAAAGTAAAAAAAAAAAATACAGAAGGTCAATAGAAGGGCAGGGCTCGGAACAGCACAGCATTCCCCAAAAGAACTATATTCTCATCATCTTTTACATACTCAGCACTGAGGGGAACAGCCAGTAGACCCACCACTGTATGAATCAATTGGTCCAAGAACACTTCAAGGGTGATGAGGTGACGGTCAGGTAGAGCAATTAGGCACTGAAGACAGTATATTGCAAAAGCAGATTTGCTTGGAAGAAAAAGTGACAGATCATTGTCTATTTCCTACACATTTCCATGAGTCTAGCCCACCTTTTTTAACTTTCAGAAAAGTTTTTAATCAATTCAACATTACATGAATTCCTGCCATTCAGATAATAATGAAATTCAGCCAATAAATTCTGTATGAAGAAGCAGTTAAAATCAAGACCCAAAACACATGAGAAGAAAGCGTTTTGTGTCTGATTATTAATGACATCACAAGCTGCCTTCTTCAAGAAGAAAATGCATTTAAGGGATAAAGTTCTTGTAGATGTTCCTGTGTATGCCTTTTGCACTTAAAAAGCTATTTTCTACTATTGTAAAGTGAAGAGTGTATTCTGAAGAATCCATTGTACCTTGTATATCTCAATGCTCTCTGTTGCTTTCAATTATTTAAAGTGAGCTATTGCACTATCCCATTCACAGAACCTTGACAACAGAGTTATGGCCAAAGGAGGCTTGTGATGAACTGGTAACACAGTTTGAGCTCTTGTAAAGCATTTAGCAGAAGCCAAAAATACGAAAACAAAACAAAGCACTGAAAACCTCTAGCATCTTGAAATTAGTTTCCATGTTTTCTGTGTTTCCAAGAAAAGCACTGTGATTATGCATATGCTCCAATCGCTTGCAGAGCAAAACGAGATGTGTTGCAGCTGTTGCTGATGCAGAGTTGCATCCTCTGCTAAAGATTAAATCTTCCACTTAATATGATGCTATTCTGCATAAAAGCTGCATGATAGCCTAATACTGGTTGGGCAAGGCCTACATGACACAGGAAAGTTTGCCAGACAGAACAAGGAAGTAGGTGACAAAGGCTCCCAGCATCTCCCACTAAGGGCAATGAAAGTAAAAGTCAGGTAGACTCACAGAATGACAGAATTATTTGGATTGGAAAAGACATTTAAGACCACTAAATTCAACTGTGAAAGTAGTCCAATATCTACCTTCAGGAAAGTTGGAAAAAAATACACATGAAGAGCACATTCCCAAAGAGCTCTTTGGGAATAAATCAGCACATACAAACTTCTGTGAGGCAATTCTTGCTGCAGAGCATGCTACTATGATACTTACCCTTTTCACTCCTTAGCCTATCTGCTTAGTGATTGACTTGAGTTTTAACTTTAGACAATAAACAAGGGTGCAGTAGCTGGAGAGACTATGTCAGTAAACTTGTTTAGAGGGTGCCTTGAGTTAAGATGTAAAATTAAATGCTGCTCAGGACCTATATTACATTTGTATACTAAATAAAAATTCTGTGATTCTCTGAACAAACTGCATTTGTTCTGCGGGATTAAAACAGATGCATTTTGTTCAGAACACAAAACACCAACTCACCTTTGGTTTTGATTTTTACAGCTTTTTGTTGCTTGAATTCTGTCCCAAGTATGTCATAGAGAGCAGTTAATTCAATCAGTGCTAAAGAATAGACTTTCTTCATATCCTGAGGGGCCAGGTCACCAATCTTTGTGGTACCTGTTTTGTCCTTCGGCAGTCTGAAATTCTAAAAGCAGAGATTTGCAGCAGGGTGAATAATCCAAGTCATGACAAATTACTTAGCTCAAAGGCTGTGCTTCCTTCAGGGCACAACCTTTCATCATGAAGCCTCCTGTTACTGACTAAATCACAGGAGAATCCCTCAAACAGGTTGAAAAGCAGATGATCTTAAAATGATAGGAAGATTCAGGTTCCTGGTGACTTCTGGAGGTCATCTAATTCAACTGCCTGCTCAAAGCAAGGCTAAATTCAAAGTCTGATTGGGTTGTTTGTTGTGCTGTTCAAATGAATTTTGAAAACTCCCAAAAAACCCCTGTGGGCACCTGTTTCACTGTTAAATGCTCTCATGGGGACTTTCTTTACTTTGCAAAACAAAATTTCTCTGCTAGTCACTCGTGCCCATTACCTCTTGTCCTTTTACCTGGTACCCCCAAGGAAAGTCTGGCTTTGTCGTGCCACCTACCCACTCCTCCAAATTCTGCATCTTTTTCCAATTTATAGTGGTGGAAATGTCTGTCAATGAACAATCCTATGCATGTAAAATTGGAAGAGAAATCCCCCTGCATTTATGCACACAAAATAAAATATTTGGTTACCATATAAATAATAATAAAAGGGTTCTCTTTTTAGGGAAGGGGGATACTTAATTACAGCTCATTTCTACTGTGCTAAATGCTCAGAGGCTGCAGTCAGAGATCAGTATAAGGAATTCAGTTGAAAAGGGGAGCGAGAGGGACTTCCCAGCTCACTGAGCTTTCTAACTCCATCTCTCACCAGCAGGCTTCTAAGTAAGACTCTTGCCTGTTCCTGACACTAGCAGTACTCGACTCAGAGCAGGAAGGCTGACAAGACTTTCTTCCATTCGGAAAGATATATTATACTCCAGAATTATTTTCTCATCCTGTACAAACCCAGCAATAGCACAGATGATTGGTGGTTATGGCACATGACTACAAGGGCAGATATCAAAATATAAACACAATTTACAAATGGCAGATATGTAGCTGTTTCCCACCTTGAGCTTTCATTGACTTGCACAAACATGTCTGTTTAAAAATAGCTGCCAATGACAAAGTGCAACCAATAAATACAAACTGTAGAATTTAATAGGTAACTCCCTTCATTTTCCTATAATTTTGCCGCTCTTTTTATCACTAAGAAATCCCATAGCCATGTCTTTGACCAATCCTTCACAAGCCTAGCTAGAAGTAGAGCTAATATATGTATTATGCATATATACATATATACAGAAGTTAGAGTAGAGCTTTCATCTCCTTGTTATAGGCTGCATTACAGAAACATGACTCAAACACTTTAGAATCCATTTGTAAGTATCCATTAGTGTCTGGTTTATAATGTTTAAACTAGTATACATTGGGTAATTACTACTTGAACAACTGCACATGTCCTTATCTAAATTAAGTGTTTGAAGAACAGTGAAACATTACTTCACAAACTGTGTTTACTCAGAGGTGTTTGCATGCAATGTTAGGGAAAAAAAAACAAACAACAAAACAAACCAGAGGATTTTCACACCAGTCAGTAGTTTACAGGTCATAACTGCATGTTCATGAACTGCATGTTCATGAACTGTTAGGCAGGGAGAGATCCTCAAAGAGATTTCTGAGGATCAACAACAAAATCCCTTAGAGGATTTTCTTTTGTATTTATATGGATTCATTCAGAAAGAGCCATTTTTTATTAACAGTTCAAACTAATCCTTAATTTCCTGCCATTCAATTTCCTAGACCATTCTGTTCTTCATTTTCATCTCTTGCCTACCTGCACTGGATAACCGCACAAGGTTTCCGCAGTCATCCACCAACCCTTTTTAATTGACAACAGAGCTTTTTATTACAGAGATAAAGGATGTCCCCCCAGATAACAGGAAAAAGGGCTGTAAACAAATGAAGTAAGGACACAGTTTGTGTACAACTACCATTAAGCCATTTACTCCAGCTTAATATTACCAGTTCATCATTGCTTAGATACAGAGTGAATTTTGTTATACAAGGATATAAAATAGGCATCAAAGTAGTTATTTCTATGTTATTGAGAATACTATTTCCAAAAAATTAGTTATCTTGAGAAGCTCTATCTCCACAAAGCTGAATATGGCAAAATTCTTCTAAATCTATTTCATTCACTATCAGATAAATTTCAGGCAAACAGTACCTCTAATAAAAACAAAGAGGAAAAAATAGGAAACACCTACCGGGAGAAGAGTGTCACCCCCTCCACCCTTGCACATATTGCCTACTGAGCTGTCTTTGAGATTAGCTGCCTGTTCTGCAAATGATATCTCCAAATTGATGTCAGTGTCCAAAGATGGCATGACTTCAAGCATGCTCTTCTGCTCATCTGTTCCAAGATTGAACTTTGGACCTGAAAACACCATAAAAAAATCCTAAAAATCAACAGCAGCACCAGTGAGCACCATTCAGTGCATAACAGTAAGTTTTAAGTAGAAGTAAATGCTGTGTAAGGGATGGACTTTCTGTTTGCAAATTTGCTGTTTTCTGCAATTTTTATATCAGTTGAAAATTTAGCTTCTGACAAGGGTTCAGCTTCTGTAGGTTTTCTTCAATAATTTTGCCAAGGCATGGGGTTTTCTCCTATTTATCCATTAGGAAAAGATAGAGCAATCCACTTCAAACAAACATCAGACTCCTAGAGTCTTGCAGAGCCAAAGAGCTTTGACTTTCTTGCCATCAAACACTTTCCAGCCTCAAAGACTGTAACATCCCGCAACCAAATCAGCAAATATTTCTGCTCTTAAAATTTCAAAAGCAAAAGAGAATGTGTCCTCTATGACCCAAAGCATTAACATCTGGGAATAACAGGGATTACACAGATCATATATTTGTTCCGTCATTCCTGTCCTCACCTCAGACCGAGAAGTCTAGATTCTTCAAAACTGTTTGGGCGTGTTTCCATGATACAGGGAAGGACTAAGTACACAACAATGGCCTTACTTCTTTTTCTTTGTTCCCTAAAGAAAATACTAGATAAACTTAGAACATTTTTGTTAAAAAAAAAATAAAGAAGGAACAAAAGGGAGAGGCAGTTCTGCTTTTAGAAAAAGAAGTTGCCCGATTTCACAGTAAATCAACCATTGCTTTTCAGTTTGAAGTTAAAATATACCATGAAAGAAGCAAGAAGAAAATTATATTGTAAATAACACTGTTTAATACAAAGCATCAAAGACAATTTAGCCTAAGAAACATTTCCAAATTTTGCCTGTTGTGTGTGTTACTCATTACTTGCTTTTTCCAGAGTGGCTTCTGCTCACTTTCCATAGATCCCAAATTACCTAGGGCATAGGCTAAAGATTAAGCTGATCCTGAAACTAGAGCTGTTCCTTTTGGTACAGAGATACATGAGTCCTCAGTAAGCAAACACATCCGAGGTCAAATTCATCTCTGACTCCAATCTTTGGCCTCCCTGTGTGTATCCCTGTATATCAAGTAAAATGTTTAATGCATCTGAACTGAATGAAAACAGTTCCCCATCCCCCCAAGACTTTTGTCGTGCTAATGCAGCCTATACGTGACCTACATACTTCCTACCAGCCTAGGAGGGATCTGATGTTAACAAACAGAAAAGCAGTAGCTCCTATTTCAGTACTCTGGTCATACCAAGGTGCTGTGTAAAGCAGATGTCTTGGCAATGCTGTGCACATTTTAGAGGTCTGGAAATGCTGCTGTTGTGGGGAGTTTCCTCTTGGTTGTATAGCCTTGCTCCTATTGTTGTGCATTCCTTAACTAGGCAGCATCTGTAAGAGGAAGCAGCTTTGATGTTCTGCCAATCTGCCAACTACATGCAATATTTCATGCGAGAAATGTAAATGTGATACATAAAATGTAAATACTGTCTATGAGGATGCGGAAACCATATTTTACATGAGTTTCATACCCTTTCCTTGGTTCACAGAGCTATTTTAAGTTCACATAAAATGATGGGAATTCTTAAGAAAAAAAACAAGGAAACATCACAAGTGTCAACTTTGCTATTTCCTAGTTTTGCTAGAGAATCTAGAGTATACCCCAATGGAGCTATGCTGATAGATCTTAATTTATAATTGGAAAGGTAGAGCAATTTTTTTTGACCGACAAAGCATTTCTCTAAAATGCCAGTTCATAGATGATTATAAATAGAAAATAAAAAACTTTTTAATCATTTCACTGACACTATCACTTTGGCTATAGGTTCCTTGCTTATCATGTAAAATGAAAAGCAAAAATAAACCCTTTAATTAAAAAACACAACCACATTTCAGTCTTTTTCCCTATCAAGAAGCAAACATCACTGCTCTTTACCCTCATATTACACACGGTACACACAATTCTTTCATCCATTTTCTAGACTGTTATGCTCTGAAATTGCCCTTATACAAAGGTTTTTATCTATCATTCTTCCCTTGGAGCTAATCCTGTGTTCAGAAAGACAACTGCAGTCTCACAGTAAACTGATTTTTGCTGCTACCCTATTTAAGATAATGAATATTTGACTTTTTATCTGTTTTATTCTTTCTTTTTTATTTCTTGAGAGGTCTCAACCAACACAGTCATTTTTCTTTTGTATCTGTTGAACATATTGCTAGCTTTGCAGGCCTTTAGTGAGTGTCATGGATTGTTAAATTGATAATGTCTTTTAAGAGCTTAACACACGATTCTGAATTTTCTTTTTGTTTCCTGTAGACATACTCCGTACCTATACGAAACAAAGACCCTTAAAGCCAGTAAGTGAGCATCCTTCAAAAAAAACTCAGATATGCAGCTACAAACAAAAAATCTAAGGAGCTCATTAAACTGTTCTGTTTGAGCAGGATTAGGCAGAAAAGAATAAAAATGTAATGGTTTTGTATTATTCTATGAGTTTGCATGCACTATTTGGTCAAGAAACAAGATGTGTCAGTTTGGTAAGAAAGGAGAAGTGAATACAGGTTCACACAGCTCAAATATGCTCTAAGGGCAAACAACTAACATCTTCAGTTTGGCAGAAGCACTTGGGAATGCAGCACTCAAATATCAAATTAGGAACAGAGTCATCACCTTTGGAGTATGGCTAGAAAGATTGTTTGCCAGAGCAGTTTTAAGACATCTCAATTTAAGTTTTTTTAATAATGTCTGAGATGATGTTCACATTTTTTCAGGTAAAACTAGGACTACTTCTCTGTCAAAGAGGTTTTCCATTTTAAAATAACATCTTTGGATTTGGATTTCATAAATATTTAGTACCTCTGAAATATCAGGCACTGCTTAGCTTTTGCCTTAAATTCATTCACTGTTTGTATAACACTAATTTGCTCATCATTCTGGAGGAAAGATCATAGCACAGCACTGAAACAGGTGCAGTGCTTTTAACACCACCAAACTTCCATGGTTTGACTGCAAATTGAACTGATTTTTCCTTCCTACTCCAATCCTGGGAGCAGAGCCCATTTCAGCATGTTGACAAATGCAGAAGTGTATCAGGATGTAAGCAGGCTGCATTTGCCATCCGCATCACAATCTGTGCTGACAAGAGCTAGCATATGGGATTTGCCTTTCAGAACTTCCCATTTCTGAAGGGTTCATCAGGGCCACTGGGAAAAAAAGAACCAGATGTGATAAAAACTCTGTAATAATTGCTTGGTAATTTTCCAGCTCTGAATCCTGCAGTGAAGTTTATTGACACAAGCACCAGGCATCTTCCTTCCCTTGTGCTGAACCAGCTGTCTGGCAGTCCTCCCAATTTTTTACTGTTCTGACTGAAGTGAGGTTTGCTGAGAAGGAAGGAAGGAAATACACACTTCTGAAAACACACAGTATTGGTGCTATTCAGGACTGGTTTATATTAATCTCTCCCACTTCAACTTCCATGCATATCCTGTATCGTCCATTGCTGTTTTCCCGAGTCTAATCCTAAAGTCAAAATTTTTCCAAAATACTACTGATCAGTATTCTAGATCTGGAGCAGAATTTTATCTGGTGGCTTAATTACAGATAACTAACTTGCAGTAGGGAACTTGATCTGCCTGCTCTAAGTGGCTATAGGGTTCAGTCTAAAACCTATGTGCTATCCAGCCCCCCAGAAGAATAGAAAACCCCAACATATAAACAAAGCAGAATAACAAAGTTTAAATGGCTGCCAGTAAATGTCCTGATCTCTACAGTGGTAGGTATGGTGGTATAATAGACATAGTGCAACCTCTACTTTGAAGAAACCTAAGATGATGCAGGACAGCCACCTTTTCATTACTGGATCTGAAGAGCAGCAGAAAGCTCTATCAAAGTCTTTCATCAAAATTCACACTCTCAAAACAGAAACTACAGAATCAGCTAAGGTCTTCTGTGATGCTTTATCCTGGCAGTGAGATGAAGGGGTCTTTCATGGGTACTGCACCCTTCTTGTGTGATCTACACGCCATTGAACACAATCCAGTTCTACACATAGGGAATGGTTATTTCCTTCCCATTTTCCTTAAGAAGGTAAGCAACCATTTTTCTTCCATCCCAAAATTTTCTTTTAATTTGAACTGCAGATATACAGCCAGTTCTCACTGTTTTTTCATGTTTATAGTCCATTTAGGTTCATTGTCTCGTATGCACAGATGAGCTTACGTACAGTATAACAGAGATAGACCAGAAGAGAGAAATTAAGGATCAGGAAAGATTTAAGCATAAACTGTGAGAGGAGACCTCTCTCAGACAGCTCAATTATAAGATGATCCCTGGTAATAAACCGGGTTTCTCAGATGGCTCAAAGGACACTATCTACAGCCACGCTTAAAATTTTACACCCCAACAATGCAGTTCAGAACAGGTTCCTCATTAGAATTTAATTTTATTTTGCTGAAAGTTACTTGAAATATGGACCCATGTAGTAGCTTGTGTAGTTGAATGCCTACAAAAACAAAAAGGAAAAAAAAAGAAAGAAGAAAGTCATTTGGCATTACCTTTTGTTCCATCGTGCGTTTCATTTTTGTTTTCACTTGTTCTCACAGTTGAGGGTTCACTTCCATCACAGACCTAAGAAAGAAACAATAAATATGCATGCCTATAAAAATCAAATGCATGCTTGTAGAAACTCCTTTGACCTTGTGCAGGATTAAACCACACCCTCCTGCAATACAGGGGTATGCAGAAGTGTTTCAGCAGAAAACTCTTTGCCAAAGTCCAAGGGGTTCTGAAATCCAGGTAATTAAAACAGAAGTCAATTTCTCCTCTTCCTAGAAGGCTAAGTGGGTGAAAGACTTAATTTCCCAGAGCGACAAAGAATAAGAAAATGCAGTCTTTGACCTGAAGCCATAGTTTGCACTGGAAAGGATATGGAAAGGGAATCCGGAGGAGACATTTTGACTGACTTGACATTTTGACTTCACTGACTGACTCCAAACTCCTTCCTCTTGCAAAATCTTAGTCACCTCCCCTACAGAGCAATCTCATCCCTTTTGCAGGGCAGCCTGACATTATTATCTGTGCTTTCAGCTTTGATTTTCAACAGCAAAGCCAGGACACTGTGAAGAGACTTCAAAATGGGAAAGGATTTGAACCATCCTCTCCTTTCTAAAATGCAGACCTACCCAGTCTCAAGATGTGTCAGATTCCATGAACTGGACTGACTCCTACTATAGGCAAAAATATTTCAGAACATGCAGAAAATCTATGCCCATATATATGGGTATACATATACCCATATACATTTTTACCCCTGCATTATTTTTACTGTGTTTTTGGCAATGCAAATTAACAATGAATGTTTAGCACTCTAGATTTCTAATTGTACTTTACTCAAGCAATTTATAACTCCATACTTACTGAGAAGAAAAATTCAAGTTTTAAAGATTTCTTCTGCCAGCATGATGTGTATATTCACTTCTTTTTTTCTTTTCTTTTTTTTCTTTAACTCGTGATTCTGAGAGGAGGAAAAAGATAGCACTCCTGCCCCAAAAATTATTACTGTTTCATAAAGCAGCAGAAGCAGACTGGGAAGCTGTCAAGATACCAAAAGCCTAGCTTCTCTTTGGGAATATGGCAGGAAATTTAGGAGCGACATCAACACAGTTGTGTTGATGCAAAACATCAACACTATTGTTTTACCTTTCCTCCTGCTTTCCTCCAGATGAAGGGAGGTTACAGGATTTTTGGAGGCTATTGTTAAACTGGAATGACTTCATACAGCTGCAGATGGCTTCAGTCCTCTTTTGTTACATAAAAAGCTTTCTAACGATGGAAAAGTAACAAATACTGAGACAAGTTACCTAGGGAGGTTGTAAAAGCTACTTCACTTTCTGTGACAGATTAGTTGAATAACCACAAGCAACGATTTCTGAGTAATTATCTTGCTTTGGAGAAAGGAATGCAGCACAGGTTTGAGGGACTACACTTGTTTTACTTTATTTCTGTTAAGGAAACAGGTTTAGAAGGATTTTTTTCCATTATTTCTGAATTTAAGAAATTTTTTAACCTTCTGTGTTACGCTTCTTATATGGCTATAATCATTTGTCTGTTTGCATTTCTTCTCACTGATGTCTTCAATATCAAAACATGCAGTTTAAGAGACACACAAGTCTACTGAACACTGTGACGTAGGATTTTCAAACATTACAGTGTGTAGCTTAAATACAGGAACATGAGTATTTATTGTGCTTTACTGAAATAACATCCTTGAAAGAGAAATTATACTGCTTTAAGCTATATGATATTTTACCTAAATTGCTCTGCTATTAGATTGTGTAATTTTTAGGTAGATTCAATTACAAAGCAGATCCTGGGAAGCTTTTATGGAGTTAATATCCCTTCTGTAATCACAAGCATGGCAAAAGAATGAAAGCGAAGCTGTGCCTCTGGAACACACATTTGAGCTTACAAACTCCCCCCACTACATTTCACTGCAACTGAGTTTGAAAGGAGCTGATGAAGAAGAAGATGTTGTTGAGGGAAAGAGGAAGTTAAATCTCCTCAAAATTCACGGTGCTTTCCACCACCACTGCACTGAATGGCACCGTCAGCAGTGACAATAAGGGACAGAGCTGAGGTCAGGTAAACTGGCCATGCATATCCATCAGGTTGAAGATCTCAGCGATCTGTGGGAGCAGACAGGACATATACCCTTCTCCACAGAAAAGGAATTCTAATCATAGTCTCCATTTCCCTCCTTTCCCTTTCCTACATATGGGAGAGGAACTCTGTTCAACATTCCACAAGAGGAGACTGGGACCTTTCAGGACCTGTCAGAGCAACTTCCCATACACACTTTAACAACACACAAAGGCCCTGGGAGTTAGTACGGGGTTTAAGCCCTCAGGTGATAAGCATAAAGACCTAGTCAAAACTGAGGAGGTTAGGTTTTTTTTTTTTAAAAAAAAAAAAAAGAAACGAGCACCAGTAAGTAAGAGCTACTACCACCCAAAGGTAAAAGTGGGCTTTTGGTAGCTCCTTGGGTAACTGTTGTCATGAGTTTTGCATCTACATGAAAGTTAATTCAGATTAATGTCTTGACTATGGACTGGTTGTTTTATTCATCACCTTTAAGCAACACAAGGCCAATATACATACTTCTTTTTACTTACTAAAATCACTTAATGCAATGTCAACTCTGGAAGAACACCATTCCTGTAAATTTAGTCAAAAATTCCCTTGGAAATCAGTGAAAAATCTTCTGGAAATATCCCTTTTGTGTGTCATTCTCCTCTCCTCCCACCCCTGCATGTTCCTCTTCTCTCTGCCAGAATCAAACAAAACAACAGACAGGAACTTACTTTTCCCTTTGAGTCATTTTGTAGCCTGAAGATATCTCTGACATCAGGAATCTGGTGCTGTTTGTTTTTTTTCCTCAGTGTTTGTGTGATAGTCTCTACTCGCTTTTCCACTGCTGCTCTCTGGGTTCGGGTCAGTGTGGATAGAAACACCATGCTTTCCTGGGAGTCACCAGAGCTCTCTCCAAACAGATTTGACAGACCTGCCTCCTTCAGCCATTCTTCTTCTAGTTCTCCCTCTGAGCAAGTCAAAGGGAAAAAGGCAAAAAAATTGGCTTTCGAGTACTGCCAAGCACACTGGATGTTAATGACATGATAGAGTTAATACAATCCCAGGGAAACTACTACAGGGATAAGCAATTAAGAATAATTACTTATACTATCATGACTTGGAAAAAAGCTATTGTTTCTGAAGAGCTTCAAAAGATTTAATATATGATATCAAAGCTTTTAAAATAGTTAATCCAATACAGATTGCTATGTGGCAATCTTTATAATAATCTACAGCATTTCTATTAAATCATATACCATTTTATAAATGTACCTAGATATAAATTTGTATGGGGAAGTCTGAAAAACTCTGATCATCACTGCCTCATTGATTTTCAGTTCAATATTCAATCTTTTTTGCTCCCTTACTGACATGGTTCTGCCCACTTTTCTTGACACATTAATCCTACAGCCCTCCACTAGCTCAATTTAACGAAGGACAAACTAGGCTACAGGAGTCACCTTAATGCTATTTTTTCATCAATTCTTATGACATGGTCTCCAGCCTGCTGACAGCCCACAAAACAATTTTTGCTTTATTCTTATAGCTGATAAGGTATCCTTTATTGACAGATCACTGCACAAGAAAGATGAGAAAGCTATTGAATACTGTTACTGATGGCAAAACTTCTGATTCTGAAACCCGTATCTGTCTAATGATATTTTCTTTAAAACCCTAAGTTCTGTCTGTAGCAGCTGAGGTTGTGTTGAATGCCAGCAACCCTCTCAAATGTTCAAGCAACATTTCCATTTATCAGATATCTAAAAATACTCCAAATCTGGCATGTCTACTTCACCACTGACTGGAGTTTCCCACTGTGCCCAGTGCACATTCAAGTGGGCACCTGAATATTAACAGCATTCAGAAAACAGACAACAGATTTTAAGTATGGATTTTGCTATGGCTGGGCAGCCAAACCCTGAACCTCTGACAAAACTTTCAGATTTTATCAGGGCTGGAAAGAAGGGCTACACCCATTCTTCAGAGCAGGTGTGAGCAAGGTATATCTCATCTGTCCCCTGCCTTGCCTTTGTATGGCTGTGATTCAAGCATGCCCCCCCCCACCCCTCGGCAGGCCCAGCATCCAGGTGCAGCATCCCACACATTCAGGAGTACTTGTATCCAAGCAAGCTGCTGCACATTAGGCAAGGTGCAGGGCATAGCAACACATGCTTAAGCTTATAACTCAACTGTGCTGACTCACCTGGGCTTCATGCCAGAGTCAGCTGCAGTAACTAAGGGGAAGAAAGCTATGTAAAAAAAAAAAAAGGAAATGGGGTGTAGAGCCTAAAGGCACAGCCACACCAGTGAGCTGGGGTAATAGAAGAGGCTCATGCACTGCAGAACAACGGGCTCTGCTTCTCTGGAGAAAGCTTCACAGCTCTGTCAGATGCCCTGCTCCCTGGGCACAAGGGCTGGGAGCCTTGCTGCTTTCTCCAGGGGCCACGTTGTTACACTCTTCAGAGTACTTGTAAATAGCAGCGCCATTTCAAAATGCTTAAGGAGGTAGAAGTGCAAATCCCTTTGAAAGCTCATGGAGCTCATTCTTCTCACTCATGTGGAGGCCATATCAAAATGCAAAATTCACCATTTTAATTTACTGAGACTGTAAGTCTCTTGTAAGAATGGGAGAGAGACAGATACTGCTCTGTTAAAAAGTAATTTTTGAGAGAAGACTGGAATTAAGGACATTGTTCCTCTTTTGTCAGAGACAAAAAAAAAAAGAAAATAGAAACTGCCCAGCCTCTAAGATCATGACCTAAGGAGTGGCCCATAATTGATGCTTCTGAGAAACAAAATAATACAACTGAACAATCACAACAGTTACAAGCGTAGAAAGTTACTCACTAAACTTAAACTGGTTAATCATTGGCTTGTCTTCTAAAGCGTGGGGTTTCTATCCACAATAGCTACAATAACGAACAACATACACAAAGAGTGAAAGAGTGAGTTAGTTTAACAGTAAACTGCAAATAAAGCTTCAATTGTTGTGATTCGCAAGAACAGGCACCTTTCTGATATTCTGCAAATACCATTCAAAGGAAAATCATCCTTTTACTTATGTCCAATAAAACTCTTTCAGAGCACTGCCTGTTTCTGGTGATATGCATCAGAGGCAACAGAGTTTTCAAAGTGGATATTCATGACCTCTTTTTTATGATTTGTGTTTAGTGGGTGCTATCTCTTGCAATAAGACTTGAAGAGAAATTCCTAAATCAGCAAACTGATGATCATTCACAGCAATGGATTTCGTTACCATCTGGCTCTTTCACTACAAGTGCTACTCCTTCCTCATGGTTATTTCCTCTGGTTTCATGGATGTTTTCAACTTCTTTCCAGTAGTCCTCCATAGATAGTTCATCCAAGGAGTCCTGGGATCCCGAGCGGTCAAACGATGCTCCATCGGGGATCTTCTTGGAATGGTCATGGTTCATTGTATACTGGCCAGATCGACGGCTATAAACAAACCCAAAAGCAATTCTTGGTTAGCATCTTAAGATACAAGATATATTAATATCTGTGAAGGCAACTGCTGATGAATTGTGCCAAAGTATCAAAGCAAACCACTATCAACAAGCAAACCAAGATATCAAAAATTACTTTTAATATCTGGAATATATTTTTAATTTAATATTTCTGCTATATGTATCTTCCAATCCAGAATGACAGAGTCGTCAGTCTTAAAAAGGAAATAATGAATCCAAGGTCTAGTAATCCTGGTTACCAAATCTTTAATTCAACTCACAACAGTCAGTTCCACAAACCTTATGGTACATATCTTCCTATCACCGCTTAAAAATTTTTTCAAAAGTGTTTTTCTGCCGGAGTAAAATCTTATAGCTTAACAGTACAATTACTGTTTCCCTTTGTTATTCTGCCTTTATTTTTTATTAATATTTACTCTGGTATCTATGACCTTGATTACAGCTGGGAAAGGACAATGTAGAATTACTGCAATTACAGTTTGTGAAGTAAACTGGCAAGTCCGAATGTTTAATAAGGGCCACAGAAACTATTTGTTTCCATCTGGCTGCCTCTTTGACTGAAACCTTACCATTTTTATAGTTTGGTGTTACTAGTTTCTGATTCACTCCACCAAATGTATATTGCTAAGGCTTCCAAAAGGAATCTTTCATCTTAAGTATAACTGCAACTAGAAAAAAAGAAACCAATAAGCTGAAACCTCCAGGTCTCATCTTGACCTCATGAAGTCATTGGCAAAAATGACCACTGACCTAGTAGGGAATTCATCTTAAAAAGGGCAAAGGTTTTAATGATATCACTGAAATTACAGGTCACCCTTACAGTCAAATATACCGAATCAAAAGCCACAGACTGATCCAGCGTATCAGTGCATTACATGAGTAGCAACCTGATTTAACTTTGGAGTCGGTTCTACTTATAGTGGAGGTCAGATTGAATGTGATGATCTCCAGCGATCTTTTTCTAAACTAAGTTACTCTACTAGTGTAACTGGTTCTTCCTTGTATTAAATTCTTCCTTGTATTAAAAGATAGTAAGCTCTCAGTATTTCAGGAAGAGCCTCAGAGTCTTTTATGTCTGAATTTATCTCCATATTCTAAAAAAGAAGGCATGGTTTGGGCTTTAATAATATGTATCACTTATTCCAAGAGAAAAACATATCAAAGATCAAGCATTGTGGATTTATCAGAGTGTAACCGCAGTAAATTAAGTCCTACCATCCCATTTGGCTGACTTGGTGAGTTCATATAGTATTAAAACAAAAGTCTCTAGTCCTTGCATTTTATCTCAGGACAACTGACGCTTGTTAGCTGCTCCTAAGTAAAAAAAGCCATACCTTTCTCTCTGAAGATAAGCCCCTTGTGTGTCCAAGTCACAAATCCTTTCACGCCACACATGCTCGATTCTCTGATAAGAAATCCTGACCATATGGACTTTGCCTCTAAAGGTAAAAAGCCTTACGGAAGGACACTGAGTTTCCACCCGCCCTGCCTCTTTGCTCCAAGTGCAAGTTAATAAATGACAATTAATTACCAAGATAATATGCGCCTTAACACCATTCCTTAACCTGCCTTTACTTGAAAGCCCGGCGGAAAAAAAAAACATAAAGGAGTGTTTAGCTTCTGCATTAATGGCAATAACACCATCATGGTAGTAGTACATGTTACCCAATAAATACAATATCTCTACCTCAGTTCTTTAACCTCTCCTGACAGGTGTGTGCCACGCATGACATGTGCTGCTTGTGAATCCAACACTAATCACTGCAGAAACATGTTCATGGAGACACAGCAGAAGCGTCCCTACCAGGCAACATGAGCACTGAGTGTGGCCAAAGCAGGTCAGACTTCCCAGCCCTTGCCCAGGCCTCCTACCTTCTTCACCTGGAGGTGCTCAGAGCAGACTGAGTCTCTCTCACAGACTCTGGACACTTGAACTGCTGCCTAAGGGAGGTGAGATTTCAGTTTATTGTCACTTAGTTTAACCCTCTGGAGCTGCAAGGCAACTCTTCCGTGGCCTTTTACCTTTGGAACAACCTGCTCTCACTGACCCGCCTCAGCTGAAATTTAACCATCATAGCACACAATGCAAAAAATAAAACTAACAGAGTGGATAAGTTAAAAACATGCACTTTGGGGGATTCTGGCAGGCTGAGCTGGGATACAATGCAGCATGTCATGGGCTCTGCGCCATGCTGAAGGCAGAGCTCCTCTGATCCCTCTTTAGAAGCCAGCTTGTCACCTTCCCCAGACTAAGTCCGGTTTCTGAGAAGAGAAGCCTGTGTCCCAAAATTCACAGCTGACACTCACAAAGAGCACTCAAGGCCATTTTCAGGGTCCTGCGAGCATTTGCTGTACATCACAAACACTACATTAACTCTCAGAGACAGCACCCTGCCCTTCAGTCTCTGGTCACAGGGTCACAGGGCTGCTCTACTCCACCAAAGGTAAGTGGCTTCTCTTGTCAGGCTCCTCCCAGCCTGACCTTTCCATCTGCCATTAACGAACCAATACAGGAACTCTCAACTGTAGGCGGGCAGTAACACCACTTCTTGTCATGAAAGCCCTCAGAGACAGAAGGACATGAATGACCAAAGGATCCTGACAAGAAATATTCACACAAAACCTCCACCACTCTGCTGTGAATCTTCAGATCTCTCCTTCAACGTGTTGTTTTAGGCCCATTCTCAGCTGCCAACCCCAACCCTAGCAGCGTTTGGGCTCCTCAGGAGCCAAGTGACACACCACTCCCACTCCACTCACAAATTCCTTGATTCCTTGTCTTCTCTCATCAGACTCAGTCAATCCCTATCACCCGTTATGGTTTGGACTGCAAACCCTTTCAAAGCCATCTGCATTTGTCCACAGTCACACTTCATATTTTTGTGGGCTAGGACAGAGAGAGGCTCTGGCTGAGAGAAAACAACTGCTAAAGCTCTAGCTCTCAGAACACATCAGATCTTATTTCACTTCACTTGGTTCAAGGTTTCTTGCCTTGCATACTCCACCAGAGAAAGACATCAGTGAAGCAGTATTTGGTGCATAATCTGCACAGCAGTGGCTCCTGGCATCTTCATCTCTGTCTCTACTATGAACTCCTTCCTGTGCACAAAGAGGCAGAAACAAAACAGACCTTTTGAGGATAATGAGGACAGTCTTGATACCATAGGCTTGGTGTAGATGAGAAAACAAAAATAATTTTAAAAATTCACAGCATATGGAAAAATAGGTTGCCAATTAAGATTTTTTATTTTCAGATATCTGTTGACAACAGCAAGAACATGGGGTTTCTGCTGTGACCTTCCACTAAATTCAATCCTTCTCCAAACTTATGCTTAGTAAGCACTAATTGCATATTACACAATAAAAATGCACAGGTGGAAGCACGTTAAGGCCAAGAAGAACAGAGAGGAGCAAGGGAAAAGCGATCACTCTTAGTAATAATATTATAAGGAATCTGGACAAGAGATATATTTTTTAAAATAATTAATTTACATTTATAGATTAATAAAATTTTTTTTGAAGTATTTCAAATGCCTCACATTACAAGCTTTAAAGTTTTGTAAAAGACTGCTATCCAAAAAACTATCAGTAGGAAATAAATACAGCTCATTACAAAAAAAAAGAAGCTATTACTGCAGTTGCAGAAAACAGGTTACTTCTCCAGTACATTGTTATCAAGCATCCACTTTGTCTATTTAAAATGTGACAACAGCTGCTTTTCACAAGTATCTCAAAGGAGATCTCTTTTCTTCATACAGAAAATGTAGGGTACTGCTAGCATACACAGTCACTTGAAGTAATTTTCAAGCATTTCAGATTACTAAACAGTAAGTTTACTCACCAGCAGTTTCTTTCCCTCCGGAAAACTCATACTTCCATTAAGGTCTTCACTTATAACACTCTCAAACTCTATTAAAATCTATTCCCAATCATTAGTAAATAGTTTACTCTTCAAATAGCTTTAGAGGGAGTAGTGCAACACTCTCACTTGCAAATGACACAGTTAGTTCTAACCTCTCATACTCAGACACATGCCCTTCACAGCCAATGAGACTTTTGCCTATTTATCTCAGTACAAAACTGAGCCCCCAGGTATAAAATTCATTCTTCAGTATAGTTATTGCAGTTTCTCACCAGACTTAATCTTCTTGTCCCACCCACTAGACATGCATTTATGTATTAGAAACATCAAGGATGTGACAAGAAACACTCCAGCTCTTCCAGAGGGGGGCCATTAAAAACAATTCTTGTAATGAACACCATTCATTACATTTACAAGGAAAGAAACCAGATTTGGGTTATTTCTCTAAGTACTGATTTGCTTCATACTGTGTCAAGCAATTAAGGGAGAAGAACTGTGGGAAAATGTTTTCTTCAGCATTTACTTTTGTGACCAACTGTGTCCCCTCTCAGCCTCTAAGTAAATATGACTCTTTACATTAATCACTATTTTACACCGTAACAAAAATGCTGTTTTTTTCAGGCTCCGTTAACCCGATTTTGATTTCAGCAACAGTCGTTTTATAATAGTTCAGTTGTCTTTATTCCTAATTTTCTTTCCTGTGAAGTCTAAATCTCCCTGTCTGTTTCAGTGCCTTTTTAACAGTTCATAACTGATATTTGTCCTGTGTAAACTACAACAGTTAGAGATTAATCAGTTAGTAAAGTGCACTTCCACTCTCATTTCAGATTAATTGCAGAAAGCTAATTTTGCCCTTACTTCCATTTTTCTCACTTAAGAATTAAGGACCATGTTGTGTTCTAAAACAATGAGTGATGAGAAAAAAATATAGTATTTGTCATTTTTGTAGTGCTAGGTAATAATTTTGGACCTTTCTACAGCACTATACAAACATTGTAATTGTATATTATAATTATAGTGTAATTTTATGGTATTCTTATATACTATACATGTGGGTATGCATATAGATAAAGAAATACTAAATGCAAGAGCATTTATGGTCACAAAAACTAAGGAATATAAATACACTGTTGAGTCAAACATAAAAGATTAACACTGCTGAAAGAGATGTGCAGTTCCTCTAGCAGGATGATTGCGGAAGAGCACATCGACTCTAGGAAAGGACAAAGTCCAGCTATTAAATACTGTACGAGCTAAAGCAAAAAGACACCAGTTTCTAAAATCTGTTATCTTCTTCTTTTAAAGCAAATGCAACAATGGATGAAACGCAAGTGAAACGGAGGAGTGGCAAACACCTTTTCAGCCTACAATTTAGGAATTTCTGTACAGGGTCCTTTTTTCTACCCACTTTTGGCAAATCTTGGAATTCAAAATTCAGGCCTGGATCTTTCCTGAATAAAAACTTTCACACCTATAAAAAGTGTCATAAGTGCAACAAGGGAAGAGACCATCTGCTTAATTACTGGGTCTGTCTTCAATTCAGATTAAACTCTTTGGTGCTAAACAAATATGGTCCTTTTTCCACAGCTGCCAAACAAAATGTATGTGGGTTTTAAACATTGTCTTTAATTCAATGTTCTACAAGACTAAGAGTTCTCCAAACATTTGCATCAGCTGATTTCCAACACTGAGAACAGTACAGAAAATGCATTGCATCAGCAAGTGTGCTGGGTTTGGGGTAGAGTTAATTTTCTTCACAGTGGCTAGTATGAGGCTGTGTTCTGGATTTGTGCTGAACACAGGACTGAGAATATAGAAATGGTTCTGTTATTGATACTTTGTTATTTTTATTTTGTTATGGCCTTTTCTGCTTTTCATATTGCTACAGTGACGAGGATGGGTGGATGGGAAGTTGGAAGGAGACACAGCCAGGACAGCCAACTCCAATTGATCCATGGAATATCCATGATACATGGAATATTCCATACCATGAAATCATGTTCAGTATATAAAGAGGGGAAAGAAGGAAAAAGTGGGAGATGTTTGGAGTGATAGTGTTTTTCTTCCCAAACCCTTCCCAACCATTACACGTGATGGAGCTCTGCTCTCCTGGAGATGGCTGAACACCTGCTTGTTCATGGGAAGCAGTGAATTAATTTTCTTGTTTTGCTTTGCTTGCATGCACAGCTTTTTCTTTCCCCATTGAACTGTCTTAATCTCAACCCATGAGTTTTCTAGCCTTTACCCTTCTGATTCTCTCTCCCATGATGCTGGTGGGGAGTGGTTGTGTGATAATACTTGTTTGCTGGCTGGGGTTAAACCACAACATTAAGTGAGATAATTACTTGTCAAACTGAACTATTACACATCGTTAAGCTGTACATTGAAAATATAATGTTTGACCTTAGAGGCTTCTTTAAATCCTAGCCATTAACCATTGCTATTGGAATTCCTGTACAGTCAATGTCTTGAGCATTGCTGCCCCTTCGGATGTACTCTACAGTTCTCCAATAAACTAGCACTTTACTTCCAGAGTTATATAAAATGACAAAAATACATCTGACTATAGCTGCACTACAGCAGCAACTTCTGAAATGCCTATGCAAAGGGAGTTATTGGTCCCAAAGCTAGTCTAAGTTTGGTCATTTACATAAAAGCTATGAGCAGTATTATTGCAGCCATACCTCAGGTGATACTGAGGCTCATTGATTCTGGGCACGATACCAACATGTGGTTAGATGTGTTAATCTCATAAACAAGACTGTGAGAAGAGGGAAAAAAGGGGTGAGTACTTGGCTCAGGGAGGTGAAGCATGTTGTTCAAGCTCATGGTGTAAATCAGTGACAGAAACAAGAATAATTCTCAGATCTCTGCAGTCTTTCACCACTGGACCACTGAGTGTTAAAGATTGAGATCTGACCCCATAGCATACTGCAAGGCAGATAAAAGGAAGCTCTGCTGTTGAGGGTTTGTGATAGGCTCCAGTACTGTGGCCATAGAGTAGCACTCTCAAAGCAGAATTGTCTTGCTGACATAGGAGTTACAAATACAGTAATCTGTGTAAGTAATTTTAAGTTTGTACAAAGGTTAGCTAGATTGAAACAACAAAAAAATGCCGATGAGTACAGTGGCTCATTTGGAAAACTATTTACCAAGTAATCGCATCGAGATGTTGTGATCTCAAATATAAATACAGGACCTCCTAAGTCCTTTTAAATCAAAACAACTAAAGAGATAAGAAGAGGGAAACAGTGTGGTCTCCTGTCCCACTTCTCATCCTGAATGCTGACCTACAAGAAGTGTGGGAATAAGTAAAGCTACAAAACCCAAAGCTCCCCCTATCCCTCCCCTTCTTTCAAGAAGCCAACCAGCACTGCAAGGTGCAAAAACTTCTTAACTGAATTAATCAAGAAAGCTCTAATCTAATGGGTACAGCAGTTGCCTGGCTTCAGCTTTCCATTCCTGGCTGGGACACTGGCCTGGGAAGCAATTGCCAGACCTTCCTATAGCCGTGGTATCTACCACAAGGGCATCCTGATTTTTCACGGTTTGTAGGCAAAGCTGCATCCCAAAGATAATGCAAGGCCTTGATTCTAAGGCTGTGTTAAATCAGGAATTTTTATTACCAAATCACTTATAGTAATGGTTTCAACCTGATGTTTGAGAAATTTTTGTCACACCATCCCTTCACACAATATCCAGGATTTTGCAGTGAAGTTTTGAGCATTTTTCCAAGTCTTCTGTTAAAAAAAAAAAATCAAATTGGAATTGATATGCCCATCAAAGCAGGTTGTCTTAAAATAACTGAATTTTGCATAAAGCCACAGAGTAGTGACTCTACCTAAATGAAGATAAATTAATTTTTTTAAATGGAAACATCTTCAACTTTTTACAAGGCTTAACATATTAAAAAGATTCTTTCTATTTCACTGATAGTTAAATCCTCCCATCAAACAAAAGCCAGTATCACAACCTTTCCTAAGCAGCACGTAATCCTTGAGCAACACGAAGATACAAGTCTGGACATTTGGTATCCAGAACAATGCAAAAATATTTCTCACTCCTTTTAAAATGCTTCATAACTTTCAGAAGGCATTAGAGAACCTTCAGTGTGGGCTTGTATTGCTGCTTTTCATTCTAGCTCCTAAAACTTGTCACTCATTGCAACAACTGAACTCTCTGTTTTCTACCTTTTGTGTCATTTACTCCTTCCATGAGTGACTGCAAACCCTCCTGCAACTCAGTCTTTTCAAGACAATCATACAGGACATGTAAAGGTAACAGTAAAGATGTAACAGAATTTCCAGTATTTTTGGTGAACTGACACTTAGCACTCCTTCTCTCCATAATTAAATCGTTTTATTTTGGCTACTCTGTGACCTTATGGAACATTCTGAACATAAACTGCAATCAAACTTGCCCAAATCCCCATTAAGCTCCAACAAAAAGCCAGAGAAGTAGAAACTGAGGCAAAGTTCTGTTCTCTTTCCAAAGAGTACAAAGTGATTGCAGAGAGGGTATAAAACTTTCTAAATGAGCACAAAACAGGCTGAGCAAAGAGAATCAGGTCTCTTAGGAATTTTTTTAAAATTCCATCAGCTGCTGTTAATACCTGCTCAAAACTGCTCTGGAGATTAACAAAAAAAAACCCCAACAATGAAACAAACAAAAAAAAGCCAAAAAAACCACCACAAACATAACAAAGCAAAGCAAAACAAAACACCTAAGAAACAAAACAACAACAAAAAAGACAACAGAGAAAACCAAAACCCAACAAAACAAACAAAAAAAAACCCCCAGAAACCACACCAACTGGCATTTTAAATCCCTCCATAAATAACAAGCAGAAAACAGGCCAAAGTTAAGGTTGCCAGACTATAAGAAGTATATATATACACTGTACTGCTTCCAGCCACATCCTCATTATTATTTATATGAGATTTTTTCTACTTTAGTGCACATTCCTGATTTTGCAACCCTAGCCTGTCACTAAAGAAAACAGGAAGGAAATTGTGGCAATGACACAGGCTATTACACTTAATATTCTAATCCACTATACCAGAAATGGAAGATTCCAGATACGATGCCAAAACTAAATCTGCCTGAACTATATGCAGCACTTCTAAGAAGATTAAAATATTTCATGACATTTCCTTTAGTAGGACCTGATGTTCCTACACAGCCATTTAGACTCTACCTATTTTCTATTTCTGGTTAGATACTTTATAATTATGGTACACGGACATATACACACCCTATCTTAAATGAGCATATAGATCACTAGCCCCCCCGTGCATAATTGATGATGTGAAATGATTTATTATCAAAAGAGGCATTAGAACTGTAACATATACATATATGAATGGTTGCCAAAAGAGTTATTTGATATGCCATCCCAGGCTGTTTCAGGAAAAACGTGACCTTGTTCCACTCCACACAAAGTGAGAAAGAATTCAGGATTGACATCTGCAGCCATAAAGCTCATCCACCACAAAATGATTACAGCAGTTTTGTTTCCTCATTTGTGGGGGGACTGCTGCATTCCAGCATCCAAGCTGTTCGACTCAATGCATGCTTTTAGCTTTATTCTCCAACCATAGAATACAAAAGCCTGCTTATTTCTTTTAGCAAAAGGTAAGTCTCATGGACTCAGATTTGGAAGATTTTTAGAATTCCAAAACATCACATAACATATTATCAGACTTGTAATAAAATTATCACAATTTAGCTAAACTTTCATACCATTTGAATGAAGAGTCTCAAAGGTTTTGAATTCACAATGTTATTTTTTTGCCCATATGCATCCACTGCTGTTCAAAATCTAACACTCCAGAAAGAGAAACAGCTATTCCTGAGAGAGCAAAATCCACCAGAGGAGAAAACAAGGGGACAAGGGAATGTGGGTGGCCTGTACAGGTAAAATCACAAGAGTGGCAACATGTCAGAACAGGTTTGCAAGCTGTGCAGACCTTCGGAAGAACCGGAAAAGCTTACAGAACCTCGAGTACCACTGAATGGTACAAGGCAATTTCCAAACTCCAGTATGTTCAAGCCTAATTTTGTTTAAAGCTATAGTTTAAAAAAAAATGCCTACAGCTAGGAAAATAAGGAAAGGAAGGGCCTCACTTGAATCTCCTTTGTCACTTTTTTGGCTCTGTCCCATGATCGACCTTTCTCATTGCTTCCAAATGCCTCCTACATCACCTGGCTTCACATGGGCACAGATGTTTTCCTTTGCAGTTTTGATTCTTTCATTCTCTACTTCATATCAGTGACAAAAGTCTATGGGAAATATGTTTTCTGTAAGCACCCTCGTGCTACTTATTGGGAAAATACTCAAGCATATAATACACATTTTAAAAGTACACTTTTTTTGTAATCTTCTAAGAGAACCACTGGAACTAATCTTCTCCCAAAGACGAGAATAAAGCCTGTCTGAGATCACTTCAGGCTCCACAAATATCAAAGAGAATAAACCAGGAAGTGAAACAGATACAGTATTTGTAATTCCATTATTGAGAGGCATAGAGAGGAAAGATTTAAATAATTTATTTTTCTTTTCACACTGGAAAAAATAAGCATGGCAACAAAGCCCGATTTAACTATCCTGGCAAATACCAAGACCATCTAGTAAAGTACAGTTACAGCCATGAAATGGTACTCAAGTCACTTTTGTGTCTTTAAAAGCAATTAGCTCTCTAAAATCATTAGTTCTTACCATGCTAAAGGACCTATTAGTTAGGCCTATAACCCTGTTACTTGCAAAAATAAGGCTTACAGCACAATTCAGTAACTTTGTTTATGCTTGAAGGAAACTGCCACACATTCATAGTCAATTTATTACAATATAATCCTTACACTCAGAATAAATTGTAAATTAATTTGTACGAGCATTCCCAAACAGCAGGCAAGGAAATCCATGCAGGAATCTAAAGACGTTTTGTAAGGAAAATGTTTTTATTGTCCAAACAAACCACCAACAAATTCTCAGTAAGACAGAGCAGATAAAAGTGATCTCACAGAAGCTGGACAAGAAAGGGAGAGGCAAAAACAAAAAGGGCTGAGAAGACTAGCATGTACAAGGTGGGCCAGTACTCAAGTATTCTGAGGGATACAGGTCTATTCAGAAGCAAAGCATCAGAGATGCTTAAAGGCAAGGGAATAGGAGAGAGGGAGACCTCAACGATGCTGCAAGAGATGGACCATCTGGGTTTAGTTTATGCTTAGCATAAGCAAGGAGGTGTTTGCAACCAGCTTCAAAAGTGGTCACTAGAATTTCACCCACTGTCAGAGGAGCCAAGACAATAATGGTGCATATGCCTGTGCACATGAGGTAAAGCTGCTTTGAGGAATTCCTCTAGTAGGATTCAGGCAGAGCGTGCCATGGCAGAGGCAGAGGGCAATGCAGATCTGCCCTGATCCAGCTGTTTCCTTCACAACCCATCCCCACAGTCTCACCACACAAAGGGGGCAGCCAAAGAGTCCACTGTCACCTCAGCAAAAGAAAAGAGACTGAAAAGGGCACCAGTCACAATTCTTACTTTTTACCCTCCAGGGCAACTGCCAAAGCTGTGCGTCTTTGCAACGTCTCCTTTCCTACCAAATTCCCTCTTCCAAGCAAATATTCCTGGGAAATTCCTGTTCCTGGGGTGCAACAGCTGAACTGTCTGCAGCACTCTCTATAATGAGCCATGCTAATGAGTACTTCCAAAATTTAGTGCCCTATAACCAAGCAAGGAACACACTAAATAAAACAGAATTACACTCATATATTACCTCCCTCCTCATTTTTCTGGTAGTTTTTAAATATTGGTAGGTAACCAAGCAAGCAGCAAGCAGCTCTGGATTACAGATTATTTCCTTCCCACTCCCCCTTTGACACCACCTCTGTTTTCTCAACATCACCAGAAAAGATATAAAAATGTCCATTTTTTCAAACAAGACTCCTGCAAAGCTTTACTGGTACTGCTATGCATAGGTATGTCCCTTCACTTACAAATTAAATATATAGATACACAGCTACCAATCTGAATATACAATATGTTTGTGTGCAAGTTTGGAAGCTAGCCTACCAAGTTCAGTATGGTGCTACCTGTCCACAAGGTCTGAGCATCGGGATGTGAATACAAAACCAAAACTTCAATGGAAAGGATTTGAAAGAGGTCTTGGTTTGTTCCAGGAGAGGAGAAAACAAAGAGAACACAATACAAACCAAAGAACGGGGAAAACAGACAAGAAATGAATACCTGAAATTAAGAAAAAGTAAACAAAACATGCAAATTAAATACCGAGTTGTTTCATTTAACAGAAACAACTGTTCAAAAAGAAAAATAAAACCTAAAAAACTCATATGTATTTTATTATTAGTTGATCACAAACGATTTTTTATTCTTTACTCTTAGATATGATTTTTTTTGGTGTAAGCAGTCTCCTTTCTGTTGTGGGTACGTAGGCAGCCAGTTCATCAAAACTGGCTGTTCATATATTAAGGTGGCAAGAGGAAATGTTCAAGATTGGTCAGAAAGTGAAATCTGCTACTAGTAAAATGAGAAAAAAAGAAACAGAAGACCAAAAGAGCTCTTACCAACTCTAATTTAAATTACACTCATCAAAGAGGATGCAGACAAGGACTGTAAGAATTCTGGGATTTCAATATTAAATACTGGTAGTATATATAAAAAAAAAAGCCCTTTTTTAGATTTATAAATTATCTAGTTGATAGTTCTTCATAGAAATTATTTAGGAATATCCTTTGTTTTCTTTCCTAACCAACACCCCTTTCTTTACTAGCATTTTACAAACATGACAGATACCAATTTCTAAGTTAACATATAGGTGCCCCCTGTGGTTTTTCAGCTGATAACGTTCCCCATGATTATTTTTCTAAAAAAAATTCCACTCTATTTTGAAAGATATCAATCAGTTATATAAAACATATTGCCTTTTTTAAATTATTGCATCACTAATGTTAGCCAGAACTCTTACTCTGCATTCCCAAACAAAACACTTGAGTGGAGGGTTAACTGCTAGCAAAAAATTCAAGTAAAAGCAATATCGTTTTTACTCAAAACTCTTTTAACTTTCCCTGTGTATCTAGTGGTTATATCCCCAGCTTCAACTTCAAACATATTCCTTTGTGTAAACAGGGTAAAAATAGCACTTACTTGTAACACTAAGTAGCTATGATTACAGATCCCAGTAATAATCAAGGAAAATTAAATACAATACTTTGCATGTAACAGAAAGCCTGAAATAAGGCACAATCCATATGCAGATGCTTCTATAAATACAAATGCATATTTTCTCTTGCCATATGTACATAAACAGTGTACAGAAGAGCAAGAGCAATGTTAATGCACTCTTGAGTATTGCTATCTGTGATTTTTAGTTACAGGACCAAATTCCTCATGCTAGACAGCTGTACTTCCCATTATGAGACACATCTACAAATGAATACCATATGTTCTTATAGAGTATAATATGTACACAGGGAAATAAAAAACAGTTGCTGCATGCAATATTAAGTCATATATGAAAACTCTCATTTCAATTAAATCAAAAATATCATATTATGACAGTATTCTCAGCCTGCAATTTGGGGGAAAGGGGCAGGGCATGGGTGAGTGGAGGAACACAAGGTAGTCTGAATGGGTCTGACCTCGGTGTAGAGAGCAGAGACATTTGTAGATAGCAAAGGGAACCAGATGTGAGGCAAACTTGGGCAGAAGCTGCATCGTGCCCCACTCAGCTTTCCAGTTGTTCTACCTGCCCACTCTGTCCTCATGTCACTTCACCATGCTGGGCAGGATCCAACTGACTTTCCAGCTCTGAAGTGCTCTCTAATACACACAAAAAATTAGGGAACCAGTACATAGCGTAACTGCTGGGGAGGCAATGAAGGGACTGAACATCTCTGGGCCCGAGTTGGGTGACAAATACACCCTCTGAGGTCAGGCAGGGTGGCACAGTTAAGTCCCTTCCTACCAGAGTTATTAAACTCCTTTTTAATATTGTCTCCACCGAAAATGCACACTTGCAACCTTAAAAGTTTACTTGGATACAAGAAATATTTGATTATATAAGCAGCCAGTTCCACCTCAGAGGATAAAGAATAATTCCTTTGCCAAAATAAGGCACCTGGACGAAGTCTTGCATTTATAAAGAACTAAAAAAGTGCTGACAGACTGACACAGAACTGGAATCACACACCTGTCAGCATGAAAAGGGTTTAAAACACATAATGAAAGTCAACATAGCAATAGCAACTGATGTAGAAACTCTGTAACAGGAAATTTACAACACATTTTAACATAAAGATGAAAAAGAGACTTTCAAAGAAGAACAAATGTCCATATACTTAAATAATTCTATTTCTCAATTCTCAGTTCTCTAAATGCAAAACCAGCGTGTGTACTTTATAGCTTCCACCCTCCTTGTTGAGTGTTTTCACCAGAGGTGCTCAAATCTTCTTCATCTTTGAAAGTCAGGGAGGTACAATGACAAATTTAGGGATATTTTCATGGACTGGGCCCTCTAAGAACGGACTTAATTTTCCCTTTTTTGCTGTTTCATTACAACCTACTTGGAAGTAAATCCATTAAAATTGTTTGTACAATGCTCTCAGAATAAATATGACTTTTTATTACCAAGTATATATGCAGTCTTTTTAAACAATGAGGTAATACACTGAAGCTGCCTCTTCCCCAGTAGTGCCCAAGTAGTGCTCTTTGGCTCTAATTCCTTCTCTGTTCTCACAAGCTTCACACCAGTGCAAGCTCAGTGTCCCATGGGGATGCCCCCAGGCAAAACACCTCCAGGCCAGCCCACCTTGCAAGAGGCCAACACTACCCTCTGAGCATTCTTCTCAGAGTAGCCTAAATCCACACCCCAAAACAATCATGTGCCAGACCCTGGGATCTCCCCATCCTTACTGGCAGACCCCTCTAAGACAGTACAAGCAGTAAGGCAGCCAGCCCATTGTACATTCAGTCCAATTCATGGAATGGTATCTCTTTACTAGGAGAGATTAAATGGGAAATTGCTACCAGGACTACCAGATGATCATGTGATAACATTGAGCAGAGCCAGCTAAACGCACAACTGAATCATTTCACCAGCCCAATGCAAATGACAACCCTCTGAGGCCACAGCAGAGAATAATTCTTTATTCAGAAATAGCAATGGGTTTACATCCGTGAAAATGGCATCAGCATCTCACATCACCTCAGCACTATACCTCCAGCCATCAGATAGGCTTTCTTCCACTTTCTTCCACCAGCAGACATTCAAAGTAATACAGTCACCCTTTGAATCGTTAAGCCACTTCCCACAGAATATTGCTCATTAATCAGGACACAGCAGAAGACTTGGATTCCCAGAACTCTACAGAGGACTTGGAATGGCCCTTAGCTTTCCCTTAATCCCATTTAATCCCCAAATTCATTAGGTATCCTAATGCACCCTATCACAAGGTATTCTTTAGTGAACCAGACTGTCCAGAGTCACATCTGTGCAGTAGTTATTCACATAGAGCCTGCCAATAACTGGATATGCCAGACACCTTGCCCTTCTTCCAAACTATTAAGCCAGAGAATCAGAGGCCAACAGAGCTCAGTGTACCTAGCTGAAGGAACATGCAAGATCCCTTGCTCATATCTCCTTACCTTTAACAATTTCCTCAGTGTTATGAAGAGCTCACTTAGGTAACAAGCAGGTAAACTCCCACTTGCCTAGCAGCAGCAGTTTACTGACAAACATGCAAAGCAAGTGCTCTGAGAAAGCTAAACCTGTGGCATGAGGGATCCTTCACAATGGAAAAATATAAAGCAACATCCTCTTCTGCTCATAAGGTCACAAGCTTCCTCCTTAAGAAACTAAATGTATATGTATCTCCTTTTAGCAGCCTGGCACAGCTGACAGTCCCATGACAACTCACTGTAGCTGTACTCTCACATCCTTCTCAGATGGCAAGCAGCTAGAAGCAGACTTGATGACACACGGACTCACAGTGCTTGAAAACCATTTTGGTGGACGTCCTGAGGTAAAATTGTCAAGCTGCTCTTTGATCCTGGTGGACAACTGTCAGTAGGGGATACATTGTATTCTGGGGATCAGGAGGAAGGCTTGGAAACTTACACTCTGACCTCCACAGCTGGTGAAGTCAGCTAGGAAGCAGCTTACATATCAGTAAGCTTCTTCTCTTGAAGATAACATGGCACTTTGGGAGTTATTTTAAGTAATTTCCTTGTTTAAAGTACTAACAATGGCTTCTTGTGACAGTAGCAGGTTGAAATGGGACAAAGAATCATCTCTGGCTAGCTCACAACAAGCCCCACAACCACAGTAAAAGTTAACAACAAAAATCAAAGCTTTAAAATACTACAATTCCCTCACTGGTTACAGTACAAAAAGCATTTATCCTACTTGTAAAAGCATCTTATGATTTTAGGGTATCTTTCCCTGAACAGTTTTGATTTTCCACCTTGAGTAAAAAAAATCTAACTTCATACTAATATTTTGACTCAGATAAATTTCATCAGTCTTCAGAAGAATCATGTTATAAATTAAAATACAGGTAAGTGACTAAAATTTCTTAACACCAGACAGAAAATCATTCAGCAATGTTACAAAGAATATACTGGCATAAATGTACCGTTCAATTAAAAAATGAGTAATGTATCCGAAAAAAGAAAAAAAGGGTAAGTACAAAACATGTTCAGCAATGAACTGGATCTCACTTCGCAACTTCTTCAAAATCATGCAATCAAAACTGAATATATGCCTAATCCAAATGTCAGAGAGATTAAGTACATACCTATATTTAAAATTAAGAGGAATTATAACAACGTAAACTGAGGTCTGTGTTTACTGAGATCTATATAAA
This sequence comes from Manacus vitellinus, assembly GCF_001715985.3. NCBI lineage: Eukaryota > Metazoa > Chordata > Aves > Passeriformes > Pipridae > Manacus > Manacus vitellinus. The sequence continues at coordinate 13,191,318 of NW_021940604.1, read as the reverse complement.
ATAGTTCTCCAAATGGACAGTGAGCAACGTTAATGTCTTCCTTACACCCCCTAAAACAGGATGACAAAGCTTTCTTAAACAACCTTTTCAAAAACTCAAGCAAGGCCTAAAAACCAAAACACCGGAACACATCACATAACTTTTAATATCATACATCTTCATAAGTTGTTTTCTAATTTGAAGTCAAAAGTGCCAAATACCAGGTTTCAAGCATGAAGCTAATCATTTCCCATAAACTTTCATAAGCAGCTCCTACTTAATGGGAGAAAAGATTCTGGTTTAGTTTGTTCTTTTATGTACCATCCACAGTAAGAAGTTCTAGCAAATACAGTCTCTTTCTTAGCTTTCACCTCAAAGGAGAACAAATACCACAGTGTAAATACCCTTCTCAGAAAGGAGAAGGCAGGCAGAATTTGGGCCGCTGGACAGATGCTTGGACATCTTCATTAATACATAATATTATCAACTACTTATATTCGTAAAGTGTCTTATAATTTTTTTTACTCTTAAACTAAAAAATATTACTAAAACGAAAAGTTAATTGTGTTTTCTACAGGAAATCATATGAGTTGTTCTGATTATACTGCTCATTTCCAATACTGTTTTCATGTACTGCCTTGGGCACAAGGAAACCAAAGCAATCCCTCTGGTGCAAAGTTCAGAGCAAAGAAAGGTGTGTTTAAACAAGGCATAAATCAGCAAGCTTTTAAGAGCTTATCAATGGACGAACAACCATAATTTAGAAACTGCACTTTAATTAACCTCATTAAAGTATAAGGGAATCCAAGCTGGGCTTTTGTTTCTTTTGCTGAGGCAGGCTGCATGGTGACACATGAGGGGAAGGCAGCTTATCAGCAGTTCTGTAAGAGGAGTTCAGGTGTTCCCTGCTGTGCAGTGTACCTGGATCCTAAGGATCTCTCACATCACAGCCTGCCTTTTGCAGGTAGAGGCCATGCACATGACTGAATCACTGAATGGTATGAGTCAGGACTAAACAAGCTGGAGATGAAGCTTATGGTAGCCTCAGAGTGGTTATCAAAGGACAAGCTGTACCTGAACTGACTAAAAACCTGTCAGTACAAAGTTAAGCCATTAAATATATTTTTAGCAAAACTGAATCAATGGAGCTAAATGATATCAGATAAGCCTCTCACAGGATGTGGCCATAGCCACTACTAGGATTCATAAAAATGAGTTAACTTGTCAAATCACAGCCCCATAATGATTACATTAACCTGGCACAGATGTAGGCTGCTGCCAGAGGCTTCTGTCAAATCTTCCTTCACTGTGTGTTTCCTTCACTCCTCTTATACCAACACCACCACTAATGCAGTAACTTGCTGAGCTCAGTTATGGAACTAATCTGCCTGAAAACAACACTTGCAAAAAATATTGCTTTCAGTTGGATTTTTTTTTTAATCCAGCTCAGTCTACTTCAGTCAGCCTGGAAATGCCAATGCCTGGGCAAGAAAAACATTAGGAAGGTGTGAGAGATAAAAAGAAACTCTACTTTCAGTGGTGTTCCTCACTCTTTTCAGCTTACACTTATCTCAGCCTAGCAGGGCCATGACCTGCACCCACTGTCACTGCACATCAAAACCTCTGCTGGTTTGGAACACGCCTTAGGAGACACTCTGAGAGGAACAAAAAAGTTTCATGAAATATTGTCTCTTTTCAACAGAACAAGAAGATATTCCTCAAGTCTACCTGAAATACAGGCTTCTCGTGAGCAGATATACAGCCAAGTCACCAGAATGAGTTTAGTGGGACATTAAAGCCCACGCCTGGAAATGTTGAGAATGACCATTCCCACAACAATAACACCATTACTAGTGTTCCCTTATCTAGCTGTGGCAAAGGCAAGCAGGATGTGAGGCTCCAGAAGCTACACTACAGAGCTGTTAGATCTCTCATCCTCTTAGCAACTGCTGAGAAAGAAAACATCTTCCCCTGGCCCGTGGTAACCATAGCTCTGGTCTCCTACTGTGACCAGCCAGTGAGTCACAGCTGTGTGTGTGACAGCACCAATAGGGCTTCCTCACTGTTCAGCAGCCAAAGCTTCTGGTTACTGCTCCAAGCCTCTTGCTTTGTATTTGGGATCACAGACTCATAACTACAGCTATAACCACAATTATTATATGAATTCCTGGGCTACTACAAGCCTATAAGAACTTTCTGCTTTATATGTGCAGCTAAAATCTAATCTTGCACTTTCTTAAACTGGGGCAAAGCTCCCTGTTTCCTCTGGATACAGTATACTCCTGGACCTTGCTGTTGTATTTTATTAAAGGCAGAGAATTTCTGATAAAGATGATACTTCATCAGTGGCCTTGAGTCCCACCACTATTCTGACAATTACATATAAATCTGCTAAAAACAATCAACTGATTAAAAATACTGAAAATTGAGCAATGTACTTTACTAAGTACACATTGCTAAACATTGACCAAAGAATTCTCACACACTATCCTAAGTATTTTCCTGTTTTTCAAACAGGGATACAAAGTCAAAATATCTGACTTCCTAAAGCCAGAGTAAAAGTTGCCTAGGTGGTTTAGGGACTGCTGAACCGGAAGAAGGAGTTGGAGGAGTGGGAAATTGAAGATTTGTACTTATGCTAAATCAAGCAAAACAAGCCAACTGTTCTGCTGCATTTTGGCACTGAGTACATGATAAAGTATTTATTTATTTGCTGAAAACAATGCTATTCCTACTTTGGTGCTTTCTCATTTTTTCAACCATTTTTCTAATTACGATAAAAACATTCACATTTGCTCCTCCTCAAATACTTCACCTCAAACAGTTTTAAGTCCTCCAAGCATACTGGGGGCCCTGCAGAGGAAACATTTTAACAAGTTTTTATTATTATCTTTTGGCCTAAGAAGCCTCCCTAGGAAAGAAGGTTGTTGTAGAAAGATCATCATCATGGCTAGGCTTCGTGAACGAAGATTTGGGGCAATTTGGGTACACCTTTGGGGGCAGGTCTGTGCCTTTGTCTCTTGATCTTTGTGTGACCGCTTTAGAAGAAGATGCCCGTTGGCCTGCGGTTAACCAACCAGGCAGAGGGTGGAGATGAGCTTTGGTTAGACCACCTTATCTAGGCCCCTCTCCAAGTGGAGCAAGCAGTGCTCTCCTTGAAAAAGGCTGCTTGGTCATCCAGGATGCTTGCAAAAGAGACTGTCATCTCCGGGGTCAGTCTCTAGTGAACAATGTCCTGAACCGCCTGCATGCAGGGTTGGATCTGCGTCTCCCAGTGCACCTTTCACCTGCCGTTTCAACCCTCGCCCGTCGCTGCAGGGCTTTACAAATGTGGGTAAAACCTTCGAGCCTGCACAATGGATTTTTTAGGTGAGACACAGTATGCGCGGAACTGAACCCACCCTTTAATCCTAAGGTTCATCTGCCAGGGCCGACCGAGCTTGGATGGTGGCAGCGAGGTCCTCAGGACATAGGTTTTATTAGAGTGACCTCCTCTTAGATGGATGGCCTTACAGGGCTAAGCGAGCTCCATCTGCCTGGGTTTGGAATTAGAGTTGTCCTTCTCCTAGGATGACTGCCAGAAGGCTAACGAGCTCATCCTGCCCATGGACGTATTATATCTGACCCTTCAGTTTTGACCTGTGTGGCATGGGAGACCCTACCGAAGGCATGTACCAACACCAGCATAGCTTGCAACCACATACGGGTACACAGGCTTCTTTCCCACCAAAACGGTTAGGGTAAGCCTTTCACTCCCTACTTTTCTGCCACCCATCCATACTCAATCCCATGGAAATACCCAGGAACATCCCTTTGTGCTGACCACCCTTTCAGGATGCAATAAATAAATCCAAAACAAACCAAACCTGGGCAGTAGCCGCAGGTGAGCCAAAAACAAACCATTTCGGTCCTTGCACCCACCCGGGGCTCGGGTGCCTCCCAAGGCCCCAGCCTGGCCAAAATCCCCCAACCCTCCAGAAGAACCCACTATCCACCCTGACCTTATCATCCCCCCATCGTGTTACCACAGATCTTCCCTCGCACTGCGACACTGCATACAGGACTGCCCCGCCCACCCTCCTGCCAGTCTGAGGACCCCCAGGGCCTGCCTGACACCCCTCCCCTTCCCCAAACTGGACTGGCAAACCTCTGTGTGCTCCAAAGCTCCCCCTCTCCTCTCCCACGAGGGCGCAATCCCCGCCAGTGGCAGCGCCACGCGGCCGGCAAGGGCAGTGTGGCCTCGCGCGGCCCAGAAAGATGACAGATAAAGTACATGAAATAATCAAGAAAGCCTTTCTAGGCTAACAGGACTGGGATGCTGTATCAGGAAGGGCAAGGAACAGTCACAGAACGAGGGAATTTTGATCAGCTTACCCTCACAGGAAGGTGTGTTACCAGGTAAGTAATTATTTCTGTGCATGCTTTTACTCTGCTGTAATACAAGAGACCTAGAATGAAACAATAACCAAAGAATAAGTTCATAACATCAGATTTCTTGGGAATGCAGGAGTGCTCATCCCATATGCTGCTCAGGATATCATCAAAAATACACCTCAGAAAATGATTTCTAAAATTGTTCTTATGAAATAAAGCAAGTCTGTCTATTTTTTACACATCCAAATACTAAAACCCAAACCCTGTGGGTTTTTTTTTATTTATTTTGCTATAGATATTTAAATTCCCTGCCTGAACATGATTAGCTTGAGATCACAACTCCAAGGCGGAGGTGAGTTCACTGCAAAACCAGCAGCCCTCACAAAACAGACTGTTGGCACATTGGAAGTACTCAAAACTTATAAGCAGGGAATTTTTCTTCCCCTGGCTAAGTAGATTTACTGAGGAGTCTGGACTGACAGTCAGTGACCCATGGGCAGCAGGAATCCGTAATCCTGCTCATAGCAGTAACTTTGTTGTTATCACTTGCTGTAAATTATGGCCTCCGTTCAGCAGTAGCATTTCAGAAACAAAAAAACGAAGGTGCACATTTAGTAACTTTAGTGAAAAAAGCACTAACAATAGAGAAAAGTGCTGGCACTGCAAATGTTACACAAACACGCATGAGTAACCTTTTAAAACCTTTTAAAACACAGCTTTTATCTCCAGCTTCACTAGTAATAGTTACGAAACGAGAGTAAAATATTGGCAATAATAATAGTTTACAACACTTTTAATCAAGGGCCAATATCAGCAGACTGAAAATGCCATTAGTCTTATTGAAAAACAAGTTCAACAATTCTGCTTATCAAAGAAAAGTAACTTAAAGAAGCAATTAAAAACTATTTGTTTGATGCCACACTTAGAGAGAATGCTGGAGTTCAGATTTACACAGCTCCTCTGGCACGTTGCTCATCAGAAGTTCAGTTCCATTCCAGTTTTATATAAAGTCTACAGGCTTACAACAGCACAACTAGTAATATAATGTATTATGCTCTGTTATCGTCTAGATTTGTACACACTCAAGCAAAAAAGGGAAAGCCCATAATTAAAATATTCAAAAAGCCTCTAAGTTTCACATTCTTTATAGCTAGACATCTCCTTCTCTGTATGTCATTAAAATAAAAAAGAAAGCCTATATACAGGAAGCCCTGATTTTCCTATTTTCTGCTATGCAGCTCTACTGATTCAGCAGTTATTCTCATTTTGTATCTATTTAAGGGCCTGACCCGAAGTAGAACTTAATAGACTGTTGGCACTGATAGCGAAGGACATTAAATCAAATCTACACCCATGACACAGAATAATCTAAGTCACCTAGTGAACTGGGCTTGTTGAAATTATGTTGTTTCATCATACTGACAGATGGTAAATGGATGTCCAAGCACAAGAAACAGAGATCATGTCTACACAATGAAGACTGCGCTGCAAAAGCTTCAGCAGATTTAGGCCTTAGAAAAGGCATGCAACTCAAAGGGAGTTCTAGATTCTTAGAAAAACAAGATGGCATTACTGCAATACATACAATGGGCTAAGGTGGTAATTATCAGCAAGGAAGTGATTTTACCTACGTTGGTGACACTCATGAGACTGACACTGAAGCACTGCATGTAATTCAGGCTGGGGGGTGAAGGAGAAGAAAAGTAGTAGGACAAGTGTAAAGACAGATGCTGAAAATGATGAAGAAAAGTGTCACAAAAAGGATTTTCAGATGGAAGAAACAAAGGCTCAAACAGAATTATTTGTTCCACCTACCAAGATAAAAGCGAGCAGCAAGTTGACAATAGGTAACAGGCACTAGGAGGGCTTTTTAATCGAGTAGAGAGATATAGCAAGAACTGAAGGCAGGAGCAAGATAAATTCATAGAAGAAATAAGGTGCAAATTGGGAAATGGGGAACCCCATGAAATGGGAATCCAGAATCAAGGAAGCAGGAAATGTTGAGATATCACATCTTGCTGACAGTAGATCAAGTTACTGGGATTAATACACCAGTATCTAAGCAACACATTAAGGGTCTGCTGTATACCACATATTTATCCATGCATGAAGTACAAAAGACACAAAAGCTATTCTAAATAAAGCAGTTTAGTGACTTGTTGCCTGTCAGCCCTATCTGAGGATGTTGGTAAGCATCAGACAATAAACACTGCTAAAATAAGCAAGCAAACCCAAAGCAGAAAAGATTTTTCTAATGCATTCAGATAAAGATTGTGCTCATGTAAAACCCAAAGCAGATAAAAAGACTGCTATGATTTCATAAAGTCAGCTGTAGTGGGATAGATCTTTGCTTTGCAGATAGATCTTTCTGGTTTTGTAGAGGCAAAGCAACACATGGAAGGTACTGTGCTGAGCCATCCATACCGACATCATGAAAGGTTACAGGGGTTAGGAACAACAATTGCTGTGATGATGCAGGGGACCTGAAATTCATGCTGTACTAGCAGATTGCAAATGAAATTGCAAAATGCTCCACCAACTTAAGGCAGTTGTGAGTAATCAGCTTGTGAGTTCACTGCTTGTACACAGCATTATATGTACCCCTCACAGTGCTTTAGTCCTTCATACTGGATTTCTCTGGTTTTTAATTCCAAGAGTGAGTCACTCATAGAAAAAGAGGGGGAAATGAATGAGAATTTTTCTTTCTGAAATAATGGAGATGGAAAATGCCCTTGAAAAAAGGCATGACTTCATGCTTACCACTAGATTTCTTCTTGGTTTAAGATGCAAACTATCAAGACTTCAGAGATTAAACTGAGCAAACATTTGAACAATGAATGAGGCAGATTATTCTGGTAAGTAAAGAATAAACTCCACTTATATGTGTGATTTGTAATGTCTATTATGGTCAGTGTTTGAAAAAATCATATATTGTGGGCAATTCATAGCAGAAGTCTGTCATTTTTCCAGGCTCAAAGGACATCTATCACCCGGTTTCTTACTCAGGGAGATCAAAAAGCGAGTCAGGGATTTAGACCACAACTGTCTATAGAAAACACAGACAGTTTTATGCCCCTCACTTGTCAGCCATCCCCAAAGTAAATACAGACGCTACCACTACTAAATCTGTAAAGCCCATATTTACAAAGATATATAAAAATAAACATTTTTGTTTATGCAGACTTACACAGTAACCCACAAATAAATATTTTTGTTTACGCTGACTTACACAGTAACCCACAAAAAGGGGTATTTCTTTACAACAAAACCCAACTGAGACCACCTGGTTTCACTGCCACACAAATCCAAGCTTCAGATGGTTTCTCCCAGAGAGAGGCAAGTTCAGTAATGAAGTTGGATGGTGATGTTCAGGGGCTGCAGGTCCTGCCTAGCAGGTGTCACTCAAAAGAGGAGACCTAGGGTGGCAGCAATCTTCTCTCTTACAGTGTCCGTAAGGGTTACAAAACTCTTTCTAGAACTGGTCTGGGGTTCCATCTCAGGGAAACTCAAGTTATTGTTCTCATTTTGCAAGTGAGTACCAGTAAACCAAACGCAAGATTTAAATAAGGCAAAGATGGGAGAGTGCATATAATTGCAGAGCCTCTGAGGAGGAGTAGCCGTGTCCTAGGCTCTGTGACACACGAGTTTTTCTTAACAAGTCATCAGCAAAACAAAGATTCACAGGCCCTTTGGAAGCATACGAAGTTAAACAGGCACTGGCTTGCAAAGCTTCAAAACTCAAACTGGTGTTCCAATGTAAGTTAATACAGTGCACTGAAGTGGCAGCAAAAGCGCACATGCTGGCTGGTGGTGAGCAAGCACAGTGACTCATTGGAAACAGAGATACAGGGCAGCTGTCACATGACAGTCTAGTGCACCACAGGAGAAAACAAAATAGCAGCATCCCAGATATGACAGAGGTACGGAGAGAAAATCAAGTCAACCTCCAGCGGCCAACACATTTAAAATCATTTATCTATTACTCAGTTTGCATTTTAGGCTTTGCTCTTGAAAATGCTGTGTAGCAGAAGTTTATTTGCCTCATGCACATTCACCTGTAGTTTTGCTATAACCTATTCCCTATGCATTGAATACTCCAGGCTTGGTCTTAGTCTTACAATCACATTCAAAAAAAATTTTTACATACATTTATATTTACATATACACACACATTTGCTCACTCTTTAGGACAGAAACAGTCCTACAGAAGACTCTCTGGATGGCATTTCATTGCCTAAGGGTAAGCCCACGCAGCCATATGAGAAGACTGACTGTTGTTACCTGAAACGCCTATATGTGGCTGGCAAATATGACACAGGACCTGGGGTCCTTTCTGCCAGAGTAGAAGGGGTAAAACTCCCCAGAAACCTAAATGGCATTGGAAACCTATGCATAAGGGTTTGGATTTCATATGTATGAGGGTGATATACCTACAGGCAGTCATTGAAACAGGGTATTGGACCGAAACCTATCTGATTCACTCTTACTTTCCACAGCCCATTCAACAACAAATGTTTCCATGGGAAGACCAAGAAGGATTTATTTAAAAGTTAGTGCATGGATATTAGAAAGAAAAAGAGATTAGTCCAAAATGCAAATAGCATGACAACCCATAAGGCATTAGTGTATCTAACAGGTTAAAACTGGGAAGTGAGGAAACTTAGGCAATATGGACAAGAGAGCAATTGAAATTGAATTTCATACTGGGTATTCTGCCTTTTTGATTTCTCTGAGAAAGCTCTTAAGATAAATACTTAGGTATACCACAGAAATCACCCACAATCAATATCTTCCCTTTGCCAAAGACAACAGCTCTGATGCCATCTTATGTATCACCACTGTTAAGGTAATCCTAAATGGACAAACTTGGAAGTAGTCACATTGAGACTGTTCTAGATTTTAGCCTACTGAACCAATGGTAAGCTAAGCCTTTCCAAAAAGTAAATATTTCACAGGCTTATTGAGCCTTGAAAGCACCAAAAAAACCAGAAGAGACAAGTAGCTCAACAATCTATTAGATCAGTAAAATTTTGAAGTCTTATGAAACAAGATATGCTCATATGCCTGAAGGAAAAAAAATGGATAGGAAGTACAGCCCTTTCCTAGGATGTCACTTTGTTTGGAGCACAACCAATGTATCACTTTTTCCAGCATGTACCAGGCCCATGTTTCCCCAACCCTCCAAAGACAAAGCAATTTCTAACATGCACTGTTTTGAATGCCCATGAAAATAATAATTCAACATAGTGTCTCTATTAATCTTTCCAAAAGGGCTGCTTCATTACAGCTGGCACTATATTACATTGGCTTCCTAATGTTCTGACTCCTCTTAAAAATTGCAGAGTTTTCAAATTATCGGAGAGATGCTAACCTAGATATTGAAAGTTGCTCTCATTTTGTTATTTTTTAAAAAGGCAAAATAAGCTCAATTTGACATTAGCAATAAAATACAGAATCTGGACTGCAGAATTGGTGCACTTACATACCGTGAAGAGCAAAATGGAAAAACTTATTTCCACAATATGTTTCAGAATTATATGGGCTTGGACATTATTATTATCACGCATCTCTGTACATCTTAGGAATGCTGATGAAGAAGGAAAGGAGTTAGAATAACGGGGTGTGGGGGGTGAGAAATCCCACAGAAATGTTACAAGGTTTCAGGAAAGTTTTGTTTGTTTGCTTTTAGAAAGACCAAAAAGTTACAAGTGGTCATTCTCCTCCCTCTCTGCTCTCATGAAAATATTTGCAATTTCTCTCTCTTCAGAAGTGGGAAGACACTGGGGATGCAAGGCAGTAGGGAGCAGATCAATCAGGACACAGAGTTGAGATCCTGGTTAATGAAAACAAGAGACACAGACCTAAGGTCCAAATTTAGAGGGGAAAGTGGCACAGCAGAAAGGTGGAGAGGTGTCCTTTAGGATTTTAGTTTAATGAACTAAGTGGCAAATGTGCATGGCCTGGAAAACTGTAATACTGCTGTGATGGAACTCAGGCAAACTAACTGTGGGAATCCTCTGTTCTGCACAGCTTAAAGATGCACATTTGTTTGCTATAACTACAGAAATGAAACCACTTTTCACATTTACTTCCCCATCCCATAATACCAAAACAGAAAAATTGGTGAAGGATCACTATTACTTGCACTGCAATATCTCAGTTTACCCAGGAGGCTATCCCCAGAAGCAGCTGCAGAGGGGTGGGAATCTCATGAGAATGCTGCTCCTAATAGCGTGGCATGAGCACAGGAAATAAGTTTCTAAGACACAGAGGGGCCTCCGGGACTGTACTCATGCACCCAGGGCCTCTAGGGGCTAAGTGTCTGACAGCCTAGAACCATGTATTCAGGCAGCTACATGTCAAAAGGGGGAACCAATGTTAACAGTCTACAGATACACAGATCTTTAGTCAGAAGTTATCCCAAGGAGCAAGGAAAACGTTTTTTATCTTATTCCTCCTCCAAGGGGAGTTTGAGGAGAGTTATGGGAGGTAAAAAACACCACAAACAATAACTGAGTTTGCGTATTTTGTGATTTCTTACAAAAAAGTACATATTTTACATTCGGTAGGAAACAACTAGGTTTGCAGTGCCCTCGTAGATGTAGCTAAGACGCCATCAGAATTAAAGTGGTGTTGATAAATAGCATTAGTTATGGAAAAGGAAGCACCTCAATAAAAAGAGAGGCATAGCTTTGTGGTTCTAACACGGGGTAGGCAGTATTTCTCAGTTCAGTCCTTGCTTCTGTTGTGGACTCTTGGTGTGACAGATCATGTTGCATCAGTTATCTTTTGTGCAGGGCAACTTGCTGTACCTCCTTCTATCTTCTTTTAACCAGACCATAATCCCTTTGATCACACACACTCTTCCTATGGACATATGGAAACATTGTGCCAGTTTCAATACCTTCCCAGTTTCAGCTGACTTCTCAGCATTATTAAAAGTCCCATCTTCATCAATGGGACCTTTGTTGACAGTTTTCAGCAAGGAAAAGGCAAGACTGAATGGGCCACAAAAACAAAACTCACACAGCAGTATCTCTGGCCATTACTATGGAAAAGCCAGCAGTGCCTTCTGCCTCTATCAAACACATGCTGTGAAGCACTAGGAGGTCCTCAGCCTTCAAGTATGTGGAACTGTCTTCTTGCCCATTATCAGTTTCAATGACAAATGCTTTAAAAAGTTTACCTCGTCCTTAACCTGCACCTTCCTCCCGTTTATCACATTAAAAAAAATAATAACAATGCAAAGCAGTAAAGCGCAAAGAGGTTATATGAAAATCTACCCACAGCCTGATCCCAAAGACTCTGGGGTCCAGCCCCCCGAGGGCCCGGAGCAGCGTTCACCGCTGCAAGACGCTCCACACTCCGAGCCTAAAACCGCATCGACCAGGAACAGTTTGGGTTTCGCACCGACAACGCACTCGGGCGGCCACGGGGCTCTTCTCATCTACCAACACCTTAACAACAGCCTGCAGCTGCTGTTTGCACTCGGCTCTCGGCAGACCAGCAAAATGCCTGGGGTTTCCACGATGTGCAGAGCTTAGTACAGAGAGGGGTGGAAAGGAAGGGGAAAAAAAAAAGGAAAATCCGTTTGGGAGGCTGCGGGACAGGGCGCAGAAACGGGCAAGCCCTTTAGCCCCCGGGCTCGGAGAAAACACCTTCTCCCGCGTAGCAGCTTTCCGCTGAGCCGGCTCCGCTCCTCCTCCGTGGCGGGCGCGCAGCTGGAACCGCCTCCGCACCTGCACCGGCCGCCGGGCTCCCGCAACCCCACTCACCCGCCGGGGGCATCGCTCCTCCGCCCGCTGGGGTGGTAGGCGGTGAGGACCACGCCGCGGGAGGCTGGACCGCCAGTCCTCCCTGGCGTACGCCGTCGGCATCCCTTTCTGGAGATCCCGAGCGGAGCGGGGGCGGCTCGGCCCCGGCCCGGCGGGCAGCCACGGCCTCCCGCCGACGGCGCAGCGGGGCAGGGCCGGGTGACGGTGAGCGCTTCCTGGCGGCCCCCGGCGGGGCCGGCCCTCCTCCCGGCTCGGGCACCCGGGCGCCTCCAGGGCCAGGGCAGCCGCGGGCGCGGCGGCGGCACCGAGCGGCTTTGCCGGGAGCGGTGCCCGGAGCGCCCCGGCCGCTTTAGAGCTCCGTGCGCTTCCACACACAGCGGGGTGCGGGAACCGGCGTTCTCCGGGCAGGGTCCAGTCTGCCTGAAGGCATCGCGAAGTCCGACAATTAAAGAAAAGTCGCTGCCCTTTCAGCCCCGGGTCAGCTGGCCAGGCCGTAGGTTCTGCGTGCCACGGGCGAGCTGCTGCACTCCAAGGCTGCAGTGTGGCAAAGGCAGCACGGTGATAAGAAAAACAAGGAATGTGTTCAGGGTGTGCTATGTACATTATCCATTTCAGTGAATCCCAACATTATTCTGTGAGTGGTTTAACTTTTCATACACAAAAAGTAGGGTTTGGGGTTTTGGGGTTTTTTTTTTTTAGATTACAAGCCATGGTTATAAAAATCACAGCAAGTGATTTCGTCACACAAGAACACAGGTGAGCTGCCTCAGAGCTACTGGGCCTTAAACCAGCTGCCATTAGCTCCAACCAGCACGCTCTACCATGCCACACTCTACCAACCAGCAACAGCCAGAGTAGGGCAGTGTTGGGTCCAACTTCTTGGTGGGCACAACCTCCTCTGTGCCTTGGCACAGACTCTGACGAGATGGGGCTCACTGCCTTGGTATTAGTTTTGAATTGGGAGGCAAGACCTGTAACACAACACTCAAACCTGTTTGTTTTTTTTCCATGGCAACATGTAAATGTACACAAACTATTTAGGTTTGTAATCTGTGCCCTAGTTCACAAAAGCATATATTTTGTCTGAATTGGTTGGTTCTATAAGTGAATGGATCAACTTCAGTATGAGTGGAACTTGCAGTGTTTACCTTTCCCTTTTAAAACAAACAAATCATGCAACAACTTTGCTTGCAATTAAACATCTGCAAAGTTCAGTGCTGGGCTATGTGAAGTGTTCTGGAGCACACAAGCATCAAGTTCTGAACCTTCACTTATTTAAAACTTGTACACCTAAATCGGAAAGCTGCACGCAAGCTGCGGATGGATGATACAACTTTCTGTGCAGCTGTTCTCCAGCCCAGAGCTGCCAAGAAGGAGCAGCACAGAAATCTCATCCTACAGCTACTGTGAAGTTCGCTCCAGCAGAGAAGCAAACAGGCAGAACTTCCCGTCATGTCTGAGCAAGATCAGATACTTACAGCTGGTGACTTTACAGGGCTCATATTCAGACTAACTGAACTGTGACATTGATTTAAATGGATAATTTCATCCAATAGGTTTCTTAAAAGGGTGGCCTTTTACATAGTGCCAAACAGGGAGTCCCGATTTCTTTAAAAAGGGCAAAATTGCGATGAAATTTTGAGAAGAGTCCCAGTATTACAAGCACAGGAAAACTGTCTGCATGTACCTACATTTTCACAAAAACAAGGACATGAAACCACAGCAAAACTTAGCACTGTGAAAAGATTTCCCTGTACTCCCACTGCAAAGGTACTGCACTCTCTCCACATCTCAGGCTGTGTCCAAAAGGCAAAAATTAGCCTAACTTTTCACATAAGCATACAAACAAGACTCCTCAGTTTTCACTGCTCACTTTAGAAATACATTAGCATGAGATGAGAAAACATCATATTAATGTATGTCAGTACTCCTATGCTGGTGCACTTGGCTCTTTCTTTAAATGCACATGTGGTTAATTGTTAAACAGCATATGCAGAATGCAAAGTTATTTTCTGAAGGATCCAACTTTTTTCTTTTAAACTAAACCAGAAAAACTAAAAATTAAAATACCAGAGTCGTTAGGACACGGCCATGTCTAAAACTTCAGCTAATTGGTTGAATGCCAACTCAGTTATAAAACTTCCTTTAAAAAAATAGCTAAAATATAACAAATAAAAGTAAAACATTTAAAGCATTCCATGTTTAATGAGTGCTTTCCAAAGCCCTTTGCCCAAACTAAATATATATTAGGTGTTATAAGAACAAAAATGTAAACTTTTTTTTTTTTGATAAGCATCTTAAAACACATCATAATTAAGGCATACCATAACATGCTTCGCCACTGCCATAAAAAGAAGAATGCAGTAACAAGATGTAGTCAATACAGCATTATTAGGTGCTGCTCAAAAGACAATTTTGCTGCAAATGGAGAAGGGGAAGAATCTGCCTTGTTTGGGGCGGGGGGAGGTTAAGAATGGCAAAACCCAGAACGAGTTTGTACCAGTCAACTGGAGAGCAAGGAGTAAGAAAGCCTAAGAAAGCTTTTGTGAGTATATCACAAGGAGGGTGGGTAAAGAACTGGAAAGAAAAAATGTTCTATTAATAAATAAAAATAGGGATTAAATTACTGATAAAACGACCAGAGATACTGATTCCCTCCTTATATGTGTCTATATTATGACACGCTTCAAACATAGAAGTGGATTTAGGAGCTTACCTCTAGACACAATTTTTTCCATACTATGTCTGACAACTTGATAGGCTCAAACTCAGTCCTGTTATGACAGCACAACACCAGCATAGTTTTCTTTCATTAAATTATTCCCAATTTACAGTAGAGCCAGATAAACAATTTTGACCTACAGATATATTATTGCTGTAAACTCACAAAAATATCACTCATCTTTTTCGCTGGTATAAACAGTCATTAATTCCTGAGTTTGCAGTTAATATTTGTGTTCTTAATAAGGCACAGGCATGCTTATTTGGAAAGTAAGGTTGTTCATAGAGAAGAGAAAGCTTCGGGGAGACCTCACTGAGGCCTTCCAGAACCTTAAGGGGGCTTATAAAAATGAGAGACAGACACTTTTTATACAGGTAGATAGTGACAGGAAAAGGGGAAATGGTTTTAGAGGGAAAGTGGTCAGGTTTAGCTTAGATGTTAGGAAGAAATCCTTTACTCAGTAAAGGAAATCCTTTACTCCTTTCCAGTAAAGCACTGGAAAAACTTGTCCAGAGAGGTTGTAGATGCCCCATCCCTGCAAGTGTTCAAGGCCAAGTTGGATGGGGCCCTGACCAACATGATCTAGTGAGTGGCATCCCTGCCCACGGCAGAAGGGTTGGAATCTTTAGGGTCACTTCCAACCAAACTATTCTACGATTCTATAATCAACTAGATAAGAATGCACCATTTGAGGCATTTACATTTATGTGATAAAAAGAGGACATCATTGAGAAAGGAGATTGCAAATCAGTCTACCTTGCTACAGAATCCAAGACTCCTTCAAAGAGTTTAAATATTTATATTAAGATATCATGCAGTGCCTTTACACTCAATATAATCAGTCACCAAAGCCAAGCAGATCACATAGGGTTCTCATGCTTAGTGCTCTCTTTACAAAGCAATTGTTGAAAAGATGACTTCTCAGCAGTGCCATCCTTCATCACTGCTTTGTTGGGTTTGAATATGCATGTGTTCAACACATGCTTTTGAGTCTTCACTGCAGAACGATTTATTTTCCTTTTTAAAATTTTCCCAAATAAAAAAATAAATCACATTTATTTCCATATTTTGTATAAATATGAGTGTACATTATCTAAACGCTTAGGGTGATTTTTCACATTCCATGTTCCTAATATGTTAATTATCAGCAGGTAAAAATGCAACCCATGGAGAAGAAGTGGCTCGAGGAAATAGTAACGGGTCAGCTGACAAATTTGAATTCACAGGCTGACTTCAATGGCAGTAGATGGATTTATTCCTGCTGAGGTCCAGAAATCCCTCTGGAACCAATGCCAGAGTGTTTAGACAACCAGTGCAGCGCTGCAATAAAAGAAAAACTGAACTTTTAAAGTATATTTTTAATGCAGGAGAGTTTCAACCTTTTCCTTGCATTATTTATTCTAACATTTGTTCAGCTGGATTTTAAACTGAGCAGAAAATGTCTCATCAGCTCGCTCGTCTAACTCACAGTGAAATAAAACGGCAGCACTGCCCTTGTCCAAATGATGTTTCCAGGGTTCCAGCCAGCCAGCAGAAAAGACTTGCAGTGGAAAGTTGTTTGTATACCGTAAGATGAAATCTAACCCTTATTAAGCTTCACACTTCATGTATTGCTGCACTCCACTACCTAAAGAACCACATATGTGAAAAGTGTTCTGCAGCTGTTAATAACCAATACTATGAATAATATAAAAATGTATATTACAGGTTACTTTACTCTTGGATGTCTACAGCCATACAACTGATTTTACTCCACTGAAAGTCTGGGAAAGAAATGCACTTTTAGAGGGTAAAATCCTCTGCCTTATGTTAGACCTCCATTTTAGCACATAAAGATGAATCATGTTCCAGGACTGCCCATCTGTCTGAAAAGTTATACCTTTAATGCTTTTATGTTGATCTTCAAAATATGGAAGACACAGCGTTCAGTTACAATGTGCACCATATGACATAAACAATGTGGAGCAGTCAGTATTTCAAATGTACAGTACTGATATGTAGAAGGTGTTTCAGATCAGCTTATATATCCCTGAATAGCAAAAGTAGGGATGAAGTCACACGTGTACACAGAAAGCTGGTAACATGTTTGCTAGCCAGCACATGGTGAACATTTCTTATGGTCTGATCCCACAAGCTAATGTGTAACCCATAATCAAATTTTCATAGGATTTTTTTTATGAAAAAGGATGTCCAGTATTATAAGGTAGCAGTTCCATACATGGGGGAATGTAGCAAGCAAGACACAGTTGTCACTGAAACAACTGCAAAGATATGGGCAAATGTAAGAGAAGTGATACCTTCCCAGCTTTCCGAGTTTTCACCTGCTTCCTCACTGCCCTCCACACACATATTTAAAGAGCTGATTTGTTTCCCATAGCGAAAAAAAAAAAAAAAGCAGAAGAAAAGGGAGTAACACTTCTTAGATTGTTCGCTTTTCTTGCGAGTTGCTCTAAAATGTATCTGGTGCACTCTGGTGGCTGCTTCGGTAATTCTTAATTTGATGACTTTGCAAAAGGTGAAACAGTACTGAACTACCAGTGCTGGTTTTGAGATTAACCATATGAAAACTAATGAGTACATGAATTTAATCTAATTTATCCAGTTTGGTTTTTCTTGAATGCATCCTCTGGAGAAATTCAGATCTTGTCCATTGCAGCCCATCTGCTTACCTTATGTAAATCACAGCACAGGAGTTGAGTGGTGGAAGTTCTCATCTCATTTGCTTTATGATTTACTCATGCTGAAACAGCTGCTAATTTTACCCAGAGAGGTATATCTGCTTCTGTAGGGGTAATTTATCCACATTTATTTGTAGTGTGACCTTGCATAAACCCTCACATCAATTCTTGCTTCCCTTTCCCCATCCATACTAAGAGGGTTAACAATATCTAGCTATTTATAAGGATTATTCACCATACGTTCAATTACACTGAAAGGTACCAAAAAATGCAGCACGTAATTTTCTGCTCCATCACTATGTTTACTTTTATTTGGTGTGTGATTTAATAGGGATAAAATGGCACGGATTTCTGTATCCATTAGCCCACAGAACAGATGATAAATCTAGTACACTTTGCAGTACCTCCACATGAGGTATAGAACTTTTGCGGAAAACTTAATACCACAACTCATGTTTCATGCCACTTTTGGAAAGGGAAAAGTCAGTACGAGTGTTGGGAACTACAGGATTTTCACTGATAACTCTGAATGCCACCTTTCTCTTAAGCTAGTTTTGATACAATTTTGATTTTATAAACCATAACTTCACATATGCCACCAATTATGAAAATACAGTTGTATTTTCAGAATGTAATGACCTTGGTCCTGCTTAATTATCGTAAAGTGTTACCTAGATGTGGTACACACTGAATGCATTCACTGCAGAGGCAGACATAACACTGCTAGCATATGAAAATGAAGAGAAAATAAAAAATGTGGAGCATGGTATCTCATATTCCTGTTCAATCCTGTTTTACATTTATACAAGGCAGCTGTATAACTCTTCAAAAAGAATTTTTCTGGGTTAAACACACTACATGCTTTTGGTTCTCTTTCAGAGGGAGATCTTCCATCCTCCTGACTCTGTGCATCTGTTCCAATTTGAACTGATCTTTCCTGAGCATGAGGACTCTGAACTCTGTAGAGCAACTAGGATCTTGTATGACAGCACAGATACTTTCCTGACTATATTACATAGTATTGTGGAAAACACTAGCTTTTCTCATGGCTGCTTCTCACATTGGTGCTTCTAGTCCCTTCTGTGACTGATCTGAATATAATGCATTGTCTGATCCGGTTTGAGCAGAACCGCTGAATGGCTTGTACACCAAAGCACACAGAGGAAGCCCCTTCTGAAATGTCTTCTGAGATACTACGCTTCTGAGTGGTAGGGAGCATTCACTTTGTTGTTGTGAGGCTACTTTCATGAAGGCCAGAAACCCTGGGTTTGTCTCTTCTCTCTTGGACGAGAACAACAACATCCAACAACACCAAACCCACTGAAGAGGCAGGAGTGGAGAAGACTCCCGTAGCTCACAACTCCACAGCTCCACCTCTCTTCTCCTTTAGGTCAGGAAGTAGACCCCTGTATTCAGTATTTGGGGTGTAACAATGGATGAACTGAGCAGCTGAAGTTTCATCAAGCAGGACAGAGAGGGTGCTAGCAAGTGCAGAGAATACACTTGAAAATAAATGTATGATTTACTGCTTTAGAAGACAGGCTGTATATATCCCTCAGGTTTACAGTCCATGTCAGATACCACCACCCCCCACTTTAGATCAGATTTGAGTAGGAGCTGGGAGAGTGATTTCAGTCTACATCTGGCTGGGAGGTTGAAATCATGCTTCCTCCCACACATGTTAACTAAGTCAGTCTGCACATTGATTCTTCCTCTACCCTTCTAATTTTGCTGTTGCCTGCAGATTTGATCACAGCTGAATTTGTAGCACAAAAACATTTGGTGAAGTAAAACAGAGCAGCAACAAAGGAGAAGAGTTTAGTCAGTCAGAAAAGCTCACGACAATTGTGACACAATCCTAAGCTGAGCAAGCCAGAGCTATCCAGAAATGTCACTATGCGCTGAGAAGAAATGCTTCAGAACAAAGAAAGGAACAACTGAGTCATGGGCTGTGAGAAAGAAAACCACTTCTCTATAAGGGTTGAAGATCACCCAGTAAAACTTCAAGTTAACACAAAGCAAAATATTCTTAGCTCTTCCTTACTGAGAAAAATATTCATTTTGCATCATCTTCTTTCATCCCAAACAAATCGTAGAAAAATGTTTCCTTCTCTCATATTTTACACAATTCAATCAAATCCAGCCATCCTTAATACAGAATATTTCAAGCTGTCAGTGTTATTTTTGCTATTTTGAATTGAAACAATCTTGTGAATTCAACATGAATTTTAAAAATGGTTCACATCAACTCATAACTGCATTTTCCAGAAATTTAACTAAAATCCAAAAGAAGGGTACCATACTTTGACTACACATGAGATCCTAACTACGGTTTGAGATATACCATATTAATGGGACAATAACTCTTTAACATGTTTGCAAGTGTCAGAGACAAATGAGAAAGAAAGAACAGAAGTTCTCACATTCTCGCTTGCCTCACCTATTTCATTAACTTACCAGGCTTGTTTCTGTTACACTTGCACTCTGTAAAAAATCATTAACAGACACAACCAATTTTTTTTTACATCTTTTCTATAAGATAGCTTTGACAATGACATTTAGCACATGCAATTTTGAAAAAATTGAATGTAAATATATGATGTTTGGAAGCTATTTTTCAATAGCATTATTGTAATAAGGATTGGCCAAATTTTGAACCAAGAAATTTATAAATATAAACTGTAAGAAAAAAATATATATTGTTCCTGATTGTACTTCTGATGTTTTTATTTACTCTTCAGAGGTATTCAAAAGTAACTGTTAGGAATAACAAATACAAGGAGAATTAACATGAATACTTGTGATAAAATTTGTACAAGAAATAAATATTTGAGGTTTTGTTTCTTTGTGATTGAAAGCCAGTGAAAAAGCTGAAAAAAATATCAGTCATACAGCAAGAATAATAACACCTCACAGTACTATTATAGCTGTTCTATAACACCCTGTACCAAGAAATAACTGCAAAGTTCATAAGTATTTATAGGCTGATGCATAGCCACACACAAGTCACAAAGAATTTTAAAGAAAGCAACAAATTTGTAGCCTGTAAGGCCTCAGTCCTCTAGGGTTACATTTGTGACATTCACAAATGACTAAATTTAATAAATTGTGTGTTGCAGCTAATTTGCTCATCTTTTATTGCAAAGACATTGTGATAGACAGGTTTGTAGAGCAAGGTTCAGACAGAGCTGCAGAAATACAAGGCAAGAATATACTACCACTGCTGTGTGTTTTGGAAGCAATTGCTAGTGTTAGAGAAGGCTAAATTTTAACATTTGGCCACATCAGGATATCATCTGTGTAGTTTCTGCAGGAAACACATAACATTTGCAGTTCACCTGGAAGATATTCACCCCCAAAAAAATTGTATTTATGTTATAGTGGGTAGATTTATTTTGATTTACTATAGTATCTTACATTTAATAACTCACATTATGTACAATACTGTTCACCATATGTCAAGAAATTAAAAAAAAAAGAGAGAGAGAAGCTGAAGTATCTTTTAAACAAGCACGCATATGTGGAAAAGCAGTGCAAATGTACGTAAATGTAGACATATACATAACATAAATACTACAAGGGCATCAAGGAGACAATCAAGTCTCCTGAAATTTCAATCTATCAAATACAATCATAGGTTCACTGGGAGACATTAATAGAGTCTCAAACAAAATCAGAACAGTAGTGCACGACACAAAACCATCTGTGGAAGTGGGGTGGTTTGCAAAGGAGGATGCACACATGTACACTGAGACAAAGATGAGTATCCAGGGAATGGTTCCAAGCCATATGGTTGCCACAGGGAAGTTGGGGTCAGAGTGAGCAGTCACAACGTGCAGCTGCATTGGTGTTTGGTCTTTGATGAGGAGCCATCTGCAGCCCTTGGCTGCCCTTGGTTACATCTTGGCACTTGAAAATCAATAGAAACAGTGGTACTAACTTGCATCAGTGGAAGCATGCATCCTTCTCAGGGACAGAAAGCTATTCCCAGGATCAAGGAACACTATCCCTTATACATTTTCATAGTATCACAGAATCATGGAATATGCTGAATTGGAAGGGACACATCAGGATCATCGAGTCCAACTCCTGGCCTTGTGCAGGACACCCCAAGAATCACACCATGTGCCTGAGAGCAGTATCCAAGCACTTCTTGGACTCAGACAGTCTTGGTGCTGAGACCACTTCCCTGGGGAGACTGTTCGAGTGTTCAACCACCCTCTGGATGAAAAACCTTTTCCTGATATCCAACCTAAACATCCCCTGACTCAGCTCCTGACTCAGCTCCATGCCATTTCCTTGGGTCCTATCACTAGTCACAAGAGTGAAAGGATCTGTACCTGCCCCTCTGCTTCCCCTTGTGAGGATGCTGAAGACTTCAATGAGGTCTCCCCTCAGTCTCCTCTTCTCCAGGCTGAACAGAACAAGTGCCCTCAGCCACTCCTCATACAGCTTCCTCTCAAGGCCCTTCACCATCTTCATTGCCCTCCTTTGGACGTTCTCTAACAGCTTACTGTCTTTTTTATATTGTGGTACCAAAAACTGCACACATTACTCAAGGTGAGGCCACACCAGTGAAGAGCAGAGTGGGACAATCACCTCCTATGAGCGGCATATTTTCACTAAATAATAAACACACATTGACAGAAGGCACTATAATCTGGTCACTAATATTTCCATCTCAGAGTTTAGCTGAGTCCATCCATCTCTTATCTCAGGACAATTTAAAATATCATAGAACCATCAGCATCTCCTTTGTATCCTTTCTTGACCATAAAAAAGTGCTGCATTATCTTCTATACTGTGAACTTTTGTGTAGGAGAGACAGACAGAAGAGGCAAAGAGCTGAAGATTGCATTTTGCTTTAACGAAGGGTAACATTTTTGAAGGGGCACATCGTTTCCAGACAGCCTATCCTCTCTTTGTCAGTAATTAAGCATTTTAACAATCCTGGTATAGTAAACCAGCTGCATAAACCTTTGGTTTCACCACTTTTTCCAGGCACATTTTCTACCATCTTTAAAACTGAGATGCAAGGAATAAGCACTTTCAGTAATTCAAGTTTTTCACAAATTCTCATTGAGAAGAGACTCATCCCGTATGAGAGCAGGCATGACAGTGAAAATTGTTGGAAAACATTACAAAGAAGATAACTCTGATACCATAAGCTCTGCTGCTCTTGAAGGAATTTAGTACCTAATTATTTTAACTTTGTTTTGGAACTTCTTTAAGAAGTACATGAGGGGATAATCATCTGTAGGAGCTTTCATCACCTGCTGGCTGATGTACAAAAGCTTCAATTACACACAAGTACCTCCACTCCTGGAGACTTTACAATTTTCCCCAAACTATAACACTGTTATTATAAATATCATAAAATCACATTTCTATTAGCTTAGGTGGTTAGGGACAATCAAGCAGTAGTCACATGAAAATTACATTACTTGTGTTTTGCTTCTTTCTGTGCTATGACATATAATCTGGATTTAAGAGCTCAAACTGCAAGGTGAAGGACAAATCACAAACATGGCAAAACCAGCACACAGGCCACAAACAAGCATGGCTCAACTATTATACAAATGTTATTTCTGCCTCATTGCCTGCAGATACAGATATATAATGATCAGCACTCCGAATTTTCTAATTGCTTAATTGGCATAACCACAGATTGTATGAGTTATCCATTTTTAGGGCAACAGAGATTATAGATATTGATAAATAGATAAAAGGCAAATTGATAAATTATATGGAAAATGCTTACATTGTAGGACAAGAAATGATCAGATTTCCATAGCTGAGATCACCAGTGCTTGTGAAGAAGGTAGCCTTACTTCATCAAAGGGTGAAAAAAACTTGGGAAATGGGGTTATAAATGACAGGACAGTAGAATACTGCAGCTTTTCGACTGCCAGAGAACATGAAGCAAAATAGTGACGCCACAAGAGTCAGACATTAGGCCTCTCCTGATTTTCCAGGACTAATATTTCAGCCACTAGATCCTGTCCTGTAAGCTCAGCATCAGCTGCAACACCTTGGCTCTTTCATGTTTGTCTCTGAGGGGATACAGGAGAGACAGGAACCAGGTCAGCTCCTACCAAGACCAGTCCCTTGGCTTTGCTGCTGGCCTGTTGCTGCTGGAGCTGGATGGTGCACCAGCCTGTTATCGGGCTTGTAAATTCTCTTCTGAGGAATAAATAAATAAATTCACGAGTGAATTGCCTGCTCTCTGGGGTTTGGATTCATAAGAGATTTGCAATATTTAAATATTTAATTTTTTTTTCCCTGTGGCTTGTTTTTTTTGTCTTATTTTTTTCATTGGGTATAGGACAACCAATATTTTCTTATTCTGCTTTCTTTCTGCATTTTTTGCTTAGATCACCATTTATTTCAACATCATTCTTAGCACTATATAGGTCTTTTGAGAAATAGCACTAAGGTAAAAGATTAGACTACCCTTTCCTTTGGGTAAAAAATAAAAAAACTGATGGGAGGAGGGAACAGCAATGTGACATTTCACAAGGATTCACTACTCCCCCCAAGGCTCCCACCAAAATGATGGGATTACCATGTGTCAGCTCCCTCTCCCTTTCACATTCAGAATAGCATTTACAGTTCAGGCTTGGCACTTGTCAACAGTACCCAAGTTTTGAGCACTTCCCAAAAGAATTAGAGGAATTATGGAATGGGGGCTTTCTCACTGTGGCTTTCTACACTTTAATTTTGCCAGTTGACTCTTGCAGCATGGGTAAAGAAAAAACACCTTAGTGTAGATAAATTTTATCAATATAGAAGTACTTGTAACATTTAACACCTGTTCAGGCATTTAGGTGGCTGTATCAGTATGAAGCGATTTTCTATTGCAGCCAGAGTAGGGCTTTTACTAGTAGAGCTATCTTTCTAAAAACCCCTTTTCTCACTGAAATAGGCAGGTTTTCAAGAGTGCAAAAGCCCGAAAAGCACTTGCAAATACTGGGAAAATTAATCTTCAGCCATTGAACCTCCAGATATCTATTAGTTTTAGTTTTACCAAAGCAACAGCACAAACACCACATGTCTCTACACTGGTTTTGGGCATCCTGGCCATGAATAAACGGTTAAGGGGGGAAAGCTGCATGCCCACAAAAATCATTCTTTTTTTCTTTTCTTAGCCCGTTAGTGTCTTCCCTTCAGTTGCTTTGGAGCATCACTAAGAATTAAGACAAAATTGCTATAAAAGATTATTGTTATTCTAAGAGCAGATGCTCATAGGAGCAGTTTTTAAACTGAAGATTTTGCTTTTTCCTAGCACCAGTGTCAGAGTTATGTATTTGTGGAAGCATCGGTTTACTATCTATCCAAAATGCATTTCATTACAGTAATCACAGGAAGATATTTTCACAAAGAATCAGCACAATGTATAATGTGTGCTGTAATGTTATGGAGAAATATATATTACAATATATAACCATAATAGTCTTAAATGTCTTAAGTGCTGCCTGAAGTACTACTACATGGGCAAAACTGCAATGTTTTTCCCCTTGAAGCAGGTACATCATTTTTTAGCTGCCAACAAGCTGTGAAAGAGTAATAACTGTAGGATGTTGCCATGTTTCAAGTACACTGCTTTAATCAGTAGAATTCCCTAGTTTTACCTATTCAGTTTAGAATATTGTAACTATTTTAGTCAACCTAATTTCTCATTCTTTTGACTGCACATAAGTACTTAAATGAAAAGCATAGCTAGTATTTCAAAATAAAGCTTCATCACAGTTGCTTTCCAAGGACCCAGTATGTGTACTGTATTTTGTATTACTCATATTTAGGGACTGTAAGTACAGAAGTGTTGTAATAGATGATAATGTTTCATTCTTAAATTATTGGCATACTGCAAAGTACAGAAGAATACTGGGAATACACTTACAAATCTACCAATAGCATTTACTATATTATTCTTGGTGTATGTCAGAAAGACTTTTAAGCCATAAAAGTACATGGCAAACTCTTTTGGCATAACACATTCTTACTGAAGTAAACAATGGGCATTAATACAGAATAAGTATTTGCCTAAATTGTACAGTCAGATCACTGTAACAAATGTGGATAGAGCCTTCCCAAATCTTCATTCGCGAAGCCTAGCCATGACAGTCAGATCAGGTTTCCTGTTAAGAGGCTGATTGTCCCAAACATCCAGTCAAAATACAATGAAAGCTGTGTTTATGTTTAAAAAATATTCAGATTTAAACTATATTAAATACCATTTCTAATTCATGGTTCAGTTGAATATGCCTTGCTCATATAAGTAATCCTAGTGATTTGACTGCCAGCTACGAAAATTATAGGATCAATTAAAAAAACCTCAAAAACTAAAAAGCCACCACAAAAAAACCAAAGACAGCAGGGAAGGTGTTTTACAGATGAAGGCAGGGACCTAAATTACCAAGACACAAACATCAAAGTGGAAAAAAAAAGAGTAATTTCAATGGATTGTTCACTATCTCTTCCAATACCAGCACTAGGGGGAATTAAGTATAACTACAATGAAAAAAACGATTCAGAACAAAATGCACGGTGTGGCATTTCACATAAAGTGTCATTACACAGCGCCATTGCTTGCCACAGGATGCTGGTGAAGCTAAAAGCTTACACAAGCTCTCGGCAAGACCGAACATGTTTGCAGAAAAGACAGCCATGGACTATTACTAAACACATAGAAAGAACATCTGGCTCAGGAATTGCCTGGTTACATCTGGTTGCAAGCTGGTGAAAGCATTGCGAATATCATCCCTTCTGTAAAACTCTTGTATGGTAGGATACCAGGTAGATGAACTTTTCATCCAAACCAATAGAGCTACTAGTCTGTTTAAATAGACCATAATTTAAATAATTCTGGTTTCTTGTAACAATGGAAGCAGTGTAAATCCATATGAATGACAAAAAACAGAAAGAATGATTCAGTATATAGAACACTAGGAAAAATATTTTTATGTTCTATAATTATATCATGCAGCACTATTTTAAAAATTAACTTTTTAAAAAAATAACACATCCTGTTTACATTATGATTGAATTTCTTGAACTTACTTTCTGAGGATACAATTTCCTGATTAGATTTAAAAACATCATCTTTTATGGAAATCTGGATCACATTTAGCATGCAGTCACAAATAATTC
This sequence comes from Manacus vitellinus, assembly GCF_001715985.3. Taxonomy (NCBI): domain Eukaryota; kingdom Metazoa; phylum Chordata; class Aves; order Passeriformes; family Pipridae; genus Manacus; species Manacus vitellinus. Next base: position 13,164,640 of record NW_021940604.1, on the reverse strand, counting down.
TCAGGAACTCAGTCCTAAACATCGATCTTGTGATGTACAGGTCGCCCGGCTCCTGCTTTGCAGAAATGAAGCAATTCTTCAATTCTAACCCCTGTAGCTGAACATTTTAAACACAGAGTAACACTGACAGTGTACTTATCTGCAGAACACAGGCCCCTTTCTAAATTGCAAGCCAAGTTTTTAGCTCATAGTGGATGTTTGGTGTTATCTTAATTCAGTGAATTATGTATTCGTAAAATAAACATGCATTTAAATTTTAATGGTGCATTTTAGTCAGTGAAACTGTTGCATTTATGCCCTGTTTGGAAATGTAAATATCAAAAATGTCGATGGACAAACAGAAAGACATCCTCTGCATCACTCCAACTTTTTGAGTGACATCTGGAGTTAAAGAATTAAAACTGTGAAATACATTTTGCGATAGTAAAAGGTAAAAATAATAAGAATACTTCTGGATTGGAATATTCTCTAAGAAAAGATCTGTTCTCACCGTAAAATGTCAGTATATATTATCAGCTCCTACGTCCTTCAAAAAAAATCACATGCCTTCAAAAAATTACATTCACAGACTATCTTGCTGATTGTTTGGTTTTGGTGTTACATCTGAGTCAGCAGGGCTGAAACCTAAGAATGAATTTTAAGCTGTATTTACTTCAAACTAAAACAAGGTAGATGCTGCAAATAAAAGGAATCCCCTTGAGAATACTCACAAGAACTCATCTGTTTTAAGGTGGTATTAAATACAGTTTACACAACGGATCTTTAATATAAGCACTCTGTATTTTGTTTCCTTCCGTTTCATTCCTAAACACTTGATCACTATTCATACATTCTGCAGTGTCATGAAAATACCTGCAATATTTTATTTCATCTACTAGGGCTTGCAGTTTTTTATTTTGCCCAAATATTCGTATTTGCATGCAAAGTCTCATTACTGGAAGCAGCTAATACAAAGGAGAACTGCAAAATCAAATGATTTGCTACGTTAACAATCTCAGCATGAATCTTGCTAATACAAGAGTATGTTCAAAGATCCTCTGAACTACAAATTAGTATTGCATAAATTCCAGAGCATGATTCTAGAAGTGAATGAGAAGCTCAGTCTCTGTGCAGTCAGTTCATGGTGTGTTCCAGCCTGTGGAACCATCAACCTCAAACATGAAGGAATTTTGTTTTTCATAGTGCTTATCTACTAGGAAGAGTAGACAGCAGAGTAGGACCATTTTAACTTTCTGTCCTGCTATTAGGAATATTTTGTGTTTTGCAAAATGGACAGAAGGTTTGTTTTCACTTTCCTCAACAGCTATTGGGCTAGTGTAGATGGATTTTGGGAGACCTTGGCCATAAGCCCATTTTTCACAGAAGCTGGGAGTTCTGCTGCTGGAAGTTCAGAGCTGACTGACTATTTCTGCTGTCAATAATCATGATTTTTGATAATAATGGATCAGAGCGCAACCGTTCCCAAGCTGACACTCACATATTCCTTTCCCCCTTTCCTATGTATTAGAGAGATTTGTAACCTTAGGATGATCTACAGCACACATACACAGTGCTGGACAATGGTGGGTGCAAACCCAGTGCTGTCTGTAGCCTTCATTGTTCTTGTAAATACTGACATCTGCATTTTGTATCCGAAGGACTTCACTTGAAATTATAATGAAGTTTATAATCTTGAAAGGTACAGAATTATTTGCCTGATTTTCAATATGAGTCGTTTTTAACTCCCCTTTATCCATGTCTGCATTTCACTGTGCCCCCAAACTAAAGTCAGAAAACATACATAAAGAGGGATAGAATCTTCAGGTTAAGTTCTCCTACTTCACGACCAGCAGTGGTCACTCTTCTGTGCATCACCAACTCAAAAGGAGACTTTTGTTAAAAAAAACACAAATGCTCAGTCATCTGCTTCAAGGAATACTTTGTCATTTAGTAAGCTTTTACTTTATCTCCCATACCAAATGTATTCAATATATGTGCACATACCAGTAGCTGTCAGTCAAAGCAGCACCTATGGGACTATGATCCAACAGTGTTCAAATCGGATTCTCACGGATGAGTTTTGGAACTCCAAGATTCACCTAAGTATCCCAACAATTTGAAGTTCAGGGAATAGTTGAGGCAAACATATTTTTGTGTCCTGAAAGTAGCAGCTGCCAGGAAATACAGAAATATCAACCTGATATCCAGTTTGAAGGTAGGACCCTCCAGCTCCAGTAGCTTCAAAAGATTCTGCAAACTCTGTGCTTGACCTTCTGCCAAGAGTGGTGATTACAAAGTCTCATGACATGCAATGCTTACTTTTTTTTTTTTTTTTTAATACGCCCCAAATGCCTGTTTTTTTCCTCATGACAACTTTTGGATCCTGCTGTTCCATACAGCATGCTCCTAACTACAGAACTAAAAATAAAGTGCTGGTGCAGAACAATGTCTGATGGTTCTTTGGGTACTTACTAAAGCAGATGCCAAAAATAAACAAGACTATACTATATTTAATACATGGATACATTTCAAAGGCTTTTATTATGATACAATATGCATATTTACTAAAACATAAATTGGAACAACTGAGCTTGTCATGGTGCAAGTAACAATCTACCACCATGTTTTTCCATCAGATTAAGGAGGAAACAGCTGCTGTCAGATGGCAGCATGATGCCAATAGTCAAACAGGAAGGATTACAGCACTCAAGTCATCTTAATCCTAGCACATAAGCATTAATAGAGGGTTTTCTTTCACCGCAAATGGCTAATGTAGCTAAGCTCTGACACTGGCCTGAACTTCTCACTTACCTAAGAAAACTCTATGCTGTTGTTAGCAGCACAGTAGATGAAGTAATATTTCCTTCAGCAAAAATGTCATGAAGGATTTACAAATCTGATGTAAATACTTAAATTGACAACATCATAAAGACCAGAACATTAAAATGGTATCTCTGCATTAGCTCTAAAGACACCTTGAAAAAAACCATAACATCCGGTACTACACTTAAATCTATTATAAACAGCTTATTATGATTTCCTATTTATCAAATTGAACTGGACATTACAATCTGCTGTGTGAGAGAGTTCAGTGGAAATTGCCGAGGGCAAAGAGCACAGGGGGAGTCAGTAAATACCAGGCAGTTCATTGCATGGAAACTGCTTTTGCTTAGGAGCAGAAGTACAGTCCTGAGAGACTAAGACACTTCAAAATGACATTTACTTAAACATCCCTGTTCTGTCCTAATTTTATGTCTGTCTTAACCCATAACACTGAAGATCTTTGTTGATCCCATTTGTAGCAAGTATGTGTACACATGCATGCATTCTTAATTCTTATTTAAATTAATCTTAAAAACATCTACTTACCTCATATCATTACTGCATTTAACAAAGACATGTTTTAATGTTCTTTTAGGATTATCATTTGTATTTTGCTGAGTTTCATTGCTATTATTAATATTAAAATAGCAATAGCTTTTTAAAATTCCTTCAATTTTGTTTCTGTCAGCTTTTATTGACCATACTGGGTATATCACTTACCAGAAGGCCAAATGCCACAGTGGGGAACAAAAGCTTAGGACAAATTTGCTGTTGCAGGTAGTTCAAAGGATTATCATCCAGCCCAATCCTTCAACTTTATTAGAAAATGATCCCTTAACTGAATTAACTATCCAAGTAGGTTTTTATCCAAATTAAGTTTCCATCTTAAGTTTGTCTAGGGGCAGATGGTAGCCTTTAAAGATTATCGGAGATATAAACCATTCTATCTCATATATGTAATTATAAATCAATACCATGTCCCTAATTTGCAAAGAATATGTGCTTTCCTCTGGCTATAGAAACTTTTGTCTCATTATGCTCGGGTCTAATAGCATTTACTGCCATAATAGCAGAATGTAGTGTTTATTTAAGATGTTAATCTGTTGCTAGTACTGGCCACCAAATGTGGGGCCATATGTTTCTCTACTGTGAAGAACAGAGAGGACCAAAATTGCTTTTACAGAATTATAAATTCCTACAGGAAAAATACATGGGTGATCAGTTCTCCTCTTTCACCTAGCCTTTGCTGTAGCGATCCCACACCAGTGATGTCCAGGAGTGAAGGTCCTGCATCTCACCTCTGTGGTAAAGACTCAATTTAATCATCTGAGATAGACCAATACTAGTTCTAAAGATCACTTCTCTCCAAGCTGTCAGATGATATCATGGTTGTAATTGTCTTTCTGCATATGTACAGTCATCTGCACATCTGAGCAACCTGGACTGTAATGGACGTCTCTACCCAGAGGAGTTTGGCTCTTCTATGAGAGAGGCTCAAAGAGACTCCTTTCCTCGCAGAGGAAAGGGTAAGGTTCGTGAAGTAAAAAATAACACACATTACTTTCTTTCTAGACAGGTAATTTCTTATTCACAGCAATCAGAAACCCTAATGAGTGCTGGAATTCTGTTATTCCTTAACAGCTGTTAAATGTGTATCACATACCAGCCTTCAGAAGAAAAAAATGATTCTCCTGGTCCAAGACAAAGAGGACATACAACATACTGCTGCAACAGCATTAATCTTGTTTACAATTCTTATTAAAAGTGGTCTAGCCCTCTTTACACTGAATATTATTTGAACTTGCAATCTTTGTTCACTTTTTGTATCCAATCAAAAGTATTACAGAAGTTTTTTCGAAGTACTAATGTACTACACTCTTAGGATAACTGAGTGTCATCTCTCCTTGGTGTCATTTGAATAAGTGTAATCTTCCAGCAAGTATCCCAATTCTCAACTGAAGCAGTTCCCTTTCAGATGAGTGATCATCTGAACCATTTAACTAGTTCAAAGTCACACTTTGGCAAAGCATGAACTGAACCACTACTTCACCTTCCTGCATGATGAGACCACCTCTTATTACAAATTTTGATGGGATCTAATGAACCCACTTAGCACAACTTTTCATAGACACTTAAGGCTTTTTTCACATTAGGTCCATCGTAATAAATTGTATATTGGAGTTTCAGAATCTTATTTCAAACAATAAATATTCCTATAAATGCAGTAGTCAATAGTGATTTTTTGATAATCAAGTACTGTAAAACCACTCCTCCTCCTAACTTTACGTGGCAAAATATTTGACAAGAATCATAGTTCTGATTCTGTAGTTCCTCTGTCAGTTGTATTATTTAATGAAATTACTGTTTTCTGCTTGATTTAATAGTGAGTACATACTGTTGCAGTTTTTTTAAACTTTGCATTTGACTCTCATAAACACACCGCTGAATGCTGATTTCTGGAATTCGTAATTTCTGTGCCAAAACCACATGTTCTAGCAGCCTGTGTTCCTTTGCAGAAGTTGATATTTTTTCACAAATGCTTCTTTTGTCACATTCATTCAGTTATGCTCCATGTTTATAATTAGTACTTTTAAAAAGTTGAATATGACTACCAGTTCTTAGCATCAAGTAAAATCTGACAATTCAATGCTAGATAAAGAACAATATTTATATATATATATATATATATACTTCTTTTACATGGTAAAATTAAGCTTTTATTGAAATTTCTGCCTTTTTTTGACTCCTGCCTTTACAAGTTAAGTATGGGATGCAGCACTACACACCAAGCTGTTAGTACGGTTCTTGGATTTGGCGTTTCCATATCCATCTCCTTCACCAGGCTGCCCTGTACAGCTGCAATGCAAATCATATACAAACAATGCTGAGGATGTGTCCCAGGCTGCTTTAATGTTTCCTTGCAGGTTCTGACACTCAGATTCAATAATATATAATCCATCTCCAGAAATCAGGGGTTTGGAGAAAAATTTAAAATTGGATACTGTTATAGAATGGACTCTAGGGGTTGGTTTGCAGAGGGGAAGGGATCCTCTCATTTTTGCAAGAGGAAATGTTAATTCCAGAGAAAGGGAACGAAGGTAAAGACACATCTAAGCAAGAGGAAGTAGGTCTGGTTCTCATTACTTGGTTTAAATCCCCAGGCCATTTAGTTTTGCCTCAGGAATTATGATAAAGTCCATGATGTCAGTGCATGCCCTTGTCCCCAGTAAGAGGAGATCCACCACTCCACCACCTACAAACATTCCAACTTTGAAAACAGTATTAAACAAACAGAATTAAACAAAATAAGAAAAAATATCTTTGCCCAGGCTTGACTGGCCATAAGGAAGAAACAAACAGAATTTTTAACTCCATAAATAATATTTGTCTTGTCTTTAAGTTTATTTTTGGGAGGACACAAAACATAAAGATTTCTGCTCTTAAAACTGTTAAATTTATTGAATGCCTATGACTACTTCATTTCTGCTGGACATCTTTGTGTTCAGCTTGCCTCCAAATGTCATACTTGACACTTACTTTTTTCTTGTATTCTGCTTTTCAGTCTGGGTGGATATTTTTAATGTCACTGTCATTGACATGCATTTCTTTTCTCTCACTATAAAGATTTCTGCTCTTAAAACTGTTAAATTTATTGAATGCCTATGACTACTTCGTTTCTGTTGGACATCTTTGTGTTCAGCTTGCCTCCAAATGTCATACTTGACACTTACTTTTTTCTTGTATTCTGCTTTTCAGTCTGGGTGGATATTTTTAATGTCACTGTCATTGACATGCATTTCTTTTCTCTCACTATTTGTTACTATGCTCCATGGGAACAATATTTTTTTACAACTGCAACTATATACTGGTTTTTTTTTTCACAAAGTCACTGAGTTCTTGCCATAACATCGCTTGATTTACATATCAGTAATTCTGAAAAATGTCTTGATTTCTAATTATTCCATCTGACAACCATTCAAATTCCCACAGCTCAGCAGGACACACAGCAGCTAAGAGCTGTTCTGGGTTGCTGGCTTCTAGTAAGCACATTCTAAAATGTGCCTGCCTGTATTTTTTTCTTGAGTTGATTTTCTGTTGCTTTTCACTGTACTTCAAGCTCCTGATTTAAATCTCTGACCTCTGAAATCTTAGTTTATACAGCACTGTTTGTTATTTTGATCTTTGTGGTGCAAAAAGAAAAATTATTAAAGTGATACAGCCCTTCTCTCTGAGCTGATGGATTGTGATGCCACACACTGTTTGGTTTTTTTTGGCAAGAGATGATGAAGGAAGTTTTGAAAACACAAAGAAGGAATGAGGCTGATAAAAATTTATATATATTACATGATAGAAATCAAGTATCCATTGATTCTATTGATCAGCGTTGCAGGGGGGGAAAAAAAAGATAATATCAGGGTTTTCAATTACTTACTGCAGTCACTTTTGCTGAGAGGATATGTCAGGAAGGATTGAAGGAAGTAAGCATCTGAGCAGAAAGGGTGAGGGAATGAAGGTGTAAGTGGATGCCACACGTACTCTTGAGGAAAACAACGTACAGAATGAGGAAAACAACTACACAGTTATTGAATCATCTTCCTTCCAGTGTTAGAAAAGCCACCACATGGTCTACCCAGGCAACGCCTGGTTTGACAGGTAGTACCAGAAAGAGAAAACACTGTCTGAGAAATAACCACCATCCAGCCTTCTCCTCGGTGGCAAGAGTCACCCACCACCTCCAACCAGTACAAGTGTCTCTCTTCCCTTCTATCACATCTGGCAAGCCTGGTGAAAAAAAGAAGTGGTGAGTGTCCCAGGTTATGTTTCTTGGAGCACAGTGGTGAGAAATTAAATGATAAATTATAACAAAATATTAGTGATGGCCTTCTTTAGTCAAAGATCTAGTTAAGATCAATTGAGGGAAAACTGCTGGATTGGCACTCTTAATTCGAGATTTTTTTTGTCATTTATCACAGATTGATCAGAAAGTGGTTTAAGCTGTTTCAAAGCAGCGATGAACAAATATTCTTTTTCTGAGACAAATGTGCTGATAGAGGATGGTGACTTCTTTGCAGAGCTGACATACAATCATTTAGTAATCCCTTTTAGTCAAAATGACCTGAATTGACAACTAACAGCATTTTGCTGAGTGCATGCTTTTTCACAGCTGACACTTTTTAAAAAAAAATAAGTGTACAAGCTTACATATAAATGATTTCCAAGTGTAAGACCTTGAATTCTCTGTCCCACAGCCTCACCACAGGCTTCTCAGATGTTCAGTATGCTCTGAGGAAAAGGAGTTGGCAGCTCCATAAAAAGAACTAAGAACTGTGCAGCATCTTTGATTGAAAAAATAAATGGATTTATCTAAACACTATATAAGGTGTGAGCAAAAAGTCTACAAGAAAGGATGGGGGTTGGGGGGAGGGAGAGCAGGGGATGAGTCAAAAAGTATAGGGACAAAATGAGAATTGCCAAAAGTCCTGAGTCCTGACAGTTGACAGGACACTTAGCAATACAAACTGAATTATGTATACTATTCTTTGACAGTATAGAGAAAAAGAAAAGTTAATTGGCAGTGAAGTTGCTGCACAGTAAGAATGGAGTTGAGATAAAAGACAATGTTGACATGGCCACACCAAAACTCTCTGACTCAATATTCCGTCAGGATAATGACAGCAAAAGCCAGACAACTATGAAAATCTGTGGATAATACTACATTTCATTCAAGATGGAAGCAAAGTTTTTAAGGTTTGGTAAAATTAAGGCAGGCAGAATAGATAATCTTCTGCCCCAGATATTGAAACAATTCCCCTAAGAATTCAGTGGTGAATAATTACAAAAATCTATCAGTTCAAGTGATGCCACAGTACCAGAGAATGTCAATATAACAAATATAATTTAGAAAGAGAAAAACTGAAAAACTGGCAACTTTACACCAGTTACTCTGAGCTTGATAGTGTGCAAGTCTTTTTTCAAGAAGTTCAAAGGAAAGGACATTTTGAGACACAGAGGTGAATGGAAACCTGGGATAAAATACAAGACATTATTTACCTTTACCAAAATAAATACAGATTTTGATAATAAAATAACTTGTATTAAGGATGGGGGGGGCTGCAGCAGATATATCCTATACGGTCTTCAGTATTGCAATTGATACTGTAACACATAAGGAACATAACTACGTACACAGTTAAACAGGAGATCAGGAACAGTGAAAGTTTGTAAACTGGGGAAAGGTTTATCTGAAAAGACACAGTAATATATTACACTGAAAAGCAAACTGATGAATTGGGAGAGTCTTACTATTAAAATTTCTCAAGGTTTCCTCTTACTAATGATCTTTTTATTTAACATTTTCATTCATAACTTTGGCACAGAAAGAAACATGTGAAATTTACTCACAGAATGAAATTAGGGATATCAATTTAGAGAAAGTCCAGGATATTATACAGGAAAAAACAGATTAATAAGGGGACTGGAAAAATAAAAATTATACACAAATGCATGCATTTAATAGACTTAATAACTAGATTTTACGCTATAAGCCAGGGGACTCATCAGTTTTAAATGAATACTAATTGGTCATAAGGCAACCATCAAACATAGTGTTGTACAGTAATAAAAAAGGTATATGCAGTTCTATGTATATCCACCTATATCGGACTAGATAGCAGTCTTTTAATATAATCACAAACATTGATCAGACATTAATTAAAATCATAGTGTCACTTCCAATCACTCAAAATCAAGAAAGGTGGTCAAACATGGACAATCACATGGGAAAGAGCAGAATCTACTCAGCATGAGAAGCTAACAAGCAACAATAAGACTGCTGTTTGTGAGTTCTCACAAACACAGCTCTCATGGGTGGGACAATCAATTTCACTTAATGGACAATGTCAATGGAAAAGAAATACATAGAAACTTTCCACTGGCAACCGTGGGTAGAAAATTAGAAATCCATTTCTAAATATCAAAAGGAACAAGGTTCTAGCACACCCATTAAGAAGGACAAAGAACCTAATCTTTAGAAAAAGCTCAGTATGTTCATGACATGGATAAAAGATGGTAACCTTCTTATAAGTTTTCTATCCCTCTCAGAGAGATAGAAAGTTCTTTTCAACCTGGCATCCTTCTGTGCTGTATTCCTACACTAAGGCATAAGAGACAACAGAGAGTGGCTACGTTAGATATCAAAAAAATCATATGTTAAAGACTCATTAAGCTTCTAAAAAAAATTAATTCAAGAACTTCAGAAGTCAACAACATCACTTCAGGCCTATTGTGTCCTTATATGATTATTATTTTAATCTATAATTTTACGAATGAAAAAAAACATCATGTACAAGTATACCTTTGGCTTGAGGGGGGGAGGAGGGGTTGGTAACAATAAAAGATCAGCCAGTGGTCCATGCAGACCATTTGTATGCTAGTGCAAGAGCATAAAGAGCCATAAAATAACACCTGTGCTCTACAACCTCACCTGCAGCACTCAGCAGAACCCTGTATCCTTTACTTGACTATCAGAGATGACCACACCGGTACCAAGCCCCCACTCAGCTGGACTCAGAAATCATGGTAGTTTGTTCCCTGGGATGCTCTAAGAGGGACATGAAACTCCTGAAAAAGAAGTTTCACAGGGAAACACGTTGCCCAAGTATGGTAGCCAGGGATGCTGAACCAAGAGGTTCAGACTGTGTGCTTTCATAACAGCAACAGCAGCAGCTTCAACCTTTACTGGACCTCTAAGCAGGTATTCCTTTCTCTGCTTCTTCATCCTCTCAGGAGAGAGGCTGAGAAAAGATGCTCCTTCCTCAAGCTAACCATGAACAGCCACATGCTGAGGTGTTGGAGTAGCCGCAGTACAGTGTCTTGTCCAAAATTTTTGAAACTGGACTCCTTTGAGAAAAATGCACTAGGCCAGTTAGAAACATTCCTCAGGCAGGATTCAGTCCATCAGCCACATCTGAAACCATGCAGATACAAATCATGGATTTTAAAGAAGTGGACAGTTGAGTTCAGGCACATACCAAAGCTACACAACCTCAGTAAGATCTCTTGGTTAAGTGTAAAGATTTTGGAATCAGAGCAATGAAGTAAAATGTAACTGACAGTACAAGAAAAAGTTTTTTTATTTGTTGGACAACTTTTTAAAGATATAAAATTTCACATATAAAAGCAGGAACCTCAAGACAGCTCCAAAATAGCCTTATTAGTTGCTGCTTCAACTAAAAATCTCGTTACATTTTACGTGACCACTTTCAGAGTCAGGTTATAAAAACTAATAGTTAATTGATAAAAATATTGAACTTCCAAAAAGGCACTTCAAGCCTGGAACTGCACTTTTCCACCTCTGTAGCTTAAACATTTGAATTTCCTAAAATGAAGAACTACCACAACCTGCTTCAGTTTGAATTTCTGCAATACAATTTACTGTGCAAATCTCCTTGGTAGCATTGAACGTTCACTCTCCTTGTGAAAGTCTTACATTCATAAGTCTATGTCTTTGTCTTGCTTGTGTTGCCCAGTGTTGTCATTGGGAACTGCTCTATCTGCTGCCATCTCCTTTGTTTGTTGTTCTCAAGAATCACTGCTCATCTCATTTTTTTGTACACTGCTCTGCTTTCACTTGCTGCACAACCTTCATTTATGTAGAAATAATTACAAAAAGTATATTTATAGGAAAACATCTCGCCTTGCTGAGAACCTAATTTAGTATTTTTACAATTAGCTTCTTGGCTGATCCATTCCCATTCAGTGAGCCTGCTTTTGTCTGACTGAAACTAATCAGAAGTTTACAACTCAGCTGAATGGGACTTAAATGGGCACAGAATCATCCTTTATGAGGGTTAATTAATTGAGGTAAGTATAAGAGACCAAGTACTGCTACACGATTTCTTCTAGCATTATGAGTATTGTATTTCAATGTATTTACTTCTGATTTTCAGAAAGGGTACTTTTTAGAATAGTTGTATAGTGCCCAAGGTTTTAGTATTATTCCTATAGCTTCAGGATCCTATGTTTCGCAAGGTGTCAAATTCAAAGACAGATTGCTATGATGTCCACATTTCTGCTAACTGTGCAAGTCCTAAAGTGATTTGAATTAATTATCTGCTTCTCAGTAAGTACTGAATTAAGGGCATAGTTACTATTCTCTTAGGATCTAATTATATTAATTGTTTGGGCTGCCCAGTGTACTATTTTACTGGCATAATCTAATCTTGTCACAAAATATATTCTTAGAAATTTCTTAAGTAGAATTTTTAATGTTTAAGTTTATTTTTCTTATTATATATCAGCACAGTATTTATTCACTTAACTGTGGCATAACCTTAAAATCCAATTCATGGACCAGGCCTCAATGGTTAAGAATTTACACGGAATACAAAAGTGACAAATGACCCTTCGGATTTCTGTGTAGGGGGAGAAAAAGTCATAATGCTGCTGATAAGCATTTTTCCCAGCACACCAGGTATCAAACTATTCTTAACTCAGTCTGACAGCTTACTTTTTGGGGTTCCTTGCTCTTAATTGGTTTTTAACAACTTCCATTCTCATTAATAGTAAAAAAAATATTATTGCATGACTAGCCAGAATCCTAATAAAATGGCTTAATCAGAAATCACAGTATTTCAGGAATATGTCAGATAATTTCATATGTATGCCCTCTTTTCTACATCACTGTTTTCTGAATTCATTTTTATATTGCTGGTCACTTGCTAAGGGACACAAATAATAAGCACTTGGTAATGCCTAATAGTAGTTGTTTATGCCTGACTGACATTGATTGAAACATCCACTCCCTATCTGTCACAATTTTGTGATATGAATGGACAAAAGTATTAGGTGAATTTGCTAAAATCAATCTGCACTTTAAGCCTACAGACTCACTAAAGATGACAGAGTACCCTTCCCTGATCTGTTCTGTGTGCAAATATGCCCACTTGTTGATGTGTACTGGTTCCAGGGAACAACTGTTGCTCATTTATGTCCTGTCAAATACTGCCACTATTTACCACTCCAGCAAAACTCAGTGAAGTAGCTATGCCCTTATTTAGCATTGACAAATGGAATTTTATCCTAACTCATGTACCTTCAGGTCTAATAAATTCCAGTCCTTCAAATGTTGCATTTACCGAGTCCCTTTTCAGCCACATCTCCAATGGCTCTTCTTCTCCTATAAAAGCAAACTGATGGGCTTTTTAACATCTCCCCTAATTTTATTGACTTCTTTCACCCAGGACTAAACTACTCAAATTCCGCCTTCGGAAAAGGCACTAACCACGCATTTATTAAACTTTCAGATATGTTCTTCACGCTTTCTCAATCTCTTGATGCTCATGCAGCACGAGAAGAGCTTAAGTTTATTGAACTTGTTAGCCTCTTTGCATCTTTTCTCATGATACTCACAGAACACTTGACAGTGATCAGGTTGCTGCTGGTTAAAGAACATAACGTTATTGCTTTGCCACTTTCATCCAGCTTTATGCATTAAGCAGTTTCCTAATTCCCGTTATATTATTAAGTCTTTGAGGCTGAGATCGTCTTTTAGTCTGATGTTTAAAAAGCAAATAGAGTCATGAACCTCTTGTTCAAAAACAGCAGTAATGTGCTGCTAAACAAATAACCACTGTTCAGAGGAGGGCAAGTAAAGAGAGGTAGGAGTAAGAAACTGGCAGAGATTTTTCCTTCTTGACTTCCTTCTCTATTTTCCCAGCAAAGGAATGCAGCATAAAACTGCACAAATTTATAAAATTAGAGTTGTGATTTTGGTAAGACTTGCGGAATAGGTTAAACGGCGGTTAAACATCCTATTGAAAAAAACAGGTTAAAAACTGGTGACATTACATACTTCTCTCACGTAATTCATGTTAAAGTACTATTATCTTAATAACTGTTTAAAAAACTCCAGAAAACGAGAGACTGCAGGTATTCTAGGACTTGAGTTTTAAATCATACCAATAAAAAGTTACAGTATAATTGATTGCCCTTTTTTCCACTCTCTGGCTAACTTGGAAAAAAATAGGTAATTAAAGCAGCTCCCAGAGCTGGTATGCCTTATGTGAGGATGCTGCAACAAAATATCGCTGCTTTCACAAATTAAATTTCTGGCTCAGTGCATGCTCCCCTTGATCAACTATTTTGATGCACATAAAGTATTCATATACGTAAGGAAAACTGTGATTCAACAAAATACAAGTGGAACATCACCAGGACTGCATACTTTTTTGCTTTCTCTCCATTCAATTCAAAAATAGTTGTATTTATCGGCTAAATGCTATTTAGAATGCATGATACTGGGAAAAACGGATGACAGAAGCCGTATTAAAAAAAAAAAAAAAAGAAAAAATATGCAATTTGTCTAATCCATGCTATTATAATTACGCCACACAAGTACTTTAGAGACATCAACTTTCCAAACTATAAACTAATAACGGGTATTTTCCACAGACACGCTTTGTTCTCCTGTTGTGCCGCAGTACGCGCTTCTGGGAGCGGCTGGGAAGAGTCCGGGCAGGAGAGCGGCCGGCGGGTCAGGCACCGACGGGAGCGGACACGTTCCCCGCCCCATAACAATCTCAACCCGTGGTGACCAATACCCGCACTGTGCCACTGCCACTGCCACTCGCTCCCGCACCGCGCCGCGGTTTCCCTCCCGGCGGCTCCGGCACAGCCCAGGTGTCGCACCCGGCGGGAGGAGCAGCGCGGTGGCCGCGCTCGCCCGCCCTTACCTCAGGTGCAGGTAGTGCACCAGCTTCGTCACCACGGTCACCATCTTCCCGAGTCACCTTCCCGCCACTGCTCGGGCGCGGGAGGGACACACGACGAGGCAGAGAGACGCTCCTCCCAGAGCTCTCATCAGCGAAATCGCTGCGCTGAGCTCGCTATCACACCACTCACTCCCAGCGTCACTTACGGGCGCACAGGCAGTCTCGCCCTCAGGCCGTCCCCCTCGCCTGCCCCGTCCTCTTGGTGTGCAGAGCGGCGGGGCCGCCCCCCTCCTCCGACGCCCGGCGCGCGAGGCTCTTGGTAGATGTGCGGGTTGAGGGGCTTGCGGGGCCCCAGGACGGCTCGGCGCGTCCCGGCGTCTTTTTGCGGGGGAAGAGCGCCGGGAGTTCTCGCCGCGGTGGCCGCAGCCCCGCTCGTTCGCTTGCTCCGTCGAGGCGCTCTCCTGCTCCTCTCTGGCCAGGCGGGCGGGGCGCCGCCCTGGCAGGAATGGGGTCGGGCCGAGGGGTAGGGGTAGGGGAGCGTGTGGGGGCGTACGAGCGGGGAGGGGAGGTGTGAGTGCCCCGCGGGAGTTGGAAGCCGGTCCCGTCCCGGCGTATGGCACGGCTGAGACCTGCACGGTGCCTCTCAAACGCTGCTCGGTGGGGAAGAGTTAAACGAGGGGCAAGGGGAATGAGTGTTGGTCTGGGCAACCTGCCTCGCCGTACCAAACTGATGTCTACGCCCCGTTCAGCTCAGCAGAGGACGGGGAAGAGATGTTTTGATTATAGCGTGTAAGCAATTACGCAGGAGAATTTGCCATAGCTCTTTAATCTACCAGACGTAAAGGACTGAAGCAGAACGTAGACAACTTCAATCTGGGAACAATTAAACACCTTTGATGTTACCATAAGGGTACTAAACCACTGAAATTATTTACTACTGGATCTTGGATCTCGTGAAATTTCAGCGATACAATGGCTGACCTCCTCATATAAACCACATATAAGTCATCTCTACATCTGATTGGTTTGGGTTATGGAAAAAAATGTGGGTCTTTATTGCTGTGAAGATTGGCCTAGATGATTACAGAGCAGGGGATCAGAACAGTAACTCCAGGTTTTCAAATCTATTAATATTAATTATTTAGTTTGTGGTGCACTCCAAATTAAGAGTATCCCTTCAGCATTATTCTCCCCTTCTTGGCATCCACCCTAGTCACTGAACCAGACAAGACTCTTGAAAAAAGTTGTATGCACTAAGTGTAACTCAAAGGCTATCGTAATGTATACATTAACTTGTATGAAGAAAGTATACAAACAAAAATGTTTTCCATATTTTCTGACTCAGAATGCTTGAATAAATGACTTAGTACTGCTGAAGGATTTCACTGTGTTGGTAACATTCAAACTACTGAAACTTAGAAACAAAGATAAGCCACAGTACCTGAAGTATTTCCAGTTCACCAGGGAGTATTTGGTGTCTATGGATAGCTAAGAAGTTTAAATAGTTGATATAAATTAGAAGGCTGTATATGCAAGATATAATTATTCATATATGTATATAATTCATATACATGTATATTCATATACACATATATACCCATATTCAGTGTACGTATCTATACATATGCTGTACCATGTACCACACCCTCTTGAAGTAAACTGGCTACTGTAAGTTGTATTTCAGTTTTTCTGGAAAGAAGTGCTTAGAAATCCCCATAGACCGTAGGAATTTTAAGACAGTCTCTGGTTTGTGGTAGTCACTAATCCCTTTTGTCTGCACATTCTTGATAGTAGACAGAATTCTAGATAGTAGACAGAATACAGATTCTGTCTGATAAACATATAGGAGATGGTGTAAATAATTAAAATAGGGTTTTTTTCATAATGGATAAATACTGCAAGTTGGATATTTTTGTCCCATTGTACATACGGTTTTACATCCCACATCCTCAAGCTTATTGTTTCATTACTGTTATTTTACTCTCTATAAATTCTTTCTGTACTTCTTGTATTTCTCAGCTCATGTAATGAAAGCTCCAAAACACGTGCCCTTCACTTGCTAACTTGTTCTCATGCTCTGTGCTGCTCTCTACACCATTTACAGATCTGCTCCAGTGGAGCAAAGGTAGGCTGTTTCACCTCTAGCAAGTTTAACACAACTGCCTTCTTTGGTTTTTTGTACTTCATGATCCCCCTTTCATATTTCTTTTTAGAACTGGTTATCTCTCATTAGCATTCCTTAACTAATATTTACTTGCTAATTCTGTGCTTGTATTTATTCATATAACAATTTTTTTTCAAAAATGTCAACAGTCTGGTGTAGCTGTGATCTTAAAATGCTGTTATAACTCAAAGTGTTTGTTCCCAAAAATATTTGAATTGTTTTGCTAGACTAAAAATTGATCTAACTTATTCAATTTTTTCTTTTTTTTCCCTGCAAGAATTCAAACTTTCCATGAAACAAAAACTCTGAAAAGTCTCTTTTA
Organism: Manacus vitellinus; assembly: GCF_001715985.3. Taxonomy (NCBI): domain Eukaryota; kingdom Metazoa; phylum Chordata; class Aves; order Passeriformes; family Pipridae; genus Manacus; species Manacus vitellinus. Next base: position 13,147,641 of record NW_021940604.1, on the reverse strand, counting down.
CAATTTCTAAAAGGGCTTTTCAAAATGTTTGGAGTAAAACATACACTTTAGGTGTTTTGTTTCAGTATTGCTTTATTCCATTGTTTAACTTCAGGGGTTTCTGTATCATGTTTGGGTGTATTTCAGTAGTCAAGAGGGTAACAGTAACATGTGGTTTGCTTATATTCCGTCAACAGATTTCTAGGAAAAGAAATTTTAGATTTTGTGTAATTAGCATTTTCTAGTAGAAAGCTACCCATCAGAAAGTTTTAAATAATTGCAAGGATTGAAAATTTAGTCTGCTATTTTCACTATACTAGGGATGAAAGCAAAGCTTTTCAGGATAAGGTATTTGGTTGCCCATAGTGGACAAGTGAGGCATAAGCTGTTGGAAGGGGGAAATTAATTCCTAATCCTATTAGCTAATAGACAGCTTATTTCCAGCTGTGTCATCATATGTTCTTTTTACAGTATCTAGTTCATTTAATACAATTCTGGTTTTTTCACATTCTTACATTTCTGCTTGCAGTCCTCATAGGGATGTACAAATTGGCAAACCTCAGCGTGTCAGAAAAGCATGTCGGGGTAGTGAGGTTGAAACAGAAGACCAGTGTAATAGGTGTAATTATGGGTAAAGAATCTAAGAAAGAGCAACCACCTTTTGAAGTCAGAGCTTTGCCTGCAGAGGAAATCCTTGGGAAAGGATTCAAGTAAGCTCCGTGGAATGAAGAGGTACAGTCCGTATAAATATAGACTCCATCAAAATGCACTTTGAGTATTGTCAGAAGAGTTCACTGACTCTAAAATGGATCAGGTGATTATGATGAAATGTCAGGAGAATATAGGAGCTCTCAGATGTCTTGAGCATATCATATTCTAATACATAAAAGCATCCAGTTCCACCTGGAGAATGAAGTGTTCATAATTTAACACAATCTCCAGGCGGAACTCTGGAGAAGAGAAAAAGAAGACTCTGATAACAAAACTGAGTTGCATTTGGTAGCCAGACAATTTGCCTTTGTGAGGCTAGTGTGCTATAGCAGCAATTGTCATTGTGAGCTCTAGAATTTGTGTGAGACTTAGTTTGGATAATTTTGAGGGTTTTTTTTATAGAGAAAGCAGGTTTGAGAACAGAAATGCACTACCAACTACTAACATCTGCAAGGTTCTCACTTCAGGCTCAGAAAGAGTGTTTGTTATTGCAACAGATTCATAAATGCATGGCATTTGTACTGTTGCTATAATCTATTAATCTGGTAGATACATAATGTAATAAAAGCAGCAAAAATTTAATGTCAGTTTTTAAATATCTTTATCAGATCGTCTGTATCATGGACAATACACACACTTTATCATAAGCAGGACTTAAATGTGCCTTATAATTTACTTTCCTTAACTAAACAATAATATATTTAAAGTTAAAAAGGAAATATATGCTTTCCTAAAATTTCCACCCACTGTCCATGTATATTAAAAATATGTGGAACAATTTTTCCTATACTCTTTCTGTAAAAAATATGGTGGTTTGAGATTTTTTTGTCTGCCAGTAGTTTGTTGTCATGTGTAATTTTTTCCTTATTTGCCTCCAAAGCCAACCTGAATCTCTATGAAAAGGACACTTGAGCACTTAGCTATACCATTAATTTTCATGGGAAAAGGCACTCTATGGGGAAAAAAAAAAGGTTCAGCTTCAAGGTAACAGCAAGACATCAATTTTCTGTTTGAAATTAACATAATGTTTTACATAATGATCCTCTCCGCTGATCATTAAAATATCATAGTTACCTCGGCAACTGGAACAGTCTGCAAATGTTATCTAATGATACTAACACATTCTAAAAATACATACAACAAATAAAGTCTGAAACATTATCATTTGGATGAAAAACATTTTTTTTCAATAAAAATACCTTCTGGTCTAAGCAGATTTTTGTTAGAAAAAATTAATTCAATGTAACCTTATTTTTGTGCAAAACTGATTTTATTTGCTCAAAACCTGAAAACTCAATTTTTTTGTTTCCTGACAATGGAAAACCAGTAGATGGTTTTCAATTACATTACATTCAATTGCATTTTTCTATAAATGTTTCAATGGCAAATGTTCAGGAAATAAAATTTATTTCTAAAGCAAGTGTTGAATGCTTAAAAACCTGCTGGAAAATATGGCATACCAAATAATTGAACTGATGAATTCTATCTAGGGAGTTTACTGCTTTAGATCTGAATGTCTTCACTGTCATTGCCGCCTTCTCATTTTCTTCTTGTTGGTACTCTTGTGAGTCTGACCTAACAATTGAAATTTAATGGGACTGAAACAAATTGGCATTAATACTCTTCACCTTTTTTCTTTTTCAAGCAAAACTGATGATTTTGGGTGTCTTAAAATGCTTTTTGTGTGTCGTTGATTTACTGAAAAGTTTTACCAGGACTAGTTGCCAGCACATCTCCCGTTAGAATGGAAAATTGCTCCCAGGCAGGTAAGTTGGCTTATATCCCTTAAGTTCTCTTTCATCTTCCTGAGTATTGAAGCCACTACAGTCTTGAAACACCCTCTGCCTTTGCTGCTCTCCTGGGAGTATACTAAGGAATACTCCCCACTTTTGTATTTGGTATAATTGTCCAGTGAAGTTGTTAAAACAATTCTTTAGAATTCAGATTATTTTTAAATACTAAATTTGAATTAATGTAAATATGATTTGCTGTTGAATTTGCTCATGTAATTTGGCTAATATCTACAAGTTTTTTCAGTTGATACCATATGAGATATCAAATGCATTGATCTTTTTTGTCCATTTTAATGGTATCTCTTTGTGTTGAACCCCATCAAGGTTTATAAAGTGAATCAAAGCACTTTTTTTCTGTATACTTTGAACACTGTTGATGTAGATTTAATCTGAGTTGAAAATTTTCTGAAGACTGTTAAGAAATTGGTAATTCTTAATGTATTTGAACAGTTTGCTGTCACCCATGTGGTTTTTTAAAGCACTTTTCCTTTGGATGCTGCAAATCTGGTGACAAGATTGCTCTGAGAGAGGGTCTGGGGACATATAAATGGTCCTTTCATACAGTATTGTTCCAATAGAAGTAACAAATGGGACCTTTTCTTTGGAAGGAGGAGTCGACCATTTGTTTACAGGTCACTTTGCAAATGCACAGCAAATACTCTCGTATTATGACTTATTTTCACTGGAAAGTATGTAACAGAAATGGCCAGGCTGTGACTATCTTTGATTTAGGACAAGGACAACAAAGACTCAAAGTAATTTTCATCTTCCTTACAGGCTCTGATTGCCACTGTTTTCTAGGGGTTGGCAACCTGAAAAGATTGTAGCCAAGGCCTTTCCTCAGGTTTTGGTTGTCCATGGTTGGTGTCATAGTGTCACCTCACAAATACCCAGTCCAAGCCTACGCCATGCTACATGTCAGGACAATGTCTAAGCACACATCTTTCTCTTCTTTCACCATTGCTGCAAGAGAAAACCTGAATGTATGAACTGGGAGAGGGCTGCAAGGTAATCCTTTTGTCCCCTGAATTGGAGAATGGATGGAGTAGGATTTAAGTCTATCACAGTGCATGCCTGCCCTACAACACAGACATAATTATCCTGATACATCTGAAGAGGAACTCTAAAGGGATCCATATCAATCTCCTTGAGCAGAGGAGAGGTTGGAATAGTCTCACACTAAAAGTTTTAAAGCCAATAATAAAGGTATTAATTACACCATCAAATTTTATAACCATTCCTAAGACCTTTATCCTCTCTGCCATTAATGAGAGAGTGCATGCTGTCTGGGGCCATGATTAGCTCACCAAAAAAAAGAGAGATTAGAGTATTAGACATTACTGAGCAGATGGATCATTACACAGGAGCCTAAGCTAAGAACTAAATATTCTAAGTACGTCACATTTGGAAGATACAAAATATTTAAATAAAACTTTAAATACCTGTGGAGATTAATAGGGATCTAACTTCATGGTGTGTCAACATACATACCAGATGATGGAATAAAGAATGTGTAAGGCTTTCACATTTTTCTCAGTTTAACAAAGCTCACTTGGTCAAAAGACTATAGGCCACAGGAAAATCCAATGTAGATGACTGAAGGTGACTCATCTACCTTGTATTATTCATAGTATTATTCATACTGTGTTTTCTGTATTTATTGAATGTGCAATTGTTGGTATTTTTAGGAATACAGAAGTAATGAGTACTGTAGGGTTTTGCTTTTCTTGCTTTTTAAAATTTGAATACAAAAGAGATGGAAATGTTGATCAAGCAATTTGCAGAGTTGGAAAAATGACAGGCTTAGTTTTTAATAACCAGCTCTTTACTTCACTAGGAAACGATAAGGATTTTAACCTATATTTTTACTAAAATGCCAACTAAAACCCACTATGTTTCCTGTACTCCATAGTTTGATATTTGGCAGTTTTTTACATTATTGAGTTAGTTTGTTTGTCCCAGAGCAATTTTTTGAATTGGTTTGCCCTTTGATATTACATTGAAGGCAGTGGCATTAGCCACTCTCCTGTGCATTAAAGTCTCAAAAAAAAAAATCCCTCATTTCATTCACGTTCTTTGTTACAAGAAAGACACTGCAGCATTTGGATCAAGGATGAATGCAGAGCCCTTTAGAGAGAGGGCTGAATGAAGAAGAACTGTAATTTGTCTCAGTAGGTGGTTGGATATGATGAAAAGGAGTTTCTTGTCTCTGAAATCTTAAAATTACTCCATGTGTGGTATTATTAAGGTATGTCATTTGTGTACTGTTCCACTAATTTCTGTACCTAATGTTTGCAACTTCTAATCCTCTTCCCTGCAAACTCTGCCTGGAAGTGGATAAAGTCTCCATCTGCTTGTAACATTTCCTAGACAGATTACACCCCCACTGATACCTGTGTAAACTTGTGACTACCAGACTGTGTCATGAAGGGTTAAATAATACCAAACCTACACCAAGTAATTAGACAATATTCCTGTGACTGGCTGAGTCAGAGAGCAGAGAATTCTGAAAGTCCCAGGGCAGGAGCCACAGGCATTACGCCACAGATTATAGTTGTAACTATGGACGTGGAGACCATCTGTTCTAGAATCATGTATACAGCAGCCCAAAAACAGATTGCTGTGTACAAGAGGCATACAAGTCTCACGTCATGAGACTCCGGTGCTACAAGTTCAGTCTGCAGATTTTTCTTCTTTCACTGATCTTGTCTGTTTTAGTCTTCTCATGTCTTATTTTCATGTGCCCTTTTTTCCAAGTACGTGTCCCTGTTGTTTTCTCTGTTTTCCTTTTGGTTTCTGAGGTGGTCTTTTGTTGCTGTCTTCAACAGGTCTGTTGTGAAATACACAATGCCCTTCATTTCCTCCAGCAGCTCTTCTTTCTCACCTGTGTCTTGACTGTTATCAATTAGTCACATGCAGATTGTTCAAGTGGGTACTTTACTCTTGTTCCAGAAACAGCCAGGTTTGTCTTATTCAAAAGTACCATTTTGGTGTATCAGTTAGAAATCACACAGATATTAACTCTGAAGGCTTCTAAGCAGGTAATGCCTACACAGATATAGCTCATGTTTCTTACATGATGAATATTTAATTGTATAATACAAAATGTGCCTACACTTTGACATTATGTGTAATATTTATCATTGGGCACAACACTAAAAGTGATGGAAAAGATGAAATAAATACTGTGGAGATTGTCTCACCATTCCATATCTGAAAGTAACACAAAAACCCAATGACCATTTAATAGCTGGACTTGGGCTTTTAATCCTCAATAGAATTCTTGCTGTGATTGTTTTTCTAGCGTTGGCCTAGTTGTATGTGCTTTGGAGAAATACTTGGACTGAAGCACTCTTCATACTAGTCTGAAGGTATCTCTTACTGGTGATTTAAGATTTTAAATAGAAAATAAAAGTTAAAAATATTAAGGCTGGGCTACAAGCTGCGGCTGGGCTCACACGCGTAGAGGAAAATCCTGTCAGGTTAAAAATAGAAACGTGTTCCACCTGCGGATTAACTTTATATCTAATCCACTTATGTTTTACCACATGGCACACTACCTACACACACAAACTCTGTGAGGAAAAGGACAGAGGCATGAATTTACATTAGACCTTACTTCCTTCCCATCCATTTCTATAGTTCTGAAATGAAACAAACCTAGAAGAAATGTGCGAACATTTTCCAAATGTATAATACCAGACAGTTATCTGCATACTAGTGTTTCTGGAGATACAAATCTACAACCTAAAAACAATCCATGGTTCAGCCCAGTGATCAGTGAAGGTCAGTTAATTCACTCTCCAGAGTTATCCCTTCTGAGTTCAGTATGCAGCATATTATGCTGAAAAACTTCTAAAGTCTACATCTATCAAGTACATTGGATTTACATACCTTGTTTGTCTCTAAAATGACTTAAATATCTATCATTCATGAGAAACAAACTCCTTTTTTAGGGAGTTTTCTGAAATGTGCTTCTCACTATATATGTACTTTCAGTACTGAAGCTTAATTGAAAATTTTAAAACTTGCAATAAATTTAAAGATGTTTGATTAGATAAACAGGGGACTGATTCTTCAGAGGCATTATCTGTTGAGTGAGATTAAGGTAAATCCAACATTTAACACTCTTGTGCAAACAGCAATCTAGTCTTGCTCTCCTAAGCAAACTCCAGTTGAAATCCAATCACTGGTTTAATACTTAAGATGAAGTTGCCTTCTAGCAATTTTCTTGTTACAATTTTATTATGATTAAAGACATAAAGAGTAACTTGAAGCCACTACTATGGTTTGTTGTTTTTAATTACCACTATGCATAAACTCACACTTTGGCATTGGCCACTGGTAGCTGAGGGAGAGAGAAAGGGATATATAGAAAAATGCCTTTCAGAAGCATTTGCCTGTCCTCCCTCCAGCACAGCCAGACCATAAATAAATCCTTAGCCAAAGAGAAAATAGCCTGAAGCTATTGTAGAAAACATTTGTCTGTAGCATCCCTGGAAGGAAGAGGGTCAAACTAAACATTAGAGATTGTACCTCTCCCTCCTATTGTATTGGGCAGCTTTTAAGTGAGAGCTTTAACTTAAAGATGGAATGACATGCTGAGGTATATGCTGTTCACTGATTCTTCTTTGCCAGGAGTTTGCCAGTAAAGACTGCTTTAAACCTACAGTGATTTATGCCAGATAGGGTGACTTTGAAGTTTTGCAGTGCTTGTGAGTGGTCAGACTGCAGCCTAAATTAGACTCAGCATTTCATAAAACACAACAGATAACAGGCACCCAAACATTACATTCAAACATATGTTTTCCTTTTCCTTGTAGGATTTTATAGGAATGTTGCATCATCGCTCTTATTCTCCTTATGGCTTCTTTCTTTTAAAACAGAGTGTATCTAACTATTTGATTAATGGAAAATGTACATACAAGAGCTGAAAGTGATGACATGACATTGACATTGCAAAAAAACATAAGACACAAGAGGTCTGGTAAGATAAACAGTAGACAGTTGCTATCTTCATTTTAATTACACTGTTAATGAAACCATAAAAATCATACAGATATAGAAGCAAGTTCTAATTTTCCTTTTCAAAAATCATCTAGAATGGGGTAAATGAAGTTGTCTTTGAACAAGCAGTATGCCAAAATCTGTCCTCCACAAATCATCGAAATTACTCCAGATCCTGAAAGAAAAGATATGGCTGTTTTGTATTAATTTTTATAGTGGAATACAAGCTTTATGATAAAACTTTAAACTGGCATTCTTTTTGTCTTCAATTTTTTTAAAAAATGGCCCATCTACTTAAATATTTTGTTCAAGGATTTACATACCCACAAAGATACGAGACTCAGCAGCTGCTGATGCAAAACTAGTTGCAGGACAGGGAAATTATTTGCCTCTCTCCATCATTTAGGAATTTACTGCAGCTGTTGATCTTTGTTATCCATCATATAAGAAAGAAGAACAGAAGCCAGTCCTTTTCTCTAAACTATTTTTCAAGATAATCTATTTTTCAAGTACAAATCTATGCTTTTAATTTTACAGAAAATTAAACATTCAGAAATATACGTTTGCCATTCACTTTGAAGAAACATGATGGCTGGAATTTTTCTCATCTATCTTAAGTACCTGTACATCGTTTTTATAAAACTTGCTTCTGGAAGTGTGTGGTTTTTCCCATTGATTGTAAAGGGTATCAAGGAAGACTAGTTTGGACAACTGTCTTTTTGACATCTGCATTGAAATAGTTTGATTAGTCAGGACTTAATCATGACTTATTTCAAGTTATGTGTCTGCCATTTGTTTGCAAGATTAACATAAGCTGAGCACATCCTGGTTTTAATAGAGATTTTTTTTAAGATGAGGCAAATGCTAGTCCAGCATTACTTACCTGTGTCATTAAAAGAAGTATAAATGAAAAGCCTATATTTCCTCTTTAAATGTTGAAAATTCTCAGATTAGTGAGGCAACAGACAGTTAATAGAAACAATTCATACTATAAATAGTACACAGATTCTAATAACTTAAACTTTAAAGAATGTCATTATACCTAACGCCAGCCACCAGTGTAACATCAGGGGGAATTCAGACATAACTGCAAGAAGAAGAAAAGTAGAAATGTAAATTTTAAAACTGTAAGAATTGGGATACGTAAACAGTGTACCATGTTATCAAAGGTCTGCTTAGTTATGTTTCATAGATTATATATTTTACATGTATTGAAATGGCAAATGCTTTAGGTCCTGATTATTCAGATGCCATACCATTAAGCTTAGCCACGTGAAGGATCCCACTGGAACACAAGTCTAAACCTAATAAGTGTGCTAAACCGACCTCTTAGACACCCTGCAGAAGAAATGCCTTTTTTATTACTTACCTGTACACAGTTTAGCACTACAGAGACACCATTTCCCTGCTAGAGTGCCTACATACTGTTACAATCCAAGTAAATTAAGTAGCCTGACATTTTTGGGTAATGGCTGATGCCATGTATGACAGACAGCTGGGGCTGCACAGCGCAGGCTAACACTATAGCATGGCATGCTCCCTCCTGGGCCAGGCACTGGCCCCTGCCACATGCAAGCTGACCCACATCTCCCCTCCACGATCAGCTGCAGGGCCATTATATGTCTCAATATTGCTTCCCCCCAAAAAAGTGACAGAACTGTAGAGGTAATAAAGTGGGCTAGGAGGCACACTGCTGAAGGTCAGCCAGCAGAGGTTTGGTTGGCCATCTGAAAGAAGAAATAACAAATCTGGGGCTGTTTGGACATCAAAATGCATCATCTATTTTAATGACAGATGCTGTCTTCCTGCATAAATTATGTACAAAGCAGATTCTTTTGTAGTTTTTGTAAATTCCTTGATTTAAATACAGAAGTTATTAATGAGGAATAACAGTAGTTTAAATTCCAGGAATTCAAATTCAGTAGATGGGAAATTATGCTTAATTTTTTAAGATGAAGTCTCTGTTGGTCTCTGGCTTAATTTGTCATAGGAACTGGGGAATCTCCATCTGTCTAAAATGCTAGAAGACAAATGGACAAAGCAACAGAAAAGGGAAGATTGATTACTATGTAGTAGGAAAGTAGTCCTAATTTGTCAGTGGTGTTTTTCCTTTTTCTAAATTCTAGAATAATCATACTAAGCTCATTGTTACAAGAGAAAAGAATCCCCAATGGGGTCTGGCAAAGATAAAGTTAAATTATATTTCCTAATTAGCCGTAGAAGCATTCTGCTAAACATCTTGAGAAGAGGATGCAGGTTACCAGGTGCTGGCAGAAAGTGATGATGAGTCTCATTTACAGCAGCTAGTTCTTTTCCTTTTCTTTCCTTTGAGGGAAAGAGTTTCAGGGGGAAAAATTTTTAATGATAAAATGCTTCATTTTCCTCAAAGAGATTTAGTTCAAAGATTTAACTCAAAACCTTTGCATTGACTTTGCTGAAGCCAAACTCCTTTTTACTCTGAACTAGAGTTAAAGTGTTAAATTAGTAGATCTTAAAGTGTCAGGACATGAAAAACTATTAATTTTTTGATTTGAAATAACCCCCACGTCCTAGATGCTGAAGTTGTATCTAGGCTGGATCTGTTTCATATGAAGTGTTAGACTGTGAACTGAACCTGTGATTTTTTTAATAACAAAATAGTGGTTTAAAATTCTGCAACAATCCAGAACAGTTTTAAATGGGAGGATTGATATACAGGCATGAGTCAAATGGATGGAAAATAGAGATATATATTTGTTTAGTTTTAAAGAATATTAAGTTAGTCCAGTAATACAGTAGATGAATCATAGTTTATTTGTTGTGATACTTTGCAAATATTTAGCAGTAAACCTACTTACCAACTGAAGTTATGATGATATGAATAATAGTAACTGTTACAGCATAATCCCAAACCCATTCTTCCACAACCAGAGCAAACAGCAGACCACAAATGAAGAAAGTTATTTCCAATGATATCACAAGAACTGTAAAGGAAAATAGGATATTTTCATCAAACAGTTTTGAAAGGCTTCCTCTCATATAAATGATAGCAATGCAATATAAAATGATAGCAATGCAATGTTAAAATAGCTGAGATAGTTATGCAAATTTTCTTACATGATCACTGAGTTCAGTTTTGGACCTCTCACTACAAGAAAGACATTAAGGTGCTGGAGCGTGCCCAGAGAAGGGGAAAAAAGCTGGTGAGGGGTCTGGCACATAAGTCCTATGAGGAGCAGCTGAGGGACCTAGGGTTGTTTAGCCTGGAGAAAAGTAGGCTATTGCTCTCTACAAGTACCTGAAAGGAGATTGTATCTGGGTGGGGATCAGTCTCTTCTGCCAGAGAGGAAGTTGCTTTAAATTGCATCAGGAGAGGTTTAGAATTGATATTAGGATTTTAATTTTTTTTCACAGAAAGGGTTGTAAAGCATTGGAACTGCCCAGGGAAGTGGTGGAGTCATCGACCCCAAAAGTGTTTTTAAAAAGCATATGGATATGGCACTTGAGGTTATGGTTTAATGGTGAACATGGTGGTGGTGCTGAGTTGATGGTTGGACTTGATGATCCTAAAGGTCTTTTCCAAGCTTGATGATTCTAAGATTCTATGATTCTGTGAAATATTATGCTTATGTTTCCATTACAAAGATAATTTCTAATTTTGCCACAGACATCTGCATGGATTGTATCCTGATCTGCCTATAGACTTTAAAATGTCATCTATTTTATGTAAGAACATGAGGATTAGCAGGATTATGTCTATTGACAGGATTACACATAATTTATATAGCCTAGAGGAGAAATTTCATGGAAATTTTCCTCAGGGACATATACATTCTTTGTATATGGCACCAAATAGATTTGGTTGATACTGACATAGGTAAAATTTTTCTCATCTAAAGAAAAATTTTGTGCTTAAGGGGTTATGTTTGATAAGAAACTTCATAGCTTTGTCCCTTCATTTCATCATATATTTATATATTATATGTACCAGAATATATATATATATATATCACAACAATTTAGAGAAACCTGCAAGGGGAGATATTGCAGAGAGCCTGGAAGGTGAGCAGAGGCAGTCCATCCATACAACCAGGAGCCTGGTTTTTCTTGGTGCTGATACCATGCTGTCACTGTGCCTGACATTCAGCAGCTATCTCTGTGTTGTGTTAAACTGTGAATGGGGATTACCAGCACAGTGATAATAACAAAATTATGCTGCCAAAGTGGACTATTAAAGTTATCTGACCAAGAAAATTCCTTCTCTAGGTGACAGAATGGTGCATTTCTGTCCCCTGATGCTTTCTCTGGAGTGTGTTGAACCATGCCATGCCACCAGCCTGTGGTGACCACCTCCTCTGACATGGGATGCAGCTCTGTAGAAATCGTGGCACAGGCAAGCCAGAGCTGTTCTGTGGGCAGGAAAGCACGGAGGAACTTCACATGGCATTTGGTGACCTGTATTCTTCAACACATCAAAGGAGTGGTGCTTAGCTGTCAGCTTGTTTACTTGCTATTATGGGGAACAGGATCAAACATTATCACTTTTATGGCAAAGTTTGATTTTATGCTGTGTGGCAATCTGGGATAGTAGTGGGTTGAATGGAAAATGTGTGATGTCTCTTCTAGCTCTAGTCCTGATTTCCCATACAATAGGACATAATTGTGAATTTGTAATTCATAAAATTGTCCATCTAAATGCAATTTGTTCTTCATTTTAATCACACAGGCTTATAAAAGCAACATTTTTATTTGAATTATTTATTTGTTTTTCTTACCATTGCAGTAATATAATACCTATGATTACTGTAGCTGACAGTAGAGAAACCATATTTATTTTTTTCAGTATATTTAATTTATACAGTGAAATTTAATTTGGCAGCATTTTGTGCCTTTCTACTTTATTCTTTTATTTATAGTATCTATTACTTCCTATTGTATTATGGATTTCTCACCCAGTAGTTTAAAAAAATAAGAAAAATTTAACTGGAAAAACTCCACGTGGAAAGTGGGAAATAACACTTTAAAAATGTTTGACAATGTATTATAGTATTTTTGTTTACTATATTATATTTCATGAGATAGTATTTCTTTAAATTATGCTTGGTGTAGACAAATGCTCTAGCAACTTTTCACAAAACTGGGTCAGAAAGGATACTTCACTTCTGAGCTGACTTCCATCTTTATTCTGAGGTTGTCTTAAGACATAACTCTGTTTTTAACAAGCATGAGAGAAACTCTGAGTAAACTAATTCTCAATTTGCAACATCATTCAGAGATCTTAATTCTGACTCTATTTCCTTAGACATTAATCAGATGCTGTTGAGTTTTGCGTTTCCATGTTATTTCATTGGGTGGACAGAACGAAGGGTGGAATACTAACTGTTTGCATGACACAGCTGCTGTCTTTGGCATATACACATGTTGCATCAAACTAACTGATAAAACTTTTAGGGAAAAAAAATCATATTGAGATACAGTAATTACATTAGGGCCCTGAAAATTAATTCTAATGGAATATGCTTTAATTTTCTTTTCCACTGCTATAACGGAAATGTTCTTTCTTTGTCTGAAATCAGACAAAGTATTGACACTGTACAAACATCCATGCATTTTTATTACTCTTTTAACCTGATGAACTAACCAATTTACTTTTGAGCTTTTCTTACTTTACTGATGGGTTATGAGGTTTGCCTTTGTAAAATAGATTAAAAATCTGGTAAAATTTTATGTATGCGTGTAATTTTTTAGGAATGACAGTTTAGGAAAAAGAATATAGTTTGAGAGCTTCAGAAAAATTGCCGAAATTTGTGTTAGAATATATAAAGATGTTTAGGGATTGAGCTATAATCAAACCCTTATATTTTAATGCCCACTGTATTCAAGCATCACCAAAGCAAAATTTCAATTTGTTGAACATGACCTACTCCTCAGATCTGGATCCAATGATTCATAAGGAATATGCTATAGTAAGAAAATTAAATTAAACAATTTTGTGGAGGAACTTGATGGAGAATAGGTAATTGTTCTGCAATGAAAATGAAGCATCCTGGCAAAGTAGAATGTTTCCTTCAGATGATGTGAGATCAGAAGAACTCAACAAAAAGCCTAAAAATCACTTGAATGTTAAGTAGCAGTACAGAAATGAGAAGTGCATAAACATTTAATTGCAGTGTAGTTAAAATACAGAAATCATTGTTGTTATTAAAACAGCTTTAAAATACTGTCCATTGGAAGACAAGTTTATATCCAGATATAACATATATTCTTGGCTGAGGGGAAAAAAAAAAGAAACAAACTTCAGTTACCTAAATAATATGGGTTAATCCATGAGGGATTTGTCTTAAAATCAAAAGGTGCCAAACCATCCAACATTTTAATCCTGTGGAAACAGAATGAATAAATTTAACCAGAGAGTTTAGTAATGTCTTAGTGACTATATAACATATTATGGGTGTTTTTAAATGGGATTTCAAATTGAATACTCTTCGAGTACCATTCTAAGTTGTGGTTTTGCCCTTGCCCACTTTTATTTATGACATTTGGCACTATACATGCTAACCAATAACTTCCAAAGGGAGTATAATTTGTCTTTTTTATTGACTATAAAATCTTTCTTTTCCTTTTTTTATGTCATCTTTTCTCTTACGTTCAATAATTTACATGGTGCAAGTGCAAGCAAGTATATTAGAACCAACATTTTATATTAGTTTTGAGTCTCTATTTGCAAATCATTGCATTTGAAAGAAGGTTCAGGCAAAAAAATTTAACTGAATTTGAAAAATATGTTCACAGGATAACTGGGATTGGATGCCTCCAGTCGGGATGCTTCCTTTAAACAGGCATATCTCTACCCATGATATCCAATTGCTGTATGCCAGCATATTAGACTAAAGAAAAGGAAATCTTACTTGAATACTGCGAAGCACACAGATAGGACCACATAGTACACAGTGTAGAAAACTACTATGCATATCAACAGGTTCACCAGAACAACCTGCAAAAGGACATAAGACAGGAAAACCTAAATGCCATGTTTACATCAGGTATTGTCAGAAAACAATTCTAGATTTCTATCATTCATAATGTGAAAAAAGAATTGTAAAATGAAATATTTAGGCAGAATTTTTGCTGTAGCTAATTACAGAAAAGTACTAAAACCTCTTTGGTACATTTCTGCTCCTAATGTGGTTATGATTTATGGCAGTTTTTTATCATATATTGCTGTATACCCATTATATATTGTATTTACATGTCTTCAGAAAATGAGGACATTTCTTGACAGTTATTACACTCTTTCTATATGGTTGTTTTCTTCTCTGCCTATCCCCTCAATCCAGCATCTTCTGCTCTACTTTTCTCTAAAAAAATACAGATAGAAAGAGGTCATGAGAAAGACAGTGTCTGTAGATAGAATTGCTACCAATTTCATATTGTCCATCTTCAATATTGTGCTACATGATGATTCACAATGGAAGGATGGGCGCCTGTATTTTGCTTTTTTATATTAAAGCATTCCAGGTTTTGTTTTAGAAGTAGACTATTTTATAAATTCTTAGCCCAGGTACAACTCATGTAATGAGTTAAGGCTTCTTGCCCTTTCTCCAGTTTGGCTGTCAAATATTTGAAACCAGCAATATGTGTTTACCCAACTCATCTGGGTAAGACACCTCCATAGATCTCCAAACTATCAACCATTAAACAATAATGATCTAAAAGGAACATAGTTATTACAGTGATTCCATTATTAAGTTAATACACTTGGACGTATAAATATGGGCCCTAAGCCCATACATTTTAGTGTGCTCTGGAAGATGCCATGCTGAATTTCCCTTGAGATCAATGGAATTGAGCTAACAGCAAGAGAGTTTGAAAGTTTTGATGTTTTACAGGAGCTCTTCTCTATGTTGATCAAAAGTAAATTTAAAATGGAAAAATGAAGACTAAGATAATGAAATGTACCAAATACAGGTGTTCATTCAGAATTAAATCTATGAGAAGTGGCTATGCCTAAATGAATTAGTAAAATAACGAGGACTGTATCAAAATGGCAAGCAGAGACTGTAGACTGCATGTAGTGAAATATTATGTCAATGCAAAATAAGCCAATATTTACCTCTTTGAATAGTGACACCATATTTACAATAGGAATGAATTTTAGAAAAAAATAGGTAACAACTAATAGAGAATAGGACGCAGTTCTGAAGAAAGGTGAAAGGAATCATGTATATGTAGGTTGGGACCAAAGTAGGGGAAAAAAGAATTGCATATTCATAGTAAAAGCAAGAAGAAGTATTTGGAGAACAACTAAGACTAAAGGAATAAAACCAAAAAAGAAATATATAAGATACTGTGAAGTTTCACAAATAATTTCCACTTTACAATGTTTGAAAGAGGCCCGCTCTCTTTATTTATTTACCTTTGTTCAAGTTTTTTTTTTCAAAACTGGTTATTGAGTGCCCTTATTGCCATAGATTTTGAGGATAAATTTGGGTGATGTTCTTGACACATTATTCAAAATTAATAATTTTTTTTAGAGAAAATTTAAGGTATAAAATATTTTTAAGTCTTCATTTTTAAATAAAACACAGTTGCCAGGTGAGATTGCAGTGAAAAATGTAAAACATAAGCCAGCTTTAAAGTGCAATTTCCATTTTGATTTAGTTTGTTCTATGCTGGTAAGTGGAGCCCTTATTCAAGGAGGCAGAGGCTGAGAAGGGCTTGAGATGAACATTAGCTCATACTAGCTCATATTTATGAGTTTCTCTTGCAATATTCAGACACAAAAAAATTCCTTAAGGCTTTGGTGCTTAAGGTGATTTTGGTTTTTGTTGGTTTTTTGTTTGTTTGGTTTTGTTTTGTTGTTGGGTTTTGGTGGGTTTGGTTTTTTTTTTTCTGTCAGCAATTTTTAAAGTAATTTAAAAAATTAAAAAGCTACACAGAAAAGACACAAAAGGGAGCTGATGGCTAGAAATGTTTGGGGTTTTTCTTCAGTAGGACTACAGCCCTAAAGAGGTCAATCTGTTTATCTCTGCGGGATGATTTGATTATGATGGATAAGTACCTTCACAGGCAGAAAATACCAGGTACTTAAGAGCTCCTTAATCTATCAGAAAAGCCACAAGAAGTAAACAGCTACAAGTGTTAGCTAGACAAATTCAAAAGATGCATGAAGAAAATGTTGAACTGTAAAGGCAATTAGCCAATGCAATAAACTGCCTTTGGAAATAGGAGATCCTACAAAACAAAAGCAGATGCCTCTGTGGATGAAACTCCAACTCTAATGCTCACTTCTGGTCTTGGTTGTGTGAGTGGTTATGTGGTGGATAATGAACTTACAGAAGCATTCAACATTGACAGAAGTGGGGATACTGTGAATTTAGCAAACTAATTATTTTTATATTGCTAAATGTTGTAGTTGCTAAATATTGAGTAGTGCATGTATGTCCCAGAAGAAAAGAGAGTAAAGAGCTTTATTTTCTAATGATATAGAAGGGAAAGCCATCATGCCTGTACAAACAGATATTTGTCAATAAGAAAATGTCCAGGATAGACTTACTCTTTTCTTTTTTCCATACATCAAAACAAAGACAAGCAAAAACTGAGAATGATTAATCTCTTCAGCCAGGTTGGTCTGAGGGCTAAATACAGGTCTTTTTCACTGTCTGTAGTCTTATTCTAAATGAAAATTGTCCAAATAACCCATTTGATCCTTTCTTTTCCACAGTGCACACCATTACTGCAGTAATGTTAATTGACTACAATGATGTGCTAGTTGCAAGTTTGGCAGCAATGCTGTCTCTTCCTCCCCTGAAAGTAATTTTAAGCACTGGAAGGTTAATCTTTGGCACATATTTGGTGGGAATTATTTTCATTCCACTGCTCTGAGCAGTTGCACTTTTCATGTAATTCTCCTTTATCCACTGCCCCCCCCTCTTGCAACTGCCTCTGTGAAGCCTTATCTGCTCTAGATGTAGATTCCTACTGTAATAAAAGTGGGGAGACAGGACTGACGGGAAAAATCACAGGACTGAAGGACGGCTGTCAGCCGATGACCTGTTGACCTCTAATTACAGTAGGTGAATTCCTAGCCTTGAAGTCAGTGACAAACTTTCATTGCCATCAAAGGCACAGGAGTTTTCTCTTTGTACCCAGAATATTCTTAGGCCCTATCTTAGGGAGGTAGTGAGGTATTAAGTATAGTGTGCTTTGCTCAGTTGAGTAAGCTAAGGAAATGCAACTAACATGAAAATGAAAACACTTTGAAAATTTTCTAGTTGTATCATATTCTACTTCATTTTTTATTTGACTTTGCCACAGAAATTTAAACATACATTTTTTAAATCTCAGAATACTTCCTGTTTTCAAACTATTTTCCCCTTTCCAGGTCTTCTGGTATTTCAAAGCAAAAAAACCACAAGTTAAAAACTACAGGGTTATTTATTATATGTCAAAACAACTTAAAGGAACAATCTTAGGAAATCGCTAGTGACATCAAATGTAGAATTTCATTAGACACTTCTAAGAATTATATCTCATAAATGGGACAATACCACATATTTTAAAATCCTTTTTATAAAAAGCACTTTGCAGTACTTACTACCAGCACTATAGTATAAAGTGTCCTTTTAATTTTGGGTTTTCTCAGGAAGAGAACATTAAAGAACAGTCTGTAAGAATGAAAGCAACAGCTCATTCAAGCCACGCAGTAGTTTTCTAATTCTCTAAATACTATCTGGTGACATACAACACTAAATAAACTCAATTCCCTTTACCTTGGTTTCAGCAGTTTTGACCTTGAGAGCCATGGACACATGATGAGTGAAAGGAAGTGCTGTTGCTACATTCTGTATGCCAGCATCGGCAGGAAGAAGCAGCTGGTTTTCACCCCAAAATACATTTTATAGGTAAGTATAGGGCAGAGTGAGGTAAGTTGATTGGATTAAACTGAATTGAGACAGAAGACATCTGTGAGTTAACTATAAGCCGCTGAAGAGCAAAGAGAAAATCCTACTAGCTCGTTTAATGCTCATACTTTTGTAGCTAGTCAGCCAAAGCATATCTATAATATAACTTGGCTATTTAGACAAACATTGTTATTATTTTCTACCTTTTAGTTGCTTTTTTTCAGCATTCATATGATCACAGTTCCTTGGGGTTATTGTAACTGCCTACTTTTAATTAGCTTTACATTTTCTAGCATTAATTCTATCGACTATAGATGTGGAGTGGTACATTCTTCACAGTGTTCTTTGCTAACATTTTTCTTCTGACTATCACTTTATTACACCAGGTATAATACACATTAAATTAGGTATAATTAGGTTAAGAAAGTAGAAGGAAATTTAGTGTGCTTTAGAGCACATCCAACTTCTACTGAGCAGTTCCTTAATGGATTCAAATTTGACTTTTTACAGGCACATTATGATTCAGAATGCTGTGTTATTTGGAAAAAGGAGACACTTCTGAAACTGAACCAAGAAAAAACTTCTTTTTCTGCTGACACTAACATAATATGTGTGAGTTTCATTAGGATTTTTTATGCCTTTTTAGTCATACAAAATAAATGCTATCTGCTCTAAAATGCAGTTTGTGCTCAGCAAACAAGAGCTTTCAGTCACAGATTTGATAGCTCCAGATTGTGAATACTGTCAGGGAAATTACTAGTAGTACTGTGTGAAATTCCTTCCTGTGCAAAAATACTAGCATGAAAATCTGTACATCAGTTAAGTCCTATTTTGAGAGCTGAAGTGATGACAAAGAAATAGACTGAAACAAAATAAAACCCTGCAAATTATTTTGCCTAAACGATTGAAATAGTCATAAGTAGCAAATTAATGAAGAAATATTTGCTTGAATGATTAAAAAATATTTGAAAAGGAGGAAAAGTGTTCATTCAAAGAACGTACTATCTACCCCAAAGCATCAGCTGAAAACAACCCACAGAAACTTTTGCAGTAGCTATAAGTAGCAAGATAATTGAAAAAGTAATGGATTGCATTAATCTAAGATCATTATTAAAGCTAAGAAGAGTTTGCATTCACTGACTTACTTTTTCACAAAGAGTCAGTTTAGCCAGACTGATGATAGAAACAGTCACCAACTTTGACTGAAATGTAATGGAAGCTGTAGGCATGGATTTGTTGGGAAGACTAAGAGGTTCCTTCCATTCCTGTTGCACAGTTGAAAACTTTAAATATTCTGAGAGAATGGGTAATATTTCTGTTGCATCCTTGCTTCAAGATTGGAAACACCTGAATTCCAATTCAAGATTGGAAACACCTGGTAACCCAGTGAATAGGAGCAAATCAAACTTGGAAGTGGCAGAAACTGTGTGTGACCCAAAATACTTATGGAATCACTCAATAGTGAATGTTAAGCATAAAGATGTTGTGTTCCTGTTAGTAACATGTTGAGATAATGGAATAATCATTTTTGTATTTTTTATTTTCTTAACATTTACTAGGCCAGATTTAGGAGAAATGACAACTCCTATTCAGCAGAGAGAGATGGAAGACAAGTTTTAATAGAAGTTAAAATAAATTATCTAATTTGGTTTCAACAAGCCCTACTTTTAAATACATGCTATTTTTTTAAGCATTACACTATAGAATTTTTTTAGGGCTATTAGGAAAAGTAGTACTCCATTACTTTTGAACCCCAGGAGTTTGTGCTAGTTGGCTTTACAGAAACACACAGGAAACAGTTATGTTGGTAGGATATTAATATCTGACCCTCACATATTTGAGAACAGTTAATAAAAACTGTTATTTGACATTTGGCTGTACACACATACTTCCTTTGTAGTGATATGTAATGGATAAGATGTAAGAGACATTCAAAAAACCTTAACTGCAGAAAACTGCAGAATGGAGAACACCTTTTAAAAGTAAAATTGAGGGTAGTAACTCTTTTTAAGAATATGATCATGGCACCAAGGCAATACTTAGTTCCTATCTGCTACCTGGGCCAAAACAAAAAGTCAAATGTAATAATGAATTGTGAGGAAATTTTTATAAAGCTTACAGCTAAGTTTACTAGCTAAACTTATTACTTAGGGTTTGTTTTTTGGATTTGGGGTTTTTTTAGAATGTTACCATTTACACCCACAATTTATCATGCTGTCAAATAGCACTGTGAAAATAATTAACAACAATTTGAAGAACTATATCATACAGCAATACTACAGGAATATCTCATATGAAAGAGAACACAGAATTTGTGTTGCTGTTACGATGATTGTTTGCACTAGAGCTCTGTGCCTTGAAAAGTATGACTAGACCCAGAATCATATTTCTTAGGTAATTCCAAAACTCGAAAACCAGTTTTAAAATCAGAGAAATTACTAAACCCCAAGCTTACATTCATTATCCTGTAATCTTTAAAAAAATACAAAGATCAACCAAATGGATGCTGACTGGGTGAGAAATTTTTAATTAATTGGATGATGACATCAAAACATGTGTACTCTGTCTCCATCTGCTGATAGGGAGGAACTACATTTACACTGTGTATAAGGGTAGAAGAACTTAGAAAAATAAATGGTGGCCACTATTTTTGTTCGTATACTGCAGTGACTGGAAGAATCTGTCAGTGCAGTGAAGGGAACTAACTTGACTTAAAAAGTGTTACAACTTAGCAAATATAGCTTAGTTGTATCCTAAGAAAGACAGCCCGTACAGTTTGGTATTGGTCATATATGCATTATACAGCCTTAATATGACAGCTTGGCTCCCATATGGGAGGAGCCAGAATTGTATAGGGTCTAGTCTCTACCTCCATGAGGATTAAAGAAATTAGGTTATTTCCTTCTTTAACCTCTGTTGTAGATGGATAAATTTTGAGGGATGGGAAATCAGAGAATCAGTGGAAGAAGGAATGTGCTTTGAATGTATCAGTCTATTCTTAGTTCTAAGTTTTGTTGAATTGCTTTTAACAATGTTCTTATTCTTGATAATACACTGTAAAAGAGCTTTCAATATAATTGATTAAAAAGATGTGAATTTTAGGGACTTTCAGCTCCTGAAAAGTTGTCTCCTTGAATTTCTTTGTAAAAGCTCACAAACTCTAAAATGTTCATAGCACTAAAAGAATTCAACTCAAAAATTGGTATAATTCTTTCTGATTAGCAAACTGCAAATGAATTGGATTCTTTTTAGAGATAATTAACCCCAATGAGCTACTTGTATCTAAGGAGCTGGCTTAATTAATAGCAAAAATAGTAAACAACATCTTTTGTTTTGTTAACTGACACTGTTGGCTTTGTGAACAAGTACAATATAAAGCTTGAAAGTATTGGCAAAGAAACCAATTTAGTGGGCTTTATTTATTCAAACTAGAAATTAATTTTATTGTTTGTGAATGGTGTAGATTGATAGAACTGAAAATGAAGTCTTCTGTTTATCCAGAGAGAAGCTATAACACAATTGCAGCAATGTAAACTTTCCACCCTGGCCCCACTGTATGTCTAAGAAGCAAATTTAATTGCCTGTATTTAAAAAAAAAATCAATATTTGGCTTTTCTGCTGAGAAGCTTAATGTGCTGATTAGCACAAGCCTACATTTTGAAGATATTCTGACATTTCCACTAGTGTTAGTGGGAATTTTTGGTAAGTACAGTGAAGCACTGAAAAATCTTTTTAGGACTAGGCCCACAAAAACTGAGGAGTGGGCTGTAAAATTGCTGCTACATTTAGAGGAAAATATATCATGCTGGATCAAACAGTTGGAGATAGGCTGCTGCAGCTCCATGCCCCCAGGACGAAACAGTAGCAAGGTTGAAATGCATTCCAAGTAAGCACACGCACACATAGCACACATATATATGCATATACATTGCATATATGCATATATATGCACATATATCACATATATGCATATATATGCACATATATACATGTACGCCACACAGGCCACAGACAGGGCCACAAACCACTTACACAAACACAGACAACACCAATGGTCTCGTTCTGCCTCCCCTCATTGGCTGAGTAGGTTGAAGGCCCATTAGTGAGAAGATATATTTATACACATGTGCAAGGTAGCTGTGACCCAGCTCCAGCAGCTGGGTCAGCACTCGGTCTGCCCAGTAGTTGGCCGCTGGATCCCATCTGTCCAGTTGCTGAGGCCAGGACATGCTGCAAACCCACTCCAGTTCTCACAGACTGGAGAGGCCTAGACTCTCCCAAACACCCTTTTCCACACTTGTTCCTTCACCAGTCACCTAAATCCCTCCTTTTCGAGCCTTTGGTTCTGCCTCTAAACATCTCAGAATAAATGTGGGAAATCCCAAAAAACACTCTCTCCCTGCATCCCATACTGTGTCCCACCCCCTCAGCCTGAAAGGTGATCCACAGAGAAGCTCCCCGTGACTCATCTTCATGGGTTTCACAAAGGAGCAAAGGAGCTGAGCCTTTCCTGATAAAAACCTGGAAGGTGTTTGCTCCTCAGGAAGATGTAATTTGTGTTCCTGCCTGCCATTGTATGTCAGTGCTCCTCTGGTCTTGCAGAGTTGGATCAGTGGTTTTCCTTGATGGGCCTGGGATTATCTATTTTATAATTGATTCAGTTATATATTCTATCAGTTATGTGAAAGCTTTAACAAGTAAACATACACTATGTGTATACTGGTAACATAAAAGTGCCCTGGATGCTCCTGGGCCATGTGACGTGGCATGGCTGGTGTGTCCTCACTCCACCAGACAGAGTGGTTGCCCACCAGCTGCCTGAGGAGCATGACCAAGGCGTGTGCCATCCTCCGCGGCTGTGCGAGCCAGCACAGGCAAGAACCTTTCCTGACACCATTTAATTCAATGTGCAACCCCATTTCTCTTCCTGGGAATGTTCCCAGTCACTGTTTTAATTCACTGGGATAGATGTAACTGTAAAGCCTCTACAAAATGACCTAATGGTCTCATTTTCGTTCACTGCAGGCAGGTGTCCCCAGCACAGTAATACATGGCACTAATTAACCATCTCTTTCTGGGGCTCTTAGGAGAGATACCAGGATTGATTGGGCGTGGAAACTGAACTCCTTTTTCATTTGCAGAAGTGTACCTTCTGATTGAAGGGCTGATTCCAGTGTGGGCAAAGTAGCAGAAAGAAATTTGCACTGACAATAGCTATCATAAATGTGTTAATATACAGCTGGGGGATTGCTGGGGAAGGACTATTGGGACACTTACATGTTCACACCTTTCCTTTCGCTGTCTAAAGAGAGAGTTTAAATAAACCTGCCTCAGTGCTTTTTCACTGGGTCCTTAGGATTATGCAGTAAATTCTTCTGCATGCATTTTTTCCTGTTCATGGAGTATGTTTTTTCTGTTTATCTGTACTTGAGGAAAGTGATTGTTTTAGAAAGAGTAAGCTTGTCAGCAAGAGATGCCTGTATAGAGGAGTAAGGATAAATTATGTATTTTCTTATTAGATTGAAAAGCGCCACAAATTCATGAATTTTGTTATTTGCCATCTTTCGTTTGAACTCATCCTTCTAATATGAGAAAATACAAGAATTCTAAAACTGATCTGATGTGAAATAAACCACATCCTGGGTGAATTTCCATCTACAAAATTTTCTCATTTATCTTGATTTTTCGGCAGTCATAGATACACTGCATTTGCCTAGAAAATAAAAATGTGTGTAGTTGAAACAGTTGTGTTATTCACATGCTTGATTTCAGCAGGTTTGAAAATGAGAATGAAGATGGCACTGGGACATTGTCTGTTTTCAGACCTGTCATTTCTAGAGAAAAATTTCTTTGATTTACAGGTAAAAAGATATTTTTCCCAACTTTTTACTCAGAAACAATTTAGAATCTTCAAGTCAAGCACTTTAATGCGATAGACAGCTTCTGCTCTTGGTTACACCTGTTGAACTTCATTATCTTCCGTTCTGCCCTAATTACATATAGACAAACTCATTCACTTGACCTTGTTGACCCTGCCATTAGAACTTTAATTAACTCTTGTGAATATGATTCATGGCCCAGAACAGAATGCAAGTCACTTTATCACAACTAGGTTTGCAAATGAGGGTAAAGTATATTTTCAATAAATTGAGCAATTGTCTGTGATCACTGAATAGGAGATTGAGTACAGATGCATTTAGTAAGTCAGTGAAAAGTCTGTGTATATTTATATTTTGACTACTACAGTGTAAGCAGACATATCATTAAGCTGTGAAACCTGATAAATTTTGTCATCTGAAGAATTTTTACTCAATTTTACTGCTCCTCTGACATTAAATCCAGCTGATATTTGTCAGAAAACAAATAAGCAAAATTGTATTTATGACATCTCCAAAATATATTTCAACAGCTCTTTAGTACAGCTCCAGTTTAATAGATTTCATTATTAAATGGTTTTCTGCAGGATAAGAGCTAGTGACATCCTAATATGAATTTCAGCAGCCTAAAATCTTCTCTAAATCCAATTTTTCCCATCCCATTGCTCAAGTTTACAGCATTTGGGGGATTCCCCTTCCAATTCAGGATACTCTAAAACTGGAGGACCTATGTTCATAGCCGAGCTTTTGTCATTCTCTGGTTCCTGTCATTCACTGATGTTAGCTACTGCTAGCTATTGGCATGTCTTCTAGACTGACTGACATCAATTGGCTTTCAAGTATTTAGTCTCCATCATTATGGAAATGGCTCCCACTAGAATTTAGACATGCAGGACTCATATTTTTTTACTATCCTAAAATCAGGTCTAGGGACATTGTAATCTGATGCTGATTTTGATGGAGTTTTGAGGTAATTTTTATGGAAATCCTTGTGAAGAAGGCAGGGCAGAAGTCTTTGCCACTTTGAGTTTGAATCAATTATAAAAAGATAATAGCATTTTTCTGTCAGGTACATATCCTGTGTTATGATACACATGGTAATAATAGTCAAGCAAGAAATAGTATAGTAACAAAGATCATTTAAGTATTGCAAGCAGATAAATGTCCAGTTACTTTTAAGAACAGCCAAATGAACACTAAACATAGGGAAAATAAACCCACTCACATAAGTGCATAAGTACTACCAGGCCACCCACCACCAAAAAGTACATCTTTTTTGCATTTCCTGAGCAGACTCTGGTAGCTGATTTGGGTAGCTATGGCGTATGATCTCTAGCTGTGAGTAGCCTTTCTATTAGTAACTCATAACCTTAATACAAACAATCTGACTTGTCCATGTCATTGCTTTTCCCACATGAACAGTTGCAGTTCCAGTCACTGAGACTACTCAGGTAGGGCCACAGTTTGGCTATGTAAAATTTTCAGTAATAGCATTTCTTTTTATCCCAGAGAGAGACTGACAGGAGCAGGAGATGGGTGAATTAGAAGGTGTCTAATCATCAGTATGTTGTTACATCTTCTTTTATCTAAAACACTACAGGTGATACATATCCAGTCATGCTGTACAGAAAGTATTAGCGCAACTGGAAATGTTTTTGTTAGACAGCTTGACATTTTTCCTGTCTGAATGCACAATGCTGGGTATACATGCAGTTATCGTTTGAGGCTTCAAAATATTTTTTCCCTGACGATGTGTGTTTTCATACACCTCAGCTGATTTAATACACCCAGCTATTTAAAATAATGACATACCGGTTTAAAGTGCTGTCTGTGTTCAAAATAGTTGCCACTAGATGGCAAACTGATTGTGTGCAGCCTTCCACACAAAGGGAACATCTCTGCTGTGTGCTAGGTGACCAGGTGAACGTATTGCATCAAATTTATCCTGCCCTGATTCCGTTGAAACCAGTGGAATTACACCAGAGAAACAGATGGCTCTTTAACCTTAGGTTCTGAAAGCGCCTACAGTAAGTAAATATCATATTTGTTTCTGTTTGCTTGTTTAAATCAAGTCTGTTGTACTAAGCCTTTTAACTTCACATCACACAGGCAAAATGCAAGAGTTCAGGCCCATCATTCAGTTTTAGGTACCAGGTATGTTCCATGGGACTCAAGAGATAGGGAGTGGCACATACCGACAGAGACAAAGGAGACTTGAAAATCAAAATCCCTTTTTATATGTGCCCAGTTGTACAGGACCTGTGTGAATGCTCACATTTTACAGTGCCCAATCCTTCATGTGCCACAAATCTCCAATTTAGAGAATTTTGCATCCATCAGTTCACAAAGAGCCTCAGCTAGGTGTGGGACTTCTTATGATGTTGTCCTTTCCTTTTACCCTCACAATATCGTAATAGTGGCTGAATTTTCTAAGTAGATGCTGCACATTTCCATTCACAAGTGCTATTTGTGGTCACTTATAAAAATTCATTAACACATCAACATCCTCAAGATCTTATTTTTATCAGTTTCACACCAGTACCACTTCACTGTTGCTATCATAATGCAAGAAAATATTTTGTGATCCTACATTAAAAACAATTGGCATAGGCCTTCTTTCTGTTGGTATACTTCTCTATTGTTCATTGGTCTGACATCAACTGTCAGAAACAGATCCTTTTTAAAAGCAAGAGTTAGCTAAAAACTGTCAGAAACAGATCCTTTTTAAAAGCAAGAGTTAGCTAAAAACTATCTTGCTTGTTTTATTTTACTTTCTTACATTTCAGATGTACATATATATAAATGTATATCTAAATATTATGCCCTTGGTGTGTCATTAACTGATGTTAGTATCCATCTTGATTATTTTTTTTTTGAAATCTGAATTTTCACCTATATTATTTTGTGAATTAGCTTGTTTGAGATTTAACAGTTCTTAAAGACAAAGGATCGGCAGTTGTACTGTCATTTTCTTATGGAAATAGGCTGGCAATTCATACTTGCAATTTCTTTTTAACCCTAATTTAGTTTACTGGTGGTATGCTATCAAAAATAAAATTAGAGTTCTGATTTAATTTCAATTGGTGTGGCAAATTGACAGTTTTTAAAAAGAGGCAGAGGGTTTAGGACATGTCAGAACCTCAAGCAAGGTTCAGGCTAAAAAGATTTGCTTTAATCCAGTTCCTGAGAAAAAGTATAGTAGGTCCACTGAGCTGACTGCATAGGTGTGCAGTTCCCTCCAGTTTTACTAAGTCTGTGTCCAGCGAAGTGATGTTTATTGCCACCCTCTACAGGCCTCAGGGATAGTGTAGGCATCACCCTCAGCATGCTTGTTAAATTTCAACTGCGTAGTAAAGAAATCATTGCAATGGGATCTCATGCATGGGGCCATTAGTTATTCACCAGCAAGAATCAGCATGGCATTTTTCTGCCTCGTGAACAGTTAGCAACATGTAAGCAAGTTATCCTAAGTCTTTTGATATTCCTCTTAAGTACCAGAGATCAAACACACCTGGATATGGGACCTCAGCAGAACAAATTCATGCTTTAAGGCTGTGCTGCTTCTATTGTCATGCTCAATGTGTCCTCCCTATATATGCAGATTTTCAGTCATTTCATGGGTGGAAAGAAATAACCACCTTAGATTTGCCAAGGAGTGGAGAGGACTTTTTCTTCCTCTGCTATGCAAAGTGTGGTTCATCTTCTGAGATCACATCACCTACTGGGCTGTCAGCTCTTGCCATGGCCTTGGGCACAAGTGTTACCTTCTGTATCCTGTTTTTTGACTGTGGCTAACAAATCTCTTACTTTTTTGGGCATTGGAACCTTATTCATCTAACTTAATAGCTTAATTTTGAATGTAATACAGTAACACGTCTGGCTGAAACCTAATTGTATCCTACAGGATGTAAAACTACAGGGTCTAATGGCTCCTTCTGGCCGTGAGCTGTGAAAACAAAAGATCATAAGTGCTGGAACTTGGAAGGTCACCTTATTGCAACACTGAAAACAATGTTTTCAATTTTTTTAACCAAAATGCTGGACCATTGATCTGAATATACAGTTATGAGTTTTTCCTTGCAGATTAATTACTTTTGAAAATTTAGCCCCTTCATCGACTTTTCTTTCATATAGAAGGTAAGGGAATACAGTTCTCACCTTAAATCATATCTTTTATGGTTTAAAGTGGCTCTTTTAAATAAAATTAAATGAATGTTTTAAAAACTATTTAGTGTCTCTGATTTTAATCTCATGAACTTTTTTTCAGCACGAGACATAGTCTTCCTTGAAGGAACATTGCTCAGAGAAAGCTCCTGGAATATTTTAAATCTGTAGTCCAAATTCAGTAACATTCTCACAACCTAGAAGGTTGAAGTCATTTTTCTGTAACAGATTGTTAACTTTTCCTATGAAAAAGGATTTTTTTTTGAGACTGTGAGCATACATCCTCATACACATTTAAAATAGCAAAAAACATACCTTCTTTTTGAGTGACCTCTTTAGGAAAGAAAGGATTGTCTCTGCTATGAGAACACTTGTGTTAGGAAACAGAACAGGGTCTCAGGAATTTTCTTTTTTCTTCCTTAAACTTTCTTTGAGGAATTTAGGAGCCCTGAGCTTTCCTGTGCCTCTGCTGTCAGTCTAGAGTTATGTGGGAGAACAATATTTGCTGAATATTTGGGTTGGGGGAAGGTGATATGAGATCTCTTAATGCAAGGTGCCACACTGCATATGTTCACAACAGGAAAAAAAAGAAAAAGGAAAAAAATATTACACACACTTACCAATGACCAATTCTATCTGAAGTTTCCATAATTTAATACTCTTAGTGAGTAATAAATTTAAATTTGTCTGTGCTATCTGCAGTTCCGATGCAGTTATTTGTGTCTGAATTTCTTTTTGCTTTGGTTTGGTTTTCTTTTTTCTTATTACAACATCATGAGCTGTAAACACCCCTCCAGGACTAGGAATGCCCTGAGTTTGATTTCAGCTGAACCAAGCATGCTTATGGTTTCCCTCATGTAACCCTTTACTTTCAGTCCTCTAGCCTGAGAAGTTACACAGCAAACTGTTCAGCTGTTAGGCACTCATCTCAGTATGTGATACCTGACTCACTAAAAGATATAAAACACTCCTCTGAGTTTCATCCTCCCATACTACTACAAAAAATATTCCTTTTCTATCCCACATTTTTGACTCTGTATCTTCCTACATTAGCTGTCATTTAATGAACTCTACTTGGTATGAGAGAATCACAGTCTGTGTTTTTTGAGTTTGAAAATAAAATTAATACAATATTCAGACTATTGTTCCATTTAAATTAACTTGTTTATACGATATTCTACTGTAACTCCAAACTGTAGTCCAGTTTCTGTCCAAAAGTGGAGGTTCTATTTTAGTTACAAAGCTTAACCACATAGGTTTTTATTCAGTAAATGCAAGATACAGTGGCTTTCTCATTCCAAAACTATTACTTTTTTTTCTCCTTATGTATTTAATTGAAGAACATAGTTGACCCCTTGCATGAGATGAATCACAAGCTAACCAAAAGAGTGCCAAAAGCCCTGTAGGACTGAACTAAATGTTCAAGTTGAAACAAACAAAGCCATGTAGTTTTGCATAAATAAGAGAGTTGTTTATTGAAGTATTCAAGTTTAAATCAATTTTGGAACAAAAGAATTAATTCTGCTTCTCTATTTGGAGGAACATCTGGATCTGAAGATCAGTTCGAGGTGAGAAGCATTAACTGCCATAGAACAGGAAAGCCAAACCTATTCTGTAATATTCACTGTCCAACGTACCAAGGACCCAGCTTCTCAAGTCCTTATGTCTGAAGCATTATTCCAGCAGAATTCAGCTATGACTAGCCAACGCTATTTCAAACTAGATCTCAGATCTCTGGGTAGCTCTCTGAAAATGTGAAATTAGTGGCCATTTGGAAATTACTTGTTTAGTATCATATGAGAACTGTTGAGGAAAAGAAGGAACCTAATCTTCAGCACCTCCATGCAGGTGGCTTCCCTTCTAGCAATCCACTGCTTAATGCATTTCACACCTTCTGGCTGCCAGACTCAATGAAGCAGGAGTTTTGTTACCTTCAATATATAACCTTGTGGAAACCCAGAGGAGATTTCTTATAATGGGGTTCCCTGAGTAAGGCTGGATTTCTGTAGAAGAAATAGTCTATCATCATACCACAAGAGTGTATCATTGTGCTTGCGCACAAGGGTTCAAATTAAAGTTTCAAAAGCGGTGTCAATGCCGGCATTTCCTATGTGTTAAAAGTTTGCATTTAACCTTGCATTGCACCTTTAAAATGTTTTTTGACTCTCATTCACAGTTTTCTTCATGCCTTTTCATTTCTGTCTTCTTACCTACCTCAATAGTTCAGCTTAAACACTGACCAGCTCCCAAACTACCAGAAAGCCCTCTTGCACTACCTAACCCATGGTATGGCTGGTGTTAATTTTTGTCCCCATTCCTTGAAATCTTCATCTAATTCTTTACACATATTTGTCTGGGTCACTTTGCTCAGCTAACCTCAATTCTCTTCCTTTGTTCCCCTAGGTTGTTTGTCATCCTTTATAAACCTCATCTTCCATACAAGCTCCCAGTCCCAGTCTCCTGTATATACACATAGCTATTCATGGTCCCACCCTCTCACTCATCACACCCCTTTCCTTTCTTTCTCCATGTATATAGTCACAAACTGCTAAATTTCACTTTTGTCTACATTGCATTCAAATTAATTTGTTTTCTTTTCTGCACTCTGTCAATAGAAAGGTCCCTGAGAGGCACACACTTTGTGGAGGTTGGCTATAATCACATGAACAATTAAGTCTCTGGAGCCTTGAGTAGGTCCACAGCAGAGACAGACTCTTCAGAGTTTTCAGCTAAATATCTAGCTAGTCTTTTCTGAATCCTGGCACAATGGAATTTTTCAAATGTAGATAGGTTTTAAGAGGAGTAGTCTTGAATAATTCCTTAGTCTAAGGCACCTCTACTCCTGTCAAATTTAATATTTTTACTTCAATAACTGGATGGAGTAAAACTTTCAATGTAAAAACCTACAGCATTTTCATCTCTGGCAACATAACACACTTTTTGTCTAGCCCTGTCCTCATAAAAGCTTACAATATTTTATCTGTAAATGAAGAAACAAACAAGAAAATAATGCTAAGGAAAAGCACCGGTAAGAAACTTTTCAGTCAAAACCCTTTGACAAAGTAATGATAAGAGGTGTCTTGAAGTGAGAAATGTTGGGACATCTTCACTACAGACTGTGCTATCAGATCCAATTACACTATATACAGTCACAAGCATTGTGTATTAATTGGCTCCAGTGGAGTAACTTCCAAGGTGCCAAACCTCAAAGCAACTTCAAGCTTTGTGTTCAAAAAGATGAAGAATATTCAAACAAAAATTTATGCATCAAAAGTGTCTTCCAAATGCTTTTTACCATCCTCACAGAATTACTCAAGGCTAAGGTCCACCTTCCCAACAGTTTGCAAAAATTAAGGTGTATATTGATATAAATGAAAACTGTTACATATTCTTATATATGTAATACTTACCACAGAATCACAGAATATGCAGAGTTGATAAGTTCATATTCCTATCTGTTTTAATTTAGACTGCTCGTCACTCACCTAGCTCCAGGTTCCTTAGTAGTTATTCCAGACAGGTCAAACTTGAGAGTTTTTTTTTAATTCAGCTTCTATACATAGGAATGAACAATTATCATATTGAAAAAGTGAAATGTTTTCTCATCTTGAAGATCAGAACTGCTGATTTTTAAGCTACTTGTCAAGACTCATATGACTTTTTTAACTCAAGATATCTGAACGATATAATCCAAATTTTCAAAGAATCTAATGAATCCCAGCACATGTTACTGCAAAATGTCCTGCGTGACTCCTTTGATATTTTTTCCTATGGCAGCAATGAAGAGCTGGCTGGAGATTCACCAGGAAGAGCTCACTGCTCAGACTCTACTGAGTCCAAGAGCACCAATACTTCCTGCACTTTGGATCTGTGGACATTAAGACTTTACTCTTTCTTGCTTGCTTGTAAAAGACCAAGTGATTCATATCCTCACAGTCAAGGCATCGTGTCTTTGGACTGCCAGAGGGGCATGGGACATGTTTGGTTTTGTCAGGAAGCAGTGATTCTTGTCAATTTGTTTATCAAGAACTTCTTTCTTCTTTGTGACCCTGCTTGCTGGGAATAATTACTTGGCAGACGAATTGCTGTCAAAAGCTAGGTTCAGAAGTCAAAAGGGAAATCTTTGAATGAGTTACTTATTTACCCATCCCCAATGAGCTATTTGCAGTCCACAGAGGTTTTTATATGTGGATGACAGAGACATTTTAAATTTGCCATCTGAGTCTACAGGATCTCTTCGGTTACATTGGATTGGAGTGACGGGGGTGGATGAGTGGGGATGGGAGCTATTACTGGAGCTGGGGAAATCTCCCAGCTGTGCATTCCAGACCTGGGTGAACCTCAGCTGCTCTGTCACAGGCTGCACAGTTGTGTAAAGTCACTGCAAGTTGCCAGGGCTTCCATAACACTGCATCACATTGGGTGAGCTTTTTAGGGATGACCATCAAAGGGACACTTGAGCTGAGAGCCCCAGAACATTTGGAAGCGGAGAACAGATTAAGGAAAGGAAATTAAATTTTTATTATGTGATCTGCAATTTTATACCCCTGCTGTTGAATGGCCATCCTTACACAAACAAAGAAATAATTTGCAAACACCTATTGAGACTTCAATTCAGGTTTGAGCAATTGAATTCCTCTCTTCTGCAATTTGAAAAGTATGCTTTTAAACCAGATTTCCTATGTTTTCCAGTTGCCAGGTATGGAATTAATTGCAGGCAAATTTTAAATCAGTTCAGTGAATGGTATACCCTTGTAAGACAAATCTGTCCACAGAATTCTAACTTTGCTTACAGGTCAGTTGTTCAGATGTTTCCTTTTAGAAAGTTGTTAGTTAAGGCTTCACAAAGCCATTGAGTCCAATAGGAAAGATCAGATATATAAGATCAGATGAATCTGTACTGGTCACTGCAGTCTGTAGAGAGGGTTATATGCAGAAGTTTCATACAAATACAATTGTAACTTGGTTTAGTTATTTTAATTCACGTAGCTTATATTTGGTCTCATAGATCAGTCTTTCCTGATGCCAAGCATATGTAAAACACAATGATTTTTATTTTTCTTCACATTCACAATGTCAGAGGTATTTTCAGATCCTAAAGTTCCAATGTATAAACACATGATCCACTAAACCCATGAGGTTTTGGCTCCAGAAATACTCGATCATTTTTAGACTTGAGCAAAATTTTCAAAAAGGTATAAAGGTTTTTTGAGCCCAGTTCCCAATTGGAATTACTATCCTATTGATCTCTCTGGGCTTTTGGCTGACCAGTCACTGAGCGGGTTTACAAGTGCATTTTATCTTCTAATTTTTTATTTTGCCTAATTTCGAAAACATATATAATGATCACACTGTCACAATCTCACACAGATACACAGAGAATAAGGCAGTCACATTGTTTGAGGGATCGGGGTCCTCTTGACTATAGTGTTGCATTTAGTTTAAAACATCAACATTGCTCTCTAATCCACTAAGTACTTGAAATATTGGCATGATTTCTGGGTCTATCTGATCATATGTGCTATCTGGAGAAATCATCGGTTATTATGCAGAACTGATTTACTACATATCTGACTGATCCTGAACTACTGCAAATTTCTGATGTAGAATTCTTTTTTAATTCAGTCCACTTTGATACAGAAGCAAGAAAAAAATTATTTGGATGGTTCTTCAATAGCCAGTGCAAGATGACCTTGTGGTCTAGACTAGTTTTAAGAGAACCGGGCTCTATATCATGGACAATGCTTGGGTTTGGCTCTCATTAACAGTCAACTGAAACACGTCTGAGTCAACGCCTGCTGAAATGAAGCTCTCTCTCAGCTAAGCTCAGGTGGCAACTGGAGCCTCAGTTTGCCTCAAGTGGCTACTTTTACATCTGTTTTAATGCAGAGAGGCTAACCGGTGCAAAAGAAGGCCAGGTTTTGCCATTTCGATGCTGTACTTGATTGGTTAGATTTTTGGGTTATTGGTGAAACAACCAGATCTAGACTGCAGAAACACCTCCTCCTGCCCCCTCCTACCTCATATTATGAACTCTACATTAGAGGTACAAGGAGATGCAACGAGGTTAGAAATGATTTTCATTCTAATTCCCTATTTTCAGTCACTCATTACTTCAAGAAATATTTTAGGCTGAAATTTTCCATGCTTAGCTTCTACCAACATTAATTTTTCACCTATTAGAGTACTAGTGAATAGTTATGAAAGAATAGTAGGGAAAGTTTTCCTGTTGTGAAAGGATTTTTGTGACATTGTAAATAAATAAATGCTATAGACAATAAAATTAAGCATTTGAAATAGAAAATGGCATGGAAATATTCATTACTTTGGAGTACATCATGCTCTTACTGTGAGAAAAACTAATTCTGAGTTAACTAAGTGTTAAGCATTCACAGGTTGGCTTTGGGCACCAGTAATGCCAGCTATAGTTAAAGAAAGGTGTTCTTGTTGTACACAGTTTTTTGGTTTAGGAATATATATTTCTTGATAAAATTAGACTGTGGGTATTGTAAAGTATTAAATATTCACAATTACCATGTTATACTTCCATTTTTTAGCTTTGAAGAGAACTACAACTTAAAATATTTGGAATATACCATATCAGCTTGTGAATTTTCAAGCTGTGCAAGAGAGGGGGGGCAACAGCAGCTGTAAATACACATTGGTTTGAATTCCAGCCGAGCATCTACCTTGTCTGCCGTGCACATATGCATGTGTCTGTTTCTATAAGCATGTCTTGACATATTAGCTATTACAGCAGGTGAAGCAGCATGTGCAGTAAGTTTATATAATGTTTCTTACCCGATTTAAATCTGCAGCTGCAGATTCCCTGATTTGTGCAGAACCGTGCTCACTAGAGACCTATTCTGATGGGTTGTAGGAAGCTAAACAAAACTGTACAGCACTGTGACCTATTCCAGAAATAAAAAAAATCTTAATTTTGCATAATATTTTTGTATGTAGCTTCTTCTTCTTCTTAGACCATGTCATCTTATATCAATCTTCTGATACTAATGCAAATCTTTATACTCAGAACTGGATACCCAACTTCCCTACAGAATGGTGTTGCACCAGGAAGAAAAACTGTTCATGTTCACGTGATTGTAACCCAACATATTGCAGAGCTCCATGGATGCCTAATATAGGCCAAATATAACATGGCTTTCTTTATAGAAGTCCATTTATATAGGTGCTTTCTGCCTTCAGTAAATTATACAAGAAATAGCATTTTATTATAATATGATCCTGTTGTTATAGATGTGGGTCAGTCTATTTTTATGTGTCCTTATATAACTCAATTATTTGTTCCAGCTGAAACTTGGCTTACATTCCATAAAGAAGAGCAACCTTGTAATTTACCAAAAGATTAAGTATTTTAATATAAATAAATAAATAAATATATAGAGAGAGTATATACTCTTCTTTCTCATTAAGATACATTTATATCTCTTTTTCATTGGATTGATGCTCAGAACTATCTCATCCAAAACACATG
The DNA here is from genome assembly GCF_001715985.3 of Manacus vitellinus. Classification (NCBI taxonomy): domain Eukaryota; kingdom Metazoa; phylum Chordata; class Aves; order Passeriformes; family Pipridae; genus Manacus; species Manacus vitellinus. Next base: position 13,111,733 of record NW_021940604.1, on the reverse strand, counting down.
AAGTCAGAAATATTATGAACGGAAAGAGATCATCATCAGGTAGCAGACAGTTTTTGGCAAAAATTTCTGAACTGAGAATTGCAATTCAGATATTCACATAGTGTGTAATGTAAGGTGCAGATCTGAATTCACTGCATACTTAATAAAAGCAATAAACTTTTTGATGTACATGTTTGAATCCCACTCTGAGGAACATTCACCCACTGACTTTCTATGAAGCCTTATCTCCAAACTCAGTACATAAGAGAGGCACCATAAGTTAGCCCCTGAGAACAGCCCCTAGGTGAGGTTTGTGTACTAGCAGTACACTTACACATCATCATCACTGCCATTATTTCTGTGAATAAAGTGAAAAATATGCATGGTGTTTTCAGGATGTTCGAATATTTATGAAATTACTAGTTATATCTATGCTTACTCAGAGAGAGGACTGGTGAGAGGGGAAGAGACTTTCTCTTTGGAGCCAGAGAAGTCCATTGTTGGTTTTTAGCCAATGATCTCAAAGTTCTTCTGTGCTTTCTTGGACACTTACAACTTTTAAATGTTCCCTTGGAACTTGCCAACACTCCTAAATGCAATATTTGTGCACTGCAAATCTAAAAGTCCTTTAGTCTTAGATTAATTTTTCCAGTTTAAGTATTTGGAGGTTAGATAGAAAAGGGTAGACATGCTTCTCAGTACAATACTGTAACAATATTAATGATTATACAGTTGATGTTTCTATACTACATCATCTTCTTTCTAAAATTTAAGCCACAGAGGATTTCGATTTGCAAAGAATTCCCTGGGGGGTAAGAAGTTAGGAGGGCTTGATTCAAAGTGTTATGTGAAGCTTATCTTGGAACATGTGAAAATGAACTAGTTTCAGCAAAAGTATCCTTTTTGAAGTTCTGTTCTTCTTGAAAGCTTAAGAGCATGCATCAGTTCTATTATCAGTGGACATTGAAATCAAATCATGTTGTGGGAAACTGTAAATGTAAACCAATACAAAGTGGTTCTTTCACAAATAGACATCAGCCTGCACGGACTACTAACATATAGAGTTCAGTACTCAGAGCAAAAAGAATATCCTGTCTGCTTTGTTGTGACAGACAGGAGACTGAGTTCTCCATTGAAATGTGTTTGTCAAACCTTGAATTCTACAGCAAACAGGTACTCCCACCTCTTACTATTGTGTGTAATTATTTTACTAAGAATATTAATTCACACTCATCATTATTTTCTAGATAATAAATGAGATTTTGGCAGATTGATTTCCTAGCACGAGGGGTTAGCGCATAGTTTAAAAGTCCAGTACAAAAACTCCCCTTCACTTACTGAAGCCACAATTTACATTTACATATACACTTACATTGCATTTACTATTTACATATATGGACATATTGATAGCACAATGCCCACTATTCCAGCCCAGGAATTGTACGAGTTGACTCCGCAAAGCCTGATGACTCAGGATCATTGGCAATGACATATAAATTTCTCAGATTCTGAATAATCCATTCGTTGTCAGTCTCAGAAACAGGTCCCATTAATATTCTCTGTTGCTTGTCAAAGAGGGGAATGCTATTGCTGCATATCCACATGACACAACATCAGTGGAAAAATGTTATAAAAGACTCATCTTGTTCTACAAGGGATGTTGGACCTAACAGCAAAAAGGAGATGCTTTGTCTGTTGCTTCAATTGCAGTCATATTTGGTAGGCCTAGTGAATACCCATTCTGCTGCAATCCTAACTCTGAATTCTCAGGTAAGGAAAACCTCTTCTCAACGTCCAAAAAAGCTTCATTCAATGTTTCCTGCAGCCTAGCTGATTTCTAGTTTCCTTCTACTGCCTTTTAAGAGTTGGCATCAGGCTTTTGCATTAGCCAGTGTAAAAGGAAAAATCTCTGCTCAGTGTGAACCTGTATCCCACATACATCAAGCATGTATTGCCCGTTATATGCGATCTGTCTTACATCATCAGTATCTTTTTTTTTTAAAAAAAAGTGAGTTATTTACTTGGTGGAACACACTATTAGACAAAAAGGATTGAAAATAAAGAAAGAAGGGTCTGCGTGCATACTTTGAGTCATCTGCTCTTACATCTAATATAAGCAATATTTGGGATTCTTTCCTCTTCATCTACTGCTGTACCAATTTATATTTTACTAGGAATGTCCACATGTGGTTGTGAGTCACTAAGTCTGACACATGTTGCTCTAAAAACTCTTCTATTGCTCTCCAGGGAGAGCAAGTTAGAGCAAGTTCTCACCCTGCCATTGTGTCTTAAGGATCTTGGATGGGACTTCCTCCTCTTTTCCCTATGCTGTCAGGCTTTGCTGTACAAGCAGACCCACAGCATGAGTTATTTATTCACTTCTAGACATTTTTCAGCAGCAGTTATAGATCCAGAAATTCCACAAACAATTATCAAAATAACCCCTGATTTTGTTGCCTATTTCAACAGAATTGTTTTCCACCTAAGGAGTGCAGACTGCAACCGTTTCTCATTCAGCTCCTGTTCCCCAGAGTGATGTTTGTTCCTGTGCTGCCTCATCAACTTGCCTTCTTTGTGCTTATTAAAAATACAGCCTTAGCTCTCAGAGTGACTACTAGCTTTTGGATGACAGGTCTGGAGTATCCAGCCTGAACAAGCTGTCCAATGTAATGCTCTGCTGCAAGGCTGTTGTAATCTTAAGCACAGTTGGAGTCAAAGCCTTTTACTAAGGGAAATGATAATGGCCCTTATATGTAGAGTGTGCCATATACACCTTAGAAAAGAGCATGCAGGAATACAGCTCTATATCAAAAAAAGCCCTGTGGTGGTTGCCCTCTTTCCCACTCATAATGAAGATATTGCTCATTACTATCCCTTCAAACTTCATCTAGTAAACTCCATTTTTAAAGACTGCAAATCTCCTGCCGTTTCCAGCTTTGCCTGACACAGGCTCCCTCCCTTCTTCCCCCTTTCCTTCCTTGGTCCCTTACACTCTGTTTGCTTCTTTCCACACCACTTCTCCTCTGTGGTAAGTCTTTTACTACTCCCCTCACCTTTCCCCTCCCACAAGACCTTTATTCATTGACGTATCATCCATTCCAGATTGCGCAATCTCTGCTGTACCTTGGTACCTCTCCTCTCTTGCACGCGAAACGGTGCCCTCTTCTGCTTCCTTCAACTGATTTAAGATTTACCAGTGCTCCAAGCCCTTCCCTAATGTCCAACTCATATATCCAAGCTTCTAACTTCAGCCCTCTCCTGGTTCAAGAGTCCTCATCAATATTAATAATTTGCACTTGACCCACTCTTACAAATTACTTTTTCTGCTTTTACAATTCATTATGATGGTTCAATGCTTCCGAAACTTTTCATAGGCAATATTGCTTTGGATTAAGTTCTGCACTGACAATCCTATAACTGCCCTATCTGGCTTTGAATTTCTTCAGGATGAAGACCACCTCTGGACATCTTTGTAGTCTTGCAACTTTGATGAAATCTTTGAAACTCCTACTTTTACAATGCCTCAAAACACCTAATTTTGGAAAAAGAAGCTACCCAAAGCTGCACATAGACTGCATCCAGGTACATATGGGGCTGAAGCCTGCCTGGAAAATGCTGCAGTTTCCTTCAAGTATTCAGGCTCGCGTTTCTCTCCCAGGAAAAAAAGACCATTGTGCACCCAAGTCTCACTCTGGTAGGGAATTGGGATGTGGCCAGGGCAGGCACACATATTTTCAAGCTAGGAAGTATTACTGGCACTCCAGTTTAGTGTAACATCTGAATCAACTTGGATAATTATTCTGGGATTAGTGGCAAAAACAGTCAATTCTATTGATAATAAGTGAGTCATTATTCCTTCACATCAGTGTGGACATCAAGTTCTCTGGAGAAGGAGACAGCACTGTTGAGGAGAACTGGAATCACCATGGTCTGCAATTTGCTTGCCTTTATTGCTAGATGAGCACATACACCATCTCTCCTCATCCCCAGTTTCTTAAAGCCTTCACACTTCCATTTTCTTGGCTTAGAGTTTTACATAATAATGTACACAATATTTTTCCTAGTGATTCCCTCAAGCCCTCATTCTTGTCCTCCAGGTTGGGTAAGAATCACATGGTAGACAGATGACTGTCACTGGTGAGAAAGGCCACACAATCAGCTGCACATGTTCCTAGAAAAAGATAGTAGGCTATTTTTTATTAATAAAACCATCTTTAAGGTATCTTCATCTGTATTGCAGAACTCAAGACCCCCAAAATGTCAGGAATTTGGTAAAATGTAAATACTGATTCTCTTTTTCTCAGTTTATGTAGACACTTGCTGAGGAACCATTAGATCACACAATGGTATGAACCCAACTGAATGGATAACATATATTTCTTTGCTCTCACCCCCTTAAATGGTATTCAAGATTTGGAATTTGGAAGCCATATTTGGATGTTCATGTACATGCTCTTAGAAAAATAATCAGTATTTGGCTACAGCACAAACACCTATTCAGTGAGTTACAAGAATACTCAGAGAGAGGCCAAATTTAGATACTCCAAAATCTGTCATTAAACATACTGCCAAAATCATATTAAATGCCATACTTACATATAGAAAACAAGTGTTCAAAAATCTCTGCCTTTGGAATACAGATGGAAGTCTAGTATTAAATAAAATGGCAACAGAACTAATGTTTAAAGAGCATATTTGAATAATGTTTAATCTATTTTTATTCAATAAATTTCTATTGACAAAATAATGGGTTTATTATACATCACAAGCTAACATATTATGATTAGGGCAAAGATCAAAGAAGAGACAGAGAACAACAGAGGTACCTTTACTAATTTCACGGGTCCTTTTATTTTAACCAAAGAGTATCCATTTGAAACTACTGAAACAATAAAGCAGCTTGTGCTGTTTCAAATCCATGGTTTCAGTTATCAATATACACTTTTTCAATATACATCATTTTCCACCTGTGTCATCATTTTCTGTAAGGGGCTACACTCCTAGGACTATGTTTCCTTTTAAGATTTGCAGAGGAAAGGGACAAAATTTTTCAAGCATAAATAAAATAACAGCAGATAACTCATCAGTTGTATTCTTAGAAATGTATTTTTGTAACAGGGTATGTTACACCCTCCCCCAAAACATCAATATCGTCTGGAGAATAATCAGTACAGGTTGAGTATCCTGAAGAGTTTTAAATACCAGCCAACTTAATGTTACAATAGAATGATCTAGTTATTTGGCAACTATCTGACTTAAAACATTTCCCAACATTGGGAAATTATTTTCAAAAACGCACTGAAGTACTTCAGTTACAGTTTATTCTTTGTTTCTAACACATAAATTTCCTCAACTAAGAGTTCACTGGTGGAAAGTAGGAATTTTCTCATCCTTCACTATTTTTTGCATCTGTGTTTTAGAAGAGTTAAAGTGTATGTTATCGCTAATTATTACAATTAGGTTAATACTGTTTTCTGTAATTAGTTTCTAATGAACATATGTTTATTGATGAAAACTGCAGCCTATATGCAATGCCATTTCAGCTGAAGGGGTGGGAGAATCTCATCATAGCTCCTCATAAAATAACTACAATGTATTTTGCTTAGGCACCGATCCTGCAAATACTTAGGCATGAGCCCCATTTTATTGTTGTGGAAAAAAATAATTTAAATAAATAGAAACTGTCAAGACAGGACGGTAAAAGCCTAGTTGTCTCAATTTTTGGAGCATGGGCATAGTTTAAGGGAGAAGAGTTGTCCAGCTGGATTCTTAAATATTTTAACACACATTCTGAAGTAAATATTGTATTGAACAAATGCTTAGACTAGGAAGTCCTGTCAGAGAATGGCCCATCTCTATCCTGTGTCCAGTGCAATGTTGTCCTCATCGTGGGGATCATTTGCTAATAGAGTATATACCCATAATAGCAAAAAGGTTTTCTTTAGTCTTGTTATTTCTATTTACTTCTATTGATACCCAACTTATATTTATTCCTGGCTATCTATTAGTATTTATTATTATTTCCGTTCCAGTAATTTGGGCCAAAGTTGGCAGTGTAATTGTAGAAGGGAGCATACTTACAATCAAGACAAAATTTGGTCATTGATCTCTACAGGGATTAACAAAAGATATATTGAGATTTTAGAATTGTTTTAAGAGATATATGATAATATGCCAAACTATTAAAAATTCAAAGTTCACTTTGCACGTTTTTGCCTCTAGGACAGAGTGATCTTAGGGAGATAGCATATATATATGTATACACAGTTTTAAAAGTATCTTATATACATTTGATTGCAGTCCTCCGTCTTCCCTCTTCTCCAGTTAGGCCTCATGTAGGTTTATCTTGTGTAATGTTCTTTTGCTAACAGACCTCCTTGCAGGTGAAGGAAGTCCAAAAAGGGCCTTCAGTTTTTACTGTTCTCTGAACCAGTGACAGAAAACTAATGCTGAGGACGGCATTTTTCTTTGAGAATACAGGGCCCCGATGGAGAGGATTCAGGCAGGTGGCACATTTGAAACTAGTTTTATTTTGTAAGCTGGCTAGGTTGCAAATGAGACGAGGCTCATCACAAGGACCGTGTCCGTACTGAAGGGATGCTGTACTTCGGGAGCGCAGAAGGAGCCTGGCTCCGCGCTGCCCGGCCTCAGACCTCCACCCCGGGTGTCCCCTCGCCGGCCGCACCGCAGGGCAGCCCCTCTCCCGCAGGACCGGCACTTTCCTTACTGGAGCCCAGCTGTCCTGCCTCTGCCCACGTCTCTTCTGTGCAGAGGATGGGGCCAAGAGCCACAGACAGGCTCACCCCGGTCCCCTGGTGCCCACCACCCAACCTCAGCAGCACCTGGCGGGACCCTCGAGGGCCGCACCTCCCCCCTCCCCGAAAAGTGCAAGAAGGCATTATTTTTGAAAGCGCCCAAAATAGCGCGCGTCTGCTGCACAAGTCTCCTTATTATTCCTCCAGCGTCGGCAGTGAATCAGGGGGAG
>NW_021940604.1:12954017-13101439 GCF_001715985.3 Manacus vitellinus | reverse complement strand
GGGTGAGGGTCGTGGCCTCTTCTAGGTCTTTTAATTACCTGTGCTTAGCAGCGTGGTGTGTAAGCTTCACAGCGAAAGGCAGCATGAGTTACGTTGTCAGTTTTGTTCTGTTTTCTTTCTAATTTCCTCCGTGTAGCTGAGTGGCATTGGACTGATCATTTTTGCTGTTTCTACTCATGAATGGATGCTAAGTCGTCGGTGCTAAAAATCAGGTGGTGGTGAGCATAAAGCTCATGATACAAAAAGTTCAGCATGTGCAATTTTAGGAAGTAGTCTATGTTCAGGATTGTAACATAGTTTTCTTAATGCAAATTTTAAAGCTGTTTAGGAAACTGGTGCTTTTTACCAAGGAAGTTATCATGTTCCCAGAAGTTTATATGATGAATATCTGTAAGAGAGAAACTCCCTGAAAGTAGTGGCTGAAGGCAGTAAAGCTTTCCACTTTAATCCGGGCCGTGCCAGGTGTACATTTTTTCTTGGTGTTATTTCAGCAACTTTGGCTATGGTCGAGTTGGTCTTCTTGTGAATGGTGCTCTAGTAAAGGTGGCTGAAGCAATGGTCTTGGATGGTGTTTGTTGTCAGCTGGGCAATTGCAGTGAACTTGGGGTTTGTTTGCTATTGTGGTGTATGTTTCCCTCTCAGATTAATGAATTTAGCTAGAGTGTTGCTTTTAAGTTTCAATAACTTTAGAAAATGATTGTGATGACTCTTTTTCTTCTGACTTGTTGAGTTTTATTTCGCGTCACCTATTCTGTGAAGAGAGATGGTTGATTTTTTATGGGCTGTTCAATTTACTGTCTGTGTTTTTTAATACTGCTGTTAAGTGTGATGGTAGGTTGTGAGTGATGGTGTGAGGAGTCAGTGATGAGCTGGCATGAGCCTTACTGAAGAAAGAGATAGCATGTGTGTAGTCATAGCTTGTTAGTGCTCCAGTAGTAGGACTGCTCATTACAGTGGGAGATACCAGCTCTTTATGAATTGGAGAGAAGGGAAAGTCTATACATGCAGAATTGTATTTAGGAGCTAGAGAAGGTGAATTAATTGTTTAAGAACAGCAGAGCTCATGGAAGCTGGTAAGAACTGTCAGATGAGGAAGAGGAGGGTACGACAGACAAAAGGGACATTCAGATGTGTATTGAATTAACTTGGGGTAGAAATTAACAATTTGAAATAGGTCAGGTGATACTTGGTGTGAAGATTCCGTGCATCACAGTTCTTCTCAAGAAGGTGTTTCCACAGGGGAAGGAAGTAGGTACAAATAAAAGCAGAAGTGTTCGGTAACTTTCTGTACCTAGTTCAGGCAATTAAGAGAATTTAAGACAAAACATTTCAGAGTTGTTGTATGCAACTCTTAATCTACTCAGATAATAAATCTTGACTCAGGCCTGCACAGACAGTAACAGAAATAAAGGAGTAATGGTTGCAGAGGAAATACTTATTTGGTGTGAGGTACAGGCTGTTAATAAACAAGAAAAGGTTATGACTGGTAAGTTTCATTAGGTGATGGGATAGCTTTCCTGTTGGGTAACTATTGTTGTTATAGTGTTTTGTGGATATTTGCAAATGAAGTAGTAGAGGAAGGCTGTAACTATTACCTGGTCTCTAGCAATGGTACAGCAGTACCATGTTAGCTTGCTGACAGAGACTAGACTCGAGTGAAGACAGCAAGAACCTCCCTTAGCACAGCATTTTGTAATGCATTTGTGGCCAGATTCTTTCTTTGAGGGGAAAAAGGTTGAAAACCAAAGTATTGGGAACCAGGAGCAAGCACATGCGGTACCCCTGGAGAATCTAACAGTCAGAAATGTAACAACAGATAAAATAAGAGGAAATAATGCTACAGAGACATCAGTAGGAACTCTGGTCCATTTTCTGTTCCAAGTGTTAAGAATGGCAAAGAATTTTAAGCTGGGGTCCCTTTGTGAATTCATAAAAAAGCTATGTATCTTATCTTTAAAATAGCTTACTTGTAATAAACTTCATGAACAACAGGCAAAGTAGTGAAATTTACTCAAACAGCTTTTCAACATGCAGAATAGAAACATGGCAGGACTAGTAAAGTAGTTCCTAAGCAATGAAAAATGAGATTTTGAGGAAAATGTGGAATCTGCAAATACTTCTTTTAATGAAGCATTAAAATAATTGCACCTTTAAACAGATAAAAGAAAAAGCACGTATTAAAATGCGGTGGGTAGCATCAAAGAATTTTACCATTTCCTGACTGTTCCTGTTGTGGTTGTTTTTCTTTAAGTGAAGAATTTGGTGCAAAAATATGAAGGGTGAGAAAGAGGCAAGCATGGAGCGTGCCCAGCTCAAAGAGGGGATTGCGAAGCGAAAAGCAGGGCTCGCCCCGGTGGGTTTACAGTCAATTGGCTTTGCTTTTGCTGTCATTATGAAGCGAGCTTACTACTGTCGGCAAATAGAGGGAGCTTACACTGCAAGGGGTAATTCTGCTTCATGTGGCTTCGGCAGTGTAACAAGTCAGTGCTGGTAGTATTCACATTCTTACATGTTAAATAAAGCTAAGCTGAGTATCCACTTGTCCCCAGTTGTCTAGAAGTTGGTGTATTTGCAGCTCTGGTACACTGAGTTGTTCCCTGCAGATCCATTTTATTTTCCTAATTTACTGGGTAGGGAAAATGTGTCTTTTCAGCTCATGGGTGCTACACCAGGCAGCCTTGGAGATGTCCAAAATAACCGAATACAATATTAGGACAAAAAACCTCATCTGTTGCCTTGGCTTCTGAATACTCATCAGTGCTGGTGTCACCCAGCACTGTGGGGAAGAGGACCCATGGCTCAACTCCATAAGGACATCACCTCCCTTGGGACCTCTTTTTCCCTTGGACCTCACTCTTGGTGTCATTTGCTGAGACCTCCCCTGGCTCTACATGCCCAGTTTTGCTTCTTGCAGGAGCTGTCAGCTGGGGAGACGATCAGTATGGGGCAAACCTGCTAGGCTCTCCTGTCATGGTAGCTGCAGAAATCCTTGATAGTAGAAATAAAAGTACACAGGGATGCATAAAAAGAAAAGGCAAATCATTGCAGACAGGTTATGCTAATCTGGCATAACCAGATGACTGGTGGCTTTACTGCTGAAATCTCTCTCTGCTGCCCAGTGACTGGTATTGAGTTTACCCTACTGGTTAGAAATTGTATGGACATATCACAGTTGGCGTCTTAGATTTTAAAAGTTTGGACAGCTGTCAGGTAGTTTTTTCCAAAGCACTGACTGGAAGAAAGAGTCCTATTACTACTTGCTGATATATTCAGTACATAACCCTATAATTATTTCAAAAACTACTTGTAAGTTTAATTGGCATATTCTATCCTGTTTCTTTGCTTTATATCTTTAGAGAGTCTTTCACCTGATGAAACTATCTCATTTTTAGTGCTGTTACTCTCAATAAGTATTTTTTCTGTGAGTACTCATTTATTGTTGAACCACTTGGTAAAAATGAAGGTTTTTCAAAAGATGTGTCTAATCTTATTTTATATGCTTGTTTATTTAAATGAATTTATTACATAAGTCTAAAACAACATGTTGAAACACTAACATACAGCACACTTCTCTTGTGGCTGTGAAGATTTAGATACAGTTATATCCCTAATAATGGATTTTGGAGATGCTTTTGGATAACGACTGTTCCAAGTTCTTCCTGTTATGTCCTTTCCATCACATCAGATGGCAGTGACAGGCATAAGGACAGTATTGTAGTTACTTTGCCCCATATTCATGTAGCATTTTTACTACTTTTTTGGCAGTGCAACAACAGAAATGATAGCAGATGAAATCATTATGGAAGGAGTTATACTAATTCAAAGAACTGCATCAGAGCTTTAAAAACAAAAATTAAAATGAGTAGATAAGACATTCTTTAGTCTTCTTTGTACTGAGATTTAGATGTGTATATTGCAATGATTTCATCCTTTTTTAATACCTCATTGCCATAACAATTTTATTGGTCTATATCTCCTTCCTCATTATCATTAGTAGAGGAATATAGCTGTATCTTTTATCTGTTTAAACTCAGGAAACCTGGAAACAGATATTTTGTTAAAAGTATTTCCTTTTAGTAAGTTAATTTCTGTCTGCACTGCCCTGTGACCTTTTCATCCCCACCAAGAACACTTCTGAAGGCTGCAGAATGTGAAAAATACAGATTATGCCTTTGACTTTGAGTAAATTTTAAAAGGAAAGCAATAATGAATACCTTATAAAAATTATGTCATTATTGCTGTTTGTTACCCAAGCAAAGTTTCTTAGTTGTAATTAAGTTAGAATTTGTATGGTTTTTGAGACAAATATGCCCTGAACATTTCTGTTACCAATTTTTTATTTACTTTCATGGTTTACACCCTGCTTAAGTAGGCTAGGCTCTGAGGTTTTTTTCCCCCATGTAATTTTCATGTCAATAACAAGAGTGGCACAGTCAGAGATGTCAGCATCTGATGGAGCAGCTGTCCTGTCTTGTGCTCCTTGCTGCATGGTACAGTGGCTGCTGTGAGGAAACATTTCCACGCAGCTTCTCGAGTCTTTTCCTGTCTTCTGTCATGCCTTCTGCTGAACTCATTACAACATGTTTTCTGTAGTAAGTAAACACAGGAGGGTTGAGTGAAGTGTCCTCTAAACAGGACAATAATTTAAGATTACTTCAGTTAATACAGAACACAACTTTGTGTTTGCTTATCCAGGCTAATCTTGGGAAGCTTGTTATACCAACATTCTTAAACCAGCATGTATCATGTCCTTAAAACTTCACTGGTGTCTGGAGAGATCCAATTTTTCAACTACTCCTTAGCGACTTGGGTCTTGTGTTCTCGAGGGAAGGCCTGCACCTCTGCCATCTCCCTGCGGTTCAGTTTGGTGGAAGCCTGCTTGAGTTGGTCTGCTGCAGTGCTTGATAGGCTGGAGCTCTGCAGTGTACTGTGCTCTCAGATCAAGCAGAGATCCCAAGTTTTATTGCAGGAACTGCCCTGAGGTAGGATGGTAGATTTTGTTATGGGAGTGATTTTAAAAGATGAGATCTATGGCTTTGGGGAATTTATCAGTTTGCACTGAATTTGTTTAGATTCATTGAAGTTTTTTAAAATTTTGTACCTTGATGGTATGGTTTTCTCATAGAGAATTACTGAAAGGTGGAGAAGACACATTGAATCATGTGGTTCTTCCTACTTAAAGCTTGTCATATGAAATACATGAAGTTTTCTCAAAGAGCCTTCTGTGAACCCTGCCTGTCATATGAAATGAAGAGGAATGCAGAAGCTTTCACTCTTAGCAGTGGATACTGACTGAGGTCCAGCTCCACTTGTTGATATTGTGTAGTTACTGTAGTGTAACAAAAGTACCCATGGAGTAAGGAGTTGCTCAGGATTTTGAAGAATTCTGCTAGAAATGAGGAGGAAACCAAGGAGAAATACAAGGGAGTTCACACTGTATACCCAAAACCAGAGTAGTATCTGTCCGTAGTGGTGGTGTTACAGTGATTGGTACAATTTTTCTGATAAATACAATGTAAATTCAATTATTTTTCATGTAACAAAGTTAACTAAGCATTTTTCTGTTCTAACTTTCATTAAAATCTTCTGGACGACCTGAGTTTACTTCTGCTTGGTTTGCATCTTTTTCTGTTATCTGTGAGTGATCAAATACCATTTTTTTTTCTTTTATTTGGGGGGGGGTGTGAAAATTCAGGATATTCAGAGAGTATTAATAGATATTTGTAGATTTGGGCAGTGGGACCTACGTTAGAAACTAGATTTTAGAAAACAAGATTAAGCACTGAGGAAGCTCATTATCTATTTGAAAGTTCAGAAGGTTTAAATTTCAAAAAGTTCGGAAAGTGTAAATTTCAAAAGGGACAAGCTTTGACTAATAGTTCACAAACCAATGACAGAGCTAATTTTGCTGCAAATTATTTCATCTGCTAGGCGTAGTGCAGAAGTTCTTCAGAAACAAAATTAATGAGTCAGATTCTACATTGAACAAATGGTAAATCAGGTGCCAGGCCACAGATTTAAAGATTGCTGGGTTTGTGAGAAGTGGAAAGGAAAAGCTGGTGGTAGTCACAACTGGCTGCTAGAAACACCTGCAATTCAGTGCCACTGGTGCCATCTTTGTGGCAGTGACAAGCAGTTGACCAAAGCCAGGAGTCAGAGACAAGTGTGGCATACTTCTGTTGCTTGTGCAGATATTTTACCACAGAAGGGGATGTCCAGATCCACTATTTCTGAACACAATATTTATTTTCTCTCCCTTCACTTTTCCGAAACAGAGGGATCCAGTAGGATCAAGTCTTGCAAAACAGTAGTTTTTTCTGGTGTATATGTGCTTTCCTATGTGAAAATAGATTTTTACAAATGAAATTTGAAGTCTAGTGAAACTGTAGGGAAACAGATAAAGAATATTTGAGTGCCCTGAGTCAGACAGGGAAAATGACAGTTTCAAATTCATTTTGAGATTCTCATTTGAAGTTGAGTAAAGCATTCACGTCAGCATGTTATCCAGTATTAAGGAAATGTGGTTCTGTTAATCAGTCCTTAATTTATTTATTATAGGCATGCACTCATGTCTTGCCTTTCCCAGAACAGATGTTTTTCTTAGGTGTACTTGAAGTATGTTTTCTTCATGTCAATTTACTTGCAGGTTGAAATTTTTCTTTCCTCTCCAATACAACCTCATTGCCTCCTAGTGTGTGAAACAGGTATTATTTTCAAAGTTTTTAAAAGATTTTCCCTTACTTTTATTATATCAGTGTATATTATCACCCTTGTCATCTCTTGTCCACGTTACCAGTGTGCAGAACGAAGCATTTGATACTAATCTGTGAAATGAGTTGGAAGAAATCTGGTGATATAAGCATTAAACCATGTACAGAATTTTCAAATTATTTATTTATTTATTTATTATTTTATTTTTTTTAGTACATGCATCATGAATGAATCTGCCTCTAGTGGAAATGGTCAAGAGTTTGATGTATTTAGTGCAATGGACTGGAAGGATGGCATAGGTACTTTACCAGGAAGTGACCTAAAGGTAAGATCTGTGATTTTTTTTTTTTTTTCTTAAGCAAAATAAAAATGTTAAATGACAAAAGAATGCATTTCAAAAGCTGGTGTGTAGGTATCTGCTTTTATGAATAAAACATGAACCTGCAGTTCTGAGTTAAGAGACTTACGTTTTAGCTCTGGAGTTCCTTGATTCAGTTTATGGTGCTGGCACAGACAACCGACATCCCCGTAGGAAGGCATAAATTAGCACTGCCTCACTATGTAGACAGAAGTAATCAAGTGCACAAAATCCCAAAGAAATCTCAGAAGTGTGAAAATTTAGTCTACTTAAATCATTATATTACTGTATCACTAAGAATCTTCATAGTGTCATTGACTCTCATGGTCTCAATTCTTAGTTCTTTTTATTTCTAAAAATAGTTTATTTTTGCTGTGCTTTTGTCATGTGGGTGCCTAGAAAAAATGAATTAAGTAAGTGCTTCTGAGCTTGGTACAGTTTAGAAATTTGAATTGTATTGGAAGAGTACTTTTAATTATATTTTTCACACTGGTGGTGTTTGAAGTAAATTATAACAATTTTGTTTTGTTTTCAGATTTTTTTATTTATCTCTTACTTTTTACTGTGTCCTCAGAAGGTATCCTTTGCTGTGTTTCCGATTTTGATATTAGAGACTGTCTTGCGCCTATTTCCTGTTGATTAAAATCAATATTTTCATATCGTTCCATTTAGACTAACACTGATGAGGCTTTCTCATAGTTTATTTTTTAAAAGGAATCTCACAAGAAAACGTGGTATTTAAAAGAACTTTATATCTTTTGGTGCCTGATAGGATTTCTATTGTTGAAGTGAAGAGTCAAAAAATGTTTGAAATTCAGGACAGACATGTTGCAAATGTGTTTTTGTGTAGGTGTTTCGTAAGTTGCTTTTGTTTGGTTTTTTGTGTGTTTGGTTTTGTGTTCATTTGAGTTTTTTTTTAATCACAGAACAATAGAATAAATTCACGGAATAATTTTCTTTGCAGGGGACTTCAGGACACCACCCAGACTAGGTAACCCAGACCTCAGGGTCACCTCAGGGCGAGTTAGATCAGGTTGCTCAGAATTTGGTTATCTCCAGAGTTTGATACTGCAATCTCTCTGGGCATTTTTATATACTTATAGTAATTTTTTCCTTTTATGAATACTTTGTTGGAATTTCCACTTTTGTAGCCTGTGCCTCTTCCCTCTTGTCCTTTTACTGTGTGCATCTGAGAAGAACCTGGCTCTATCTCCTCTATAACCTCTCATTAACTACTGGAAAACAGCAGTAAAATCTCTCCTTGTCTTCTTAAGACTAAACAAATGGCTTCACTCAGCTTTTCCTTGCATGTCACCTGCCACAGTCCCTGCTTGTTTTGGTGGACTTGCTCCAGTATGTCAGTGCCTTTCTTGTACTGGATGCAGTAGCCTGCATATGGTCTCATCAGTGTTAAACAGGGAGGAATAATCTGTTCCCTCGTTCTGCTGGCTGCCCTCTTGCTCAGGCAGCCTTGGGTGTTCGTGGCCACTTTTGCTACCAGGGCACATTGCTGACTCCTGTTCAACTTGTAGATTTTCTGCAGAGCTGCTCTCAGATAGTCAGCCTCTGGGCTGTAGGAGTGCATTCAGATGCTCTCTTCCAGGTGCAAAGGCCTTGTGTCTGCTTTGGTAGACCTTCCTGGTATCTTGTTAGCCAGCTTTCTTCAGCATGTTGAGGTCTATCTGAACAGCAAAGCTGCCCATCAGTTTATCAGCCATTCCCTTCAATTTGGTGATTTGATTTTGCTGCCCGTATACACAGAGAAGCCTTTTTTGTTGGTTTTGCTAGTTTATTCTTTGGCTGAACTTTGGATTTCCTAATTCCATTATTGTACACTACAGCAATATCATCATATACCTTGTCTGTATAAAGTTACTTGTTTCACATTCTGCTTACCTTCCTTTTCTTTTGAAGTCAGGAGTCCCTAGTTCATTTGTGTTCACCTTCATCCACATTTGCTTAACTTCTTGCACATTGACACGCATCATTCTCCTGGTGTGAAGTCCCTGGAGAGGGAGACAAATTTCCTAGGCCTGTTTACCTTTTAAAGTGGTCTCCTGTATGACCCCACCAAGCAGATCTCTGAACAAACCAAAATATGCCTCTTCTGAAGTCCAGTGCTGCTGTTTCAGTGTTTGTTTTGCTGACTATTTTCAGAATTTCAGACTTCACTATCTTATAGTGATAGCCAAGACTATCACCAACCTCCACATCCCTGAACGCTGCTGTATTTTTGTAAAAAATGTCAAGGCCTTACAAATTTCTTTCTAATTTAATAAGCAACATTATGTGAAAGGCAACCATAATATTGAAATGTTTGAGCAATACAAAAGGGAACAATGCAGGAAAGTATAATAGTCTCATATAAATCACAGGTTTGTGCTTTGTTCAGTTGTGGTTACCCTATGTCAAAAGAAACAAAACAGAAGCAAAGGTTGAGTAATTAATTAGTAGAGAAACGGGAAAGTTCCCATGTAAAGTGAGGGAAGGGACTGGGAAGTGTAGCTCAGGGTAACTTCAAGAAACCACATAAGAGGATTCTTAATGATGTCCTGTTCAGGAAAGCATGAGCTTAATTTTAAGGCTGCTCTTCTATTTATTTGTTTATTTATTTTAATTTGGAAACAACCATGCATTTGATTTTTAGAGATTCTTTCTTTGATCCATGCATTAGGGAAGGCGCAGTCAGAGCTGCAATAGTAGTCTACTCAGAATAATGAAAGATACAGAGTATTGACCAGGCAACTCCTTCTCTTTGGGTTATTGTTCAGAGGTTTTTTGTTTGTGTTTTTTTAAATACAGAAGCAAGGGGTTACTGGATGAAATTGAAATGGAACCACTTTAAGACTGACTGAAGCAAGAATGTTTTCCAACAATGCCAAATTAGCCTCAGGATGTAGCTGGACTAGAGAGCATTAAGAGTCAGTAAAAGACTAGATGTTT
This sequence comes from Manacus vitellinus, assembly GCF_001715985.3. Lineage (NCBI taxonomy): Eukaryota > Metazoa > Chordata > Aves > Passeriformes > Pipridae > Manacus > Manacus vitellinus. The sequence continues at coordinate 13,091,427 of NW_021940604.1, read as the reverse complement.
ACATAGAGACCAAAATAATTTGAGCTGTTAGAATAGTAAGGATTTTTAAGCTTTTATGATAATTGTGACAACTCATATTTCAGGACTGCTTCTAAATATTGATGGCTAAAAGGGTGACTAAGCACTTGAAACTATAAATGTGATCATGGAAGATATGTTATGCTCTTTGTGAAATTCTCAGAACAGAGTTTATGTGGATGATTTACCAGAACTGTCCTGATCACAGATTATTTTACTGTTTTGTCCTGAACCTAAAGTAAATGGCCTTACATAGCAGTAACTTCTTGTAAGCTTGCATGTAAGCTTTCAAAAATCATAATAGACTTGTTCTAGCCTGTAATAGTCTTAAAACTAAAGGTATCAAACCATTGCCATGTATTTACATTGAAATGCAGTTGAAAAATCTGTGAAAGCATGTAATAGCAAAATACAGAAATCCAAATATTCTATTTTGACAGCTTGGTAATACAACGTCTGAGGAGTTTTATAACAAATAATAAACAATAGCTGAACTATTCATTGCAGACAATGTATTGCTCAAATTCTTACATTTAGTGTTTTCTCTTCCTAAAATGTTAGGGGAAATTGTCTGTGAACACTCAGATTTGGTAAACTTAAGAGGATGTTTTAAGTTAAACCTATGCCATGTTGAAATGTTACTTTTTAATATAGACATTTTTTTGGGGAGTTACCTGCTTGAAGTCCTTATTTTTAGTCATGTAAGTCTTGTGGCATTTGCTTCTCTTTACTGCTTGCATGTGAAGTTTCATGCTTGTTTTAACATATGCATGTTTTAAGAAATCTCTTTTCTTGTGTACTATATTAGTATCCAGCCTGAGATTATCAGGCAAGTATATATGAACAACCATTCTTTTGAAGAACCACTTCATTTTTGTGAATATAAGTTCCTGAATAAATAGAAGTTGGTAAAAACCTATTGTAATAGTGTAAAATGTTTCTTGAAACATTTAAAATTAACTTTTCTCAGTATTTTCTTATCATTGCTTAAATCTAAATCATGATACAGAAGAACAGCTAAATCAGAAATAGAAACTTGCATTATTTCTTTTTGTTATGAAGTCCTGGGGGCCGTTTCATGCCTACCAGACTTCACTGATAACCTGCACCAGGGGGCACTCACTTCCCAGTCTAATCAAAACAAGGGAGCCAAATCAGATACCAAATCTCTCTTCTCAGCCATACTGCTATCTCTTATGCCTGCATCTGTTTCTGCATTGGTAAAATGCTGAAAATGTTCTTCCATGATTTTGCACAGTGTTAATTGTTAGTGTTTTGTCACTTGTAGCTGGAGGAATATATTCTCATACAGAGTTTGTTAAAAATCTTCAGCAAATAGCTAATGCTTCTTGAACACTGCTTTGAGCATGCTGTGTGAGAGATAAATAGTGAGTAGTTGTAGAAAATGCTTCAATTTCAAATTACACAGGGAATAGGGAGAATTAAAAATTGTGCAGTATGATGGACCGAAGACTGAGAACAAAAATGTTAGCGCCGTATATTAGTTCTTTCAAGATGTTTAAATAAAACAGAAAACTTGAATTCCAGTAGAATTTAAAATAGTTTACAATTTACAGAATGCCTTCATGTGGCAGGCTAAGTAATGTATGCTCATCTGAAAAACATCAGTGCTAACCAGTTACTCTGCATGGTGTGAATGTAAATGTGAAGTACTCCTCTTTTCTCTCTCTGTCTTTTTTTTTTTTTAAATCTCTGTGCTGAGTGCACACAGTAACACCATGGCTTCAAGATTTAAATGTACTCATTAAATTGAAAAAGCTGTAATAATTTACAGTCACTTCCTACTGCAGTGACAGAAGTTTATGAAGTACTTCTTAATGCGTTTTCTAGTGCTGTGTTTGGAAAGTGAGCAGTAATATACTACCTGGACTGAATTTTGGTCATTATTTGCAGCTTGCAAATTGTGGTTGAACATAAAGAAAAAAAATTAAAATTTGATGATGGGGAAATTAGCCTGTAAATAAAGTTGGGCAGCAGATATTGTAGGAAACCAACTATAATAGTGGAACATGAATGGTGGAATAATGGTCAGTGGTGTTTGGTGTTTCCAGCTGTGCTGTAAAGGACAGTGATTCAGAGTGCTGTGTTTCTCGGTGCAGGGGTGCAGCAACTCAAGGCAGTAAAGTACATCCTTCCACCTGCCTTTTATGAAATTGTGTTGAAGCTTGCTTGAGATAATTATGATTATGAGAACAACTTATTTCTCTTCTCACATTATGAAAATATCAGTAGGGTCTCAGGCGATAAGTAAGTGCAGTGCTTTTTCAGTGCAAAGCTGTTTCTGTTCTCACACAGTGGCATGTGCTGTACTTTGAGTCTGGGAAAGTGTTTCTCTCTCAGGGAGAGTCCTTGAGGGTGTCCACAGGAAATATCGACTACCGGGAACTAGTTAAATCACTGCCTACAGTGGGCAGGTGCTGTTTCAGAGAGAAGGTAGATTCCCTTCAGGGAAGGTGGTAAGGAGTAGTGCAGAAAACGGAAGGCAAAGTAGACAGGACTTTCTCTGACCAAGTGTGAGCTGCCGCAGATGTACCTAGTGGCCTGGTCTTTTCCACATGAAATTGAATTTATTATGTTGCAATCTAGTGCAATTAATTAGCTCACGCTGTGCCTCATTACCATATGTTCTCGGTTAAAACTTTGCATTGTCATAAGAGTCTACCTTATTTAAGAAAAGAAAGACCAAAAAGGAAATTTCACTATTAAAATTGTTAAAATTCCAAAGCCAAGAAATGCTGCATTTAGATCTTTAATTGGGTTTCCTCATGTGTAGTCATGGTAGAGTCTTCCATTAAGTTATCACATGTTATTTTACCACAAAATCTGCTGATCATTTGCTGTAGATGCTGTTAAACATGTAAATAACTAGGCAGAGGGTTTCGGGGTGGAAAAGGGATAGTTTTGTGATTAGTGCTGGTAAATCCCACATAAGAAAGCTTCGCACTGCACTTGCTTCTACCACAGCCTTCCTGTGCAGTGCTGAACAACTCACTGGAGCCAAAATTTTGGCAGATAGCCATTCATTTCTTATTTGTTGCTAGCTTGAGTTCCCCATGAGATATCAGCGTTTTGTATGTAGAAATATTCTGGCCAACATAATTCAGAGCCAGTTTTGCTTTGTAGGTCAACTTCTGGATCAATAAGCGTCATCTTGGCAGACCTTGACTTCTGGCTCTGTTGCTGATTTATGTGTCACCTTAAGAAAGTCTGTTTAGCTGCAGTTTCCTACTCAAGTGGAGATAATAAGGCAGACTGAGTTTGCAGTGCAGAGAAGTCATTGAGAAGCCCTCTGGTACTGAGATAATTCTTGAGCACTTGGAGTGGGATGGGGGGGTTTGGAAGAGCCTGAGGAGTGTCTAAGAATAAAATAGATAAACCTTGCTGCAGACAAGACTGAGGTATTGGTGGTTTGCAGGGGAAATGTCAGTCTCTCTTGCTAGAGGTATATATTTTCTGATGATATACCTAAGCTTTCTGTTCAGAAGAAATGAGTGAATGTTCCTATTATTTTTATTTTTGGAAGGATATAATTTAATAGTAATCCCTTCCTGCTTGTGCCTGCCCAGATAGGAAAAAACCTTTCCTTCTATCTGGGAATTGCTCTCCTTCATTACTTCAGGATTAGCTTATCACAGTGTTACTGAAGCATCTTAAAATCAATCTGATATTGGTGGAAGTGCTTGACTTTCTTGCTGACAACATCATTCCAGTGAGTGGGTCTGGCCCTGCCCATTGGTTGTGGTGAGGAATTTATTCCCTGCTGATTATGTTTTAGGGAGCCCTAGGTACCCTGGGATCCTACTTGAGTTGTTTGTCTTTTGCCATACTTGCAGAGTAGTAACGTGCAGGCAGGATCCCTTCTCATCATTAAAGGAAGGGAATACTCAGGTGCAGGAACACATTTCCCTGATCTTCTCTATCCCTGAAAGAGTAAAAATTTTGTGTCGAGGCAAGCGTAAGGGGTTACATGTTTACCCAGTGCTTTAAAATAAGATGGGAGCAGAGGGATAAAGAGCTAGGAAAAGGTTTGTTTTTGTTGGTTTTGATTTGGGGTTTTTTTTTGGTAAGTGGCTGAGAACAGAGATTTTTGTTTCAGGAATTACTTTGCACTGTATTGTAACAGTGATTTCTAGAGTGCCTAAAGCTTTTTTAGGTATGTTCTTTTTGTTGTTTGTTTGTTTGTTTTTTTAAAAAACTGTCATTCTGCTTTCAAACCATGTAGAGTAAATAAGATTGGCTTTACTGCTTGAAGAAAGTATAAAAATACCAACAACTGCCTCATTTTTCTGAATGCTGTCCAGCCCCTGCCTGGGGCAGGGGTTCTGTGGAGAAAATAGTATGTGATTGTGCATGTAAAGACTGTATCCACACAAAGAGAAGAGGGGACTGGTTGAATCGACAAGCTCTGGCATTTAATAACTTATTCGACTTAAGTAATGTATAAAAAGTAGTTTGACATGTAGTGGGATGTGTTTGGACAATGCAATGTCTGTAGCTGACTCCTTTACTTTAAAGAGGGGAGAAACTGTAAAATGCTAGAAAAGCTCTGATTTATCTGAGCAGCCCCATGGAAACCACTGTGATTAAATGGTGATTAACATCAAGAATGATGATAACTGTTTGCTAACCAGAGGTCAGAGTGTAGTTCTTGGCTTATATCGCTGGAGTCTCAGGTGTCAGTCCTCTGGACAAATTGCTTTGTAATTCTGCTACTTTAAGTTTAGCTACTTCATAGGCATAAAGAACATTCATGCAATTTACTTTTTGGATAATAAAAATTTTGCAGGTTTCTTCTAAGCTAGTCTACGATTACACTGTTGTGGGGTCAAGATATGTTTTGTTGCTGAAGTTAATGTCAGAATGCAGCAACAATTGTCCTTATTGCAATGAACTCTTTGTCTTTATCTTGCCCAGTAGATGGTAGTGTTGGCTAATTTTTAATTTATTTTAAAGCTGTGCATTAACATATGTGGGTTTTTTCTTCTTTTTTGGTCCTTTGCATTTCAGTTGTTCGTCCTTTTTCTTCCTTTGTATTTGTCTGTTCTCCCAAATAATAATTTTACCTTTTATAAAATGATAACAACTCTTATTCTGATTTGAAATCTGTAGGAACTGATGAGATGCTCTACACTCTTAAGAGGGCACAGGTAACAGCAAACATTGATAGTCTGGTCTTTGTTGCTCTGAGTTAGACACATTCAACAGTGAGGACTTAATTTAAAACTGGGATGTATATATTTGTTCCCAACAGGTTTGAGTTTGAGAATTAATCTGCAATATGATAGACATTTTGCATTGTTTTAAATTTTTTTTAATCCCACATAGAGACAAGTACTCAAGAGTATTTTTATGAAATATAGAGAAAGATAACTGAAAGCCCTTTTAACACTTAATTACGCTGACATGAAACTACAGAGCGTCTTCCAACCAGCATAATAAGGCAAAGAACTTCCATTAGAAATAGAAGGAGAGACACTAGAGGAGAGACAGCAGCAGTCCACCTTTGGTGTTCTGCTTAGTCATATTCACTGGGAGAACGGATTTCCGTGGTTCAGCATAGCACATGGTGGGCAAACCCAGGCTGAACAAGACAGGCTGAACAAGAAGAAATGGAGCACCATTTTCATAAGAACAGAAGAACTTTGTGCTTAGCTAGTAAAATCAAGTTTGAGGGGGTACATAATTCCTTGCTTTATCGTATACTGAGAAAGTAATTAAGTGTTAGGGTACTAGAGCTGTGTAATCCATAGGGTAATGTTGGCTTAAGAAAAAATGGGTATAAACTGACTATGAATACATGGAAAGTAAAACATGAAAGGTGTTTTTTCAAGAAAGAAATGTAGGAATGGACTTGCAGTAGAGACACTGGTAACAGAAAATCTGACCAGTTCTCCATTACAGCTGAAACTTTTTTGGGATATTTTGTGTGATAGTGTTGCCTGCAGTGGACAAAGGCTTCATATTAGTGACTTAGGATAGATATTCCAGTCCTGTGTAAATTTTCATGCAATTATTTTTTTGAAAACGTTTTTTGATAGTAATTTTGGTCCCTGTAGAAAAACTTAGTATGCGGACAGACACAATTGGTTCAGAAAGTATTTATAGTGTTTGATTGTTAAACCTTGGCTTCCCTCAATGTGTTTGTTATCTGTTGAATGAATATTAAAATGTTCCTGGAGATAAAATGTTCCTGGTAGATAAAATCAACAGTCATATAAGCTGAAGTTTTAGTATATCAGGGCATTGTTTCCTGAGAACGTATGAAAATGTATCTCAGGTCTGAATGGAAGGAATCTTTTTAATGATGTTTAAATGGAAGCTACTGGTTTTGATCCTTGTGGAAACTGCAGATAAGGCAGCTAAGTAAGTTCTGTGTTGTATACTTAGCCACTAACAGTTGGACTTGTCCTGCCAAGTCAGTTACAATATATTTGTGTTAAACAAATGGCAATTATGTGAACATGTGTATTTTTGCCCTTGTTGCTCACCTGTATGTGAAACTTCGTAAGTTAAATTTTCTATCCAAATGTTATATTTTTTCCTGTTTATCTTACTGTGGATTTGCTCAGAAAAGCTGTTGAGGTTTCTTTTTCTTCTTTTTTGCTCTTTGATCTTTTAAGACCGTTGGCTCCCTTGAGTGGGACGGAGAATTATCTTAAGAGGTTATGTAAAATTTGCAGACAGGCATTTGACAAAAGTCAAGTGGATGAAATTCATACCCAACAAGCCTTATAATTTATTCTCTTTAAAACACCGAAGTGACAAAAGTCAGTCTTCTTTGTGAATTTATTTATAAAGTACTTGGTAATGGTCTGACTTTGTTTCTGTCAATGAGAATTTTACTGTTTGATGCAGTGAAGGCAGATTTAAGGAAAATCCCTCCAATGCAAATTTATATATTTACTTAAGGAGTTTTGTGATTTGAAAGCAAATTTTTACTTCTCAGAAAGCTATGGATCCATCTTCAGAAGTTAGCTCAATTACACTGTTTCTTTCCCTCTATGTCACCTGCTATGAAATTGCAGACTGTCAAGACACCTAGGGAAGTGTATGGGAGAACTGTTCTTACTGTATTTTGGCTTGGAGGAAATATTATGACAGAGCCTTTACTTCTAGATTTTTTGTTGCTTACTTCTGAGGTAGAAGAGACTTACAAGTATGTTGAATTTTTTCATAGGCACATAAACTACCATTAGCCTAGATTTTTTTTTTTTTTTGACATGCTTCCAACAGTAGACAGTAGTTGACGTGTTCCTCTGACAGCTCTTATCCTATGATGGCTTTGTGCAGCATGCTGCTTTGTACATCTGTTTATCCCGTTCTTAAGCAATTAACCTTTATTACGAGTTGTTAGGTTTTTTTCCTCCCCAGCTAAAACTGGAGTATGACTACCAGGTCGGAGACATTGTTCTGGTTAGCCACTAAAAGCTTGGTGTGCACCTTAATGCTGACACTGTAGCTGGGGAAGTAGGGAGCAAAAGCAGATGTGAATTCAAATTTGCATGCAAACAGGGGCTGGAGGCTTCTGACTGATAAAGGGGAGGCTGCAGGCAAAACCAGGAGTTACAGTGGTCAATGAGTGGCCCAGTAGGACTGTTGTGCCCTCCCACCTGCTAAGGCAGTAGCAAGTTGTTACTCTCCATCACTGAGACCAACTTAGTGTGGTGGCCCAACTGTTGAAAAGCTTCTTCCTTAATGGTTTGGTTCTTGCTACCATTAACATCCTCCAGTGAAAGAGTAGCTGGGAGCAGCCATCCCTGCAGTCATCTGTCTTCCGTTGCTTGGTGCCTATCAGTCAGCCCTTCAAAGCCAGAAGGGCATCCACCTGTTGCAGAGGCAGCAAAGCACCAATAGCAAAAAGGAGCTTAACCAAAATAGGAGCAAGACTGGGGTGCGTAAGTCAGCTGTAAGACACAAGGATCCTCTTCTGGATGGTAACTCTACTGCTTTTCTTTGAGTGAAACGGCATGAATGTCTGTACACAAACTGGAGTATGAGCACGTGGTGTTTACTGCATTTGGTCGCATTTTGAAGTTGAACTCATGGTCTTTCAGTCCAGATGGATTTGTCAACAGCTTGTCCATACTTTCATACCTATTGTGAGCATAGCTGATCACAAATAAAAATCTTGGCTCCAGATGTCCTATGACTGTGTGAGGGCCTCTTCTTCCTCTCCCTTCCCTCAGCTTCTTATTTCTTAACTGTTCACATTCCTTAGGACCTGTTGACTCTTTGCAAAAGCTGAGGCTGGAAGGACTGTATTAGTGAAAGCACACTACTGTGGTATGTACATTATGGGGCTCACCTTTGCTTTCAACCAGAACAGCTTATTTTCAGTACTGTACCATAGTGGGGTCCAAAGTGAGTGGGAGCGATTCATTCGACAGCCTCTGCAGGCATGGAGAGGGTCAGTGTTGAGCCAGGCAGTTGTTCCCCTTCTCATTTTCCCCAAGGTAAAGTTGCCTGACCAGGGAAAAATAGGCTTCATGCCACTGACTTGAAGGAGTATTCTTTTCAGTGTGTGCTGCGGAGCTTTGAAAGCCACTCTCAGACATCATTTTCCCTGTTGAAAACTGTTGGTGAGAATACCTTACTGATACAGACCCGTTCTGTGGCAAAGACACCTCTTTGCTGTTCAGAGCAAAGGACCAGGGACAAAACACTGCCTTGAGTTGAACCCATGTAACCAGCTGGGCCTGCAAACCACATAGTGATTAGGAAGCTGAAGTTATTTTCATGTGGTAGTGCTGTAATCACTACTACATTGGGAAGAAACTTTTCTTCTGGCAGCAGGATGGCTTATAACTCCTGGTGCTCCAGTGTAAGCACAGCATGAGGGGTATTGTTGAGCCTTGCTTCCGACTTACAGTAATATCACATTCAGCATGTAATTAAACAGCTCGTAAACTGCCTTGAGATGTTTGTTTATGTGCAGTTTATAGTGGAGAAGTACTGTGTTTTTGGAGGATGCTGAAATTTCTGTGCTCTGAAGCATTCGGTATGTGATGTTCAGTTCCCGTTTCCTCAGAAAAAATACTCAGTATCTGAAGTGCATTTTGCTGGCAATAAAAAGCATACAGTTAGGGGATGTTCCCATGAATTTGTGTTGCCGATTTTTTGATTTTTGTGTGTAAGATAGATATCTATCTGTATGTGGAGGCATCTCTATCAGTATCTATTGCAAATAAATATTTTTAGGTACTGAAATTACATTATGCTTGAAAGAAACAAGAATGGCTTGTTTCAGATTCCATGGGGATAAGTAGAAACACATAGAAAATAGGCAATATGTTGAGGACACCATGTAAAAACTGTATTGGTGAATGGAAGCAGACACTCCAAGAGACTTTTGGTAAATTTTTGCTGTGCTCTATGCCATTTGTTTTATCTTACAGTTTAGAGTCAATGAATTTGGGGCCCTGGAAGTGATTACAGATGAAACTGAAATGGAAAGTGTTAAAAAGGCAACTGCTACCACAACCTGGATGGTTCCAACTGCTCAAGAAGGTCAGTTAAGAGGCAGTAAACATTTTTTGTGGTAGACCGTACTTTCTTTAATATATTAACTTTTCTTAAAGTTTTCCCCCTCCAAATAAAAAAAACAACTTACTTGCTTTAATGGACAGAGTATCTCTGGTGATGTTACCTGTTTCTTGGCATGTGAACGCATTTTAAGTTAAAAGGAAATAATTCCACTGTTAAACGTCTGAAGTTCAATTACAACCACAGTTTCTCTTAATGGTAACTTTTTCTAAATTTAAAATCCATATTTTTCCTCTATTTAATTAGCAAAATAGTAAATTTCTTTAAATTATTGAGAATTTTGTGGAGGTAATTTTTGTTGAACTGGTTCTCCAGACTGTTCACAGACTTTACTAGAGTTCATTTGTGACTAAAGTACTGTGCACTGCAAACTGCCTTCACATGATATTGGCTGCTGCTCAGCTGCTACCACCTATGTCAGTGTTAGATGTGCAGTGTGTATCTGTGCAGCCTTGCTGCTGCTGACTGTGCTTTTTTACAGTATTAAAAGAGTGTAGTAACAGTTTGTGTTTTATCTTGAATGGTAAAATTCTAATAATTTTAGTACCGGTCTACCAAATAAGGTGTTTCCTGGATTTAAAATACTGGTGAAGGAAACACCTGTTCTGTTCAAGGAAAGTTGGTTTACATGATCATAAATTATAGCAATCTTGTTACACTAACTCCAGTAATTATGGAGCAGCATGAATGAAAATATCACAATTGGTTTTGCGATTACTTACAACTACCTAGTTTTTTTTCCCTGTTGATACTGTGTTTTAACAATTTTCTTTTAAAATACACATTCTGTAAGTCCTTTGAAAAGCAGACTTCACAATTTTTGTTTAATAATCATTACTATAAGCGTGAGAAGTGAAGTCAGTGAAAGCTTTCCTTTGCTACTCCCTCACCATTAAATCATAATTGTCACGTGACTTTTGTGAATAGGTGAATCATTTACACCAGTGGGAAAGTAGTTTGGGCCCCCTCTGTGAGGTCTGAATCTTCAGACCGCAGCAAATATGTTCTGTAGGTCTGTATCCAAGGCAGTGATAGTTATTCCAGTTTCAGATCTGCAGTGAGAGTAGCAACATTGTGATAGTGTAGTAGCACAACAGATTCTCTCCTCAGACTGAGATCACAGTTACCTATGGTAAAGCAGGCAACTGCATCCCTTACAAACCTAACAAAAAATAGTGTTTCTACTAAATTAAGGTGTATTTATGGACATGTAAGTATACCAAATAAGCATTGTGCTTCTACCTTACATTGATTAATTTAGTGCTCCCCAAAAATAAAAATATTGCTAAAATTTTCCGTTGTGAGAGGAAATAATTGTTTTGAACCACTAATGATGCTGGTGTGTAAATATAACACGTATATTATATATTCTTCTAGGGGAGATATTCTGTATTCAAGTGTTCATTTGACTCTGCTTTCAAAGGCAGTAAAGTGCTTAAGCAAAATAAGTAGTTTGTGATTGAAATTTGTCTTTTGGGGAAGTGCAAAGACAATGACCTGCTCTAGAAGCTGGAGTACTTGACACAGTGCTTCATACCTGCTTGTGAGAGAAAAAAACCTGCATCCTTTCCTAGGCTACATTTCTGTTGTGAGGAAATTGTAGCTTAGGATGAGTGAGTTACTTAGTATTTGAAGATTGCTTTGTTACAAGTTTAGTGATTTTTCACTTCTGGTAGGCCTCAGGCAGGTTGAGCAATAGCTAGTACTACGAGAGACTAGAGTGTAGTCAGTGATTTGCTTTCAGAAATAAGTTCACCTAATGAAAGATAACTCCCCCCAACCATTTTTTCCCAAGTATAGGTCAAAAATGAGGCACATCAGCAGGAGATGAGGTCATGGACTCTGAGCAGTGATGACTGTCGGCAGTCCTTCCACGAGTAGCCACATGAAGCAGTGTCAGTGTGCCACTGTAACAGAATCATATCAGTGGATTCCTCTCTCATGTTGCAATATGAAAACCCAACTTGCTTGTCAGTAATATGGATTCCATACAAACACTAACTCCTAGTTCTTCGTTCTGACAAGAGTGGTGTGGCTGGCATTTTTCTGTTTGCTTGGCATGGCCTGCAGAGGATGGTTGGAAATGTATCACCTCTACCTAAGTGAAGTTAACTTTTGTCATTGTGCAGCCTTTTCAGAAAAGACAGGGATCCCCACAAGGTTGAAGGAAACTGCAAAAGTGGATGGACTTGTTTTCTGTGAAAACTGTTACCGCTATGGTACCTTAGAAGAATTTGTTCCTGAAGGGAAATTTTGCAGCCAGAAATGTGCCCAGCAAGTAAAAAACAAGTAGGTGCTATAATAAAGCATAGAAACAAAGAATTTGACATAATATAAAAGTGGTGGGCAAAGGGAGGTATTAAGTAGCTGTGTTTTGGTGTCTTCATTAGTTTAAAATGTTCTTTCACTGTTTTTCGTGTAAATGCCTTAACAACATTTGGTTTGTCTAACAGTGATGTTGAAGGCAGTCTTTTTTGCTCGTTGTGCTATGTTCTGCTGTGAGATGCAAACAGTGAAACAGTCTATCAGATGCATGAATCAATGTCAGACTCCCACCTTGTTTCATAGTCATCAGAATTAAGCTAATCAGTAAAGAGATAGTTGGGGTGGTAAGTTAACTATAATAATTAAGTGCAAGAGCTGTGTTATAGATGACAGTGAGTGAAAACATGAGCATACTGTAGTTTCTCAGTTCCTTTTTTTTTTTTTCAGCTAATGCAGTTCATCTCATCATAAAAACATGTTTGTGTTAGTATGTCCATTCTCTATTGCATATTGCTACATTATGGCAGGTTTTAACATGTGTGATTTTCTGCACTTTCCTTCATTTTTAGCTAATTGCTTCAAAGTTTTCTGTCCTGATTCCTTGTTTAGCAATTTGTACAGTCACATACCAGCTTTCTCCAATTGGATTTGTCAGTCTTAACAATTACCTTTCCTTTCCTCTCTGTAAACTGCCCTACAGTCCTAAACATTTCACAGTTTGCTTCTCCGGGAGATTTGATGATACATGGGAAAAGACACACTGTTTAAAACATGCAGAACTTGTTCAACATAAGCTGTCAGCTTTCTTTTTGCAGTTGCTATTGTGTGTCTTTCAGATTAATTCTTTTGACAGATGTAATTTTCAGTAGGATTTCTAAGAATATATTTGGTATAATACCATGAGACCCACAAATACTTGACCTTCAGATTTACTTGCTTTTTACTTGATTTATGAATATTAGAAGTGGAATAATATTAGCTTTGTGTCATTGTGTTACTATTGTAATAGAGAACCAAAGGAGGAAAATCTCAGCATGGAATGCAATGGGGAAGATGATTCTAAAGGCATTCGGAAGAGAAAATCAAAGTTACCTCTCAAAGAAGAGTCCCGGGATAATGGAGAGAAGAAAGAGAATCCCGATGAAATTGTTAGTATGTGTAATAAACCCATTCCTGCAAGTATTTTGGTGCAAGTTTGCCTTATATTGCAATGTCAGTAACTTCGTCAGTCTACAAAAAGAAGTGACTGAATCTCTATTTCAGAACCACAATAAGTAGTTGGTTCATTTACCAATTTAATTATGTCTCACCAATAAATTGTAATTGTTGACAATGAACTGATAAGAGATGTTATCTCTTTTCCCTGCTTTTTTAAGAATATAACAAAAAGAATTTAAAGGAAAAATTATGCTAACCTAGACTTGCCATGTCTTCAGCATGGAAAAACAGGAGTACATATTTCTCAACACTTGTTACTTTGTCACTCTGCACATGAATAAATAACTATAGACTAAAAATTTATTTTGCAAAGAAAGTTACATTACAGTTAAGAAGGGAATACTTTGGATTTTCTTAGTGTAATTTGCCTTAGAAAATCACAGCCAAATATTTGGTTTTCTGTTGTATTGGAGTGTAATGTGCTTTGGGGCATATTTTTTTTCCTTTGGGATTTGTTCTTCTTTTTAGAAAAAACCACAGTACCTTCCTGTAATGTTTTTTTTCCTGTAATATTTGTTTTCTTCTGAATAGCTGTAACACTACTGGAAGGAGCACAGTTTTGAGGGAGAAGGGAAGAGTTCTTTATCTGCCAGATTGTCAAAAGGCTGAAGACACTAGAGTTTTCAGAAGGGAATTTGCAGATCCCTGTATAGTAGTATATTAGGCAAAAGTCAGAGGATACCTTTTTTGCCTCCATGCATCTGCCCTCCCAAATGAGTACTTATTCCATTCATCTGTTTGAGTGCTCACAAAACTGTTAATACGCAAACAGTGAATTAAAGAAAATGGATTGATCCTTTTTACATTTAATAAAGCAATTGTACAGTTGAAAAACGAATGGGCTAAAGCGTGAGAGGTTTTCCTTTCAATTATTTTGGAAGCATAAGCATATTGAAGATACTGTTATTTATCAGTGTCTCAGTGAGGCCTGCTGAAGGCTTCATGATCTGTCCCTGGTTCAGGCAAGGCTGACTGGCTGAGTGGTGGGTGCTGAGAGTCCTTCTGTCTGTCACGCTCACTGTGTTCGCTGTGGTTTGTCACTGATGGCTCACTAGCTTTGATTAGACATCTGCAGGTTTGTTTGAGGTAGGGGGGAGCTAGGTCAGTAGCCATTTAAATTAAATCACAGTTTAACCTTTGGTGTCTCGAGTTTTATTGTACCTAGCCTTCTAAACTAATGGGGTTACTGTACTCTTTTTTTTTTTTTTTTTTTTCTAATTTAGGAGGACAAACCTGAAGGAAGGATCTTGAGAGTCTCACAGAGAGCCAGGAGAAAAAGAAAAGGGGAAATAACAGTTTTGAAACAAAGTAAGTTAGATTATGAAACAAAAATTATCAATTCTTTAGGTAATACTTATCTCTTATTGTGAATTACCAGCATTGTTTCACTGAATTTATATTCCCTATTTAATACTTTTTTTTCAGTTCTGTAAAAAGAGAGTGCCAGTGTGTTATTTATGGCAATTAAATTTTAAGACAGCATTGAGAAGGATATAGTAAGTGTAAATGCAGTTGATGTACATTTTAGGTTTGGTTTTTTCATCCCTCTAGAGGGTGACAGTATTAAAAGAAATCAACCCCATTGAGTTTCCAGATGTTGAAAGACATGTATCAAGCAGAAGTGGAAGTTTACTTTTGTTTCCTTGGGGATCAGTTTTGCATCTTCAGTATGTGCTGGAAATAGACACATTTGTGGAACTGTTTAGGAATAATTGCTATAATCAGTCCAAAGAGATGTACACTGCATCAACCAGCATAATAAAACATATTTTAAATTAGTACTGTTTTTTCAAGCTAATTGTATGACAGATAGTTTTAGGAAAAATTGGAGAATGAGCTGCTATGATACCTCAGTGGTACACTAACCACAGACTGACATCTTACCCTCCAGAGTGTTTCTTATGGTAGAGGGGAGATATTCACAGAAGTTGCCGGGCCACTAATCAGCAGAGCTCCAAGTAGCTCTGATGCACATTAGGCAGATGAAATACTGATTGAAGATGCAACAAAAAAAGTTATGGAAAATCCCCCTCCCAAGGTAGAATCACTCTTGAAATGTTATTTCTACAGTTGTTTTCAAGGCTGAAGAGATAAGAAGTGTGTGAGACACAAGCACAGAGCTGATGCTCTGTGGAAATCACTGCTGTTCACTGACAGAATGATCTGTACAGATTTCTTCTGTCGTGTTCAGGTTTTTTTATTTCTATTTGGGAAAATACCAGTTCAGCACAAGAGATATGGTAAAAAAGACCAATTTGTATTCAGAACCAACTATGAAACTGTGGTATTGTGCTGAGCCACTAATCTCTTACATAGAATAGATAAAAACTGGGTAAATCCCAAATAAGATGAATGTACTCTAATAGTGTTGAGCGATTGCTGTCGTTCTGAAATTTCTTATCTTTTGGTTATGTTATAAGATTTCTTCTGAAGAGTTTGGCATCACTATTGTTATGGTTCATGTTTTAATAATAAAAATACTTAGCCAGACTGTTACTTCAGGGATTTATTTCTCTCATGAGTAGCCTACAATCTGGATCAAGCCAGAATCATAGTGTGAACTGTGATGAATCCTACTGGCAGCGTGAGCTTATGGTCTGAAATGCTAAGCTGCATATGCAGAGGAGGCATTTTAGGTGAAGATCAGTAAAGCGGAGTGGAAGTGTATGAACATAGATACATACATGGCCAGCCTCACAGGCCATCTGTTTTTGAAGTTCCTCGCTATTGCAGGTGCAGTTAGTGCCTTGTTTTCAAGACCTGAAAACTGTTACTCACTGATGTGACTGTAGCCAATATTAAGCTGGACTGTAGACAATATTACAATTACTGTGCAAGCGTATGCAAGTGTTCACACTATATGAGCAAACCTGAAACTGGAGGTTTCTGTCATGTGCTAATTACATGATGGGGGGAAAAAGCAGTGGTGACAGTTCTGATGGCTTGGAACTGCCTCTCCACCCAAAAACATCAAACTACAAAGTGATGGAGTAAGTTAGAAACATTGTGAGTACTGTTAAAGAACGGGGTGTTTCAACTGTGATAAAAAACCATGTTATGCGTGCTATCCAGTTGAAAAAGCTTTCCAGTAAAAGAAATTCTTCGGGAAAAAAAAATTAAAAGATTGAGATATTTTGTGATTTGAACCGATCTTTTCACACATTTGTAAATTGTGTACGTTAGTGCTTCTTAATATCAGTAATGAAAAGGAGTTGAGGCTGGACTTGGTAAGTTTTACGTGTCACCTGTAGGTGCTTTTTCTTGTTACTAATCAAGGTTTGAACTGCTGGAAACATTTCTGGACAAACCAGGAACCTTCATGTTCCTGATGCCTTTAAACTTGCAGAGCTACTTCTTTTTCTCAAATAAGTCCTGAGCAACACCATGAGTGCATTTAATAAAATGTAGATTTGATACTTCAAAGTGTTGTGGGGTTTTTTTCCTTGAGACATTAACAGTTACAGAATTATTTCACTGTTGTGTGCTTCTTTTCAGCTGTACCCTCTAAAGGAAGGCAAGCATGGTGTTGGGCATCCTATCTGGAGGAAGAAAGGGCCATTGCAGTACCTACTAAGCTTTTTAAAGAGGTATGACCTTCTGAAGTTTAAGTCAGTCAACCAACTAAGATTGTAAAATTTCTAGGAAATCAATAAACAAAAATAATTTGAAGATTTTACATTTCTGTGGAGGAAAACCCAAATGATAAAGTAATGCTGTCCATCAGCAATCATCAAGAGAGTGGGAAATATGAAAGTAGTTATCTTTCTCTTCTTTTTCAGAGAATTCTGTTGTTGTAGGTGAATGCTGTCAAATCAGACTGTGGAAAGGAGATGCTTTTCCAAAATCTGCAAGTGCTAGCCTTTCCTTCTAATCTCTAAAGCTAAAAATCTGATGCATACCCACACTTTTTCATGCCATATAATGTTCTTTAAATATATTTAGAAAGCTGGTGTAAAGATCATCTTTTGGCTTGTTGCTTCAATTACATCACCTGTCTTTTTTGCAGCTCCTGCTGACATATTTTGTTACTACATCAGATGTTAGTTTGTCTTGTTCCCGTTTTGCCTGCCATCTGATTGGATGTCACATCATCATCTCTTGCTTGTCCTTTGCCTGCTATGGCAGTCTTTCTCATTTGTCATTTCAGTGCTTTTGCTGTTGCTTTCTTTCTTACTTGGAAGAGAGCTCTGTGTGCAAATCCACAAAGTTTCCATGCTATTATCTTCTCTTACAAAACCGGGGGAAATGTGAATGTGTCTCAGCTACTGTACTGCTGCTATGTGTTGTTTTTTTTGATAATTCTGTTCTTACTTGTAGTCTGTTTCTTGCATCCATTTCTTTCTGTAGGCTTCATACTTCAACTGTTAAATCTTTTGTTTGGGAATTAGCTTTTCAGCTTACATATGCATGTGATGCTGACCTTCAGTTGGCATTTTCAGATGTTATTGTGTTCGAAAAGTGAAGAACTAGGATTGCATTGTACAGAACCCATAGATTTGTATGTGCGAGAGCAACAGTTCCCTAACCATCCTTGGTTGTATCCCCTTGTGCTATGTACTGGTTTGAAAATTAACAAGAGAACAAATAATGAGTGTCTTAGTGGGAAGGTATATTTATAAAGCATTGCTCTGCCTGTCTGAAGTTCATGAAATGCTATAGCAACACACCAGCCTTTCAGGGCACTGCACATGGTGGTAAAGTCTGGAGTTACGCAATGTCTCCTGTACTTTTCTCCACCATGTTCCTTTCTCGTTCAGTGCATCTTATTTAGTATTTTCTTTCAAAGTCTTTAGCCCCTGAGTAATGCAAGGGTTTGATTTAGTGTGTGGTATTTAAAACCTGTAGCAGAAAGAGAGTTCTTAACAACACCCAGAAGTGGTCTGGAAATATTTCTCCATTTTAGAGATGAACAAGCAAGCCACAGGTACAGAAACGTTAAAAAAACCCAAACGAAATGATTTTGAATCCTTTTATTTCTGTGTTCATTGTGAGAATTACTCTTTTTTTTCTTTTTGTTTTTTCCAGTTCAGAAGTGGTACTTTTCGCTGTGTTTTTCGTAACCTTAGTTAGAAATGGTCAGGATGATGGAGAGTCCCTGCCACTTCCTGGTACTTAGAGTAATTTCTAAACTGTGTCTGACAAGCTGTGGTTACGCCATTAAAACAAAATTATTGACCCTTCTGTTCCTCAGTGTGCCATCTGCTCGTTTGTTGACTTTAACCTTTCATCTTACTTGCTTTTTGTATCCCTCCTGAACAAAATATCTTTAAATGTTTGTTGTAAAAATAATGTGTGATTATTAAGTTTATCCTAGCTTTACTTTTGGTGACGTATTGAGAATTGTGCAAAAAATTGAAATCTGTTAAATAGTATTAAGGTTATTAGTCTTCTAAAAGTTGCCTGTTAATTTGGCTGTAACAGAAACCAAACTAGAAGTTATAGATTTGGCAATAGGAAGAATAGTAAATAATTCATGTCTTAAATTTCAGGAAATACATGTGTTTAATTGCTTAAATTTTAGTGTATTTTTTGCAGAATTTTGTACAGTTTGTACAGTAATGTTTATTATAGAAGTGAAATAATAGATGTGTGACTTTTTAATTGTTTCCTCTCTCTATAATTTTACTTGCACTTGCTTTTGAAAACTTTCCATTATATTTTTGAGCAGTATTCCTCAGTGTGTCAATATTTCTAGCATTTCAGTTTTCCACTGACATTTTTTTATCTGTAAACTATTTATTATGTAGATGTCATTAGCTGGAAGTCTGTGCAACAATATGGACTGTGTTGAATTTATTATATCAGTTTATTGTTTTTAAGAAAAATTCTCCTTTTGATACCTTCCTTTTGAGGAAGTATCTAGAATTATGCATAATGTAACTTCATTAAACTTTCATTGATAATTAAAATATTAAATGTGGTGATGTTAGGATGAAATAACTTTTCAAATGCGTGTACTGCAGACAGGTACTCTGATCCCTTAACTCTGGTCTACCAGATGTTCTAAGCTGTTTTTAGACAGGGACTTAGAGCTGTGGTTAAACATCTATTAGCTGGCCACTGCAGGTCAGTTTAAACTGGTTTGGTTCTCCATTTCCCTTCCCCTTGACTGCATATTCCCGCTCTTGTTCCATGCATTGCATTTTTTTTTCCTGGGTTTATTATTCAGCTGTATCAGTAGCACCCAAAGCCACCAAATACTGGTGATACCTCTCTGACTACCTCCCTTGGTATCCTTCTCTTCCCATTAACTGAAGAGATGCTGCAGTCGTCTGGGGAGAATGTGTAGCTTTTAGGCAGGAACAGAAGGAAGGGGAAACATTTAGGATGCTTCTCTGTGTTTTTTTTCTGTAACCATTTGAGACATAAAAACTGTTTGGTTGTGAATTTGCAAACCTGTGGAAAACTGTCTTAAGTTATGGTCATTTTTTTTTTTCTGTTATTCCCTCCAATTTAACCTTAATATTTACTACCTTCCTTCACCTTTACCAGAGGGATACTGAGGCCTTCTGATTGAAAACATCAATTTTTAGCCTTGTTTTCACTTTCTGTTTTTTGAAAGATGTTCTGCTGGGTTCTCTGTAATATGATGTAAGGGTAGTCATGTTCCTATGATGCAGAAATACTCCTGGAAAACTAGTCTGTATTCAACATATAAAGGACATCAAATAGGCCATCTCTGTATACTGTGTTTCATATTTCTGCCTTTCAGTTCATCTTTCGTGGCCTGAAATGTGGAAAAGGCAATACAGCATCATTGCTGTGATTATTATAGGAATGATGTCTACCAGGAAGGGGTCAGTGTCACTGTACAGGCTGAAAAATAAAAAATTAAATTGTTAAAAGGTTTTATTGACAATTAATGAAAAAAATTGAAGACAAATCATGTCATCATCTTTCTCTTGACTAGCCCTTTTGCTGATTCTAATTTTCTTACATATTCTCAAGTTTCAAGTCATTCTAGTATCAATGTGTTTTTCAAACAGTCATCAATTTCTCTTTTCTGCTCTGCATTTTTGAAAATGCGAAACTTTAAGTGATTTATTAGTTCACTCGGAAACATGAATAATAAATAATCATTGTTCTATTCCTTATGAAGATATTCTTTGTCTCTGGTACTTTCAGAAGTACTGAAACTGTTCTTTTCCATTGCAGTATCAGTCTTTCCCATACAACAAAAATGGATTCAAAGTAGGGATGAAGCTGGAGGGCGTGGATCCCGAGCACCAGTCGATATACTGTGTTCTCACAGTGGCTGAGGTAAGTAGAGGTTGCAAACTGCTATGGAGCAGGATTACAGAAGAGACAGAAATGAAAATGCTCACTCTTATCTATGAAAAACCGTATGTAGGAAAATGGCTTTTAAATTAATAATGCTGTATTAATTCTGCCTGACAGACATACAAAGAATATGCAGAATCCAGTGCCAATGCAGCAGTGACTATTTACATATGTTTAACATAGACAACTAGAGAAAACAGTATTAGACTAGTTGGATGATGTGTGGGTTTATCTGTAATCCTGTAGTTTAAATCTGTATTTAAAAGAGAAAATAAATTAACCCCCCCCAAGTATGACAACTGATATATAGCAGTTTTATAGAAGTTTGATAGTGTTTACAGTTGGTCCATTCACTGACACAAATAAATAATTTCTTGTGTTGCTGTTGTGCTACAACTTTTTCAGACTGATGGCTTCAAAAATTGCCTATATTGGTAACCTATGCAAGTTAACATAAAATACAAACTCAGTTTTTCTTTTTACTGTGGTTTATGAAATAGTTTTTCTAATAAATAACTTCTTTACTTTTGATAGAGAACCTGTTTCTCAGGTACATTTTGTATATCTTTCAAACATGCCTTACTTTAGTTTTTACATAGTTTTACCGAGTTTCTGGATTTGTTTTGTGAATTAAAATGGGGAAACAGAAAACAGGTAGGTACTTTGCTCTGTATCACTGTTATTCTAGGCAGCTGTAATTTTGCAGTTTATATTTTAATAGTCTAGGCTTTTGTGTTCCTGTTTCAGGATCTCTTCATGGCCTGTAGTCATATCCCATTTCTGTGGATATCTCTTTCATTTTCTTGCAGATGGTGTGTCAGTGGTTGAGTATTCCCTACGTACCCTGTGCTCAGCACTAGGTGATGGGTCATGTTTTACAGTAGGATTGCCTGAATTCCACTTGAATTCCACAGAATTATGAGATGGCAAACTGAAAGTTATGTCAGAATACAAATTAAGTATAAGATAGGATGACCTTAATGTCAAGAGATTTTCACTGATGACTGCAGTAAATTTATGGCATTTGGCACTCAAGCAGATATAGAGAACTTTTGTACAGAGAGAGTATTGTGTCCTGTTTTTCTCTTCCTCTCAGTAGTTGACTTACTACTGCATGGAATAACAAAGTTCTGAGGGATACCTCCACTGACTTCTCATCTTTAGTTACAGTTTTCAGTATCTCTCTGGAGAGCCTCTCAAACACTGTTGTTGTTCAGTGCTCCCTTGTATATTGGTTAATCGTGATAGCTTGGGAATGTCGTTATCTGCAGTTTGTCCATGGCTGTATCATGCTCTTCTGTGGGGTTTATCTTTTATTCTAATGCTGGATTGAACCATTTTCAAGTTTTTGAACACTAATGGCTTTTAGTTAATTCTTTTGACCAGAAGAGGATGCACTCAGACTGAGAATAGCTTTGTCTTTTCATTCTTTCCTTTTTATTAAATGAATTTATTACAGTCCAGTGCTGGATTGAGCAGAAGTAAAAAGCTGACTGAAAACACACAGTGATTATACATAATATTGAACAGAAACTGTTATATGTAGGGCGACCATGTTAAAACATAGTGTCTTATGTTTTCAATTATTGCATTTAGGTTTGTGGCTACAGAATACGACTCCATTTTGATGGATACCCAGATTGTTACGATTTCTGGGTGAACGCTGATTCGTCAGATATTCATCCTGTTGGATGGTGTGAAAAAACAGGTCACAAGCTTCATCCACCTAAAGGTATTGTTTAGTTTTACACAGTTCTGAGATCGAGACTACCTGTGTAATGCTGTAATTTTGGGGGGGCAGGAATGTTATGGTTTATTTAGTCAAGAGTATTTGAAAATGGCGAATTAAACACTAAGTCTTGCCTAAAATTTCAAGGTCAAAATCCTACCTTTTTTGTTCAATGGAAATTCAGAGAAACCAAGAAAACAAAATGCACCATAAGAGTAATTTATAAAGCATTAGGAAAAAAAATTGAGCAACAAACCTAGACCCCAAATGAATGCTTATTGCAAGTAAAATTGCAGCATATTGGTGACACATATGCTTAAACTGAGGTCTCACAAGCAACTGAGAAGCCTTTAGTGGAAGGTCTTAGCACATTTTTGTTATTGGATATTGATCACCATTACTGTACATGTGTTGGCACAGACTAATAAAGACTGCTCTGTCCACAAAGAGTAAGTTTGAAATAAAGACAAAAAGAGGAATGAATAGATCAGTAGTGAGAAAAAAAGGTAAGAGTGGCAGATGGTTCCTTGGGTAATACGAGATTCTCAGGTTAAACAGAGCAGTTGTCTCTGGCATATTTGAGTAATACTTCAAATAGTCAAGAGGTGACACATTTTGGTAAAGGCAGTCAGTCACTGAAATTTGTTGTGATTTTGATCTTGCTTTACTGGATTGTAACATATTGACTAAAGTAGATGTTTCTATAACTTTTTTGTAACAAAAGAATGAAGAAGGGAGTCTGTTTGCTCCCGATTCTTGGCATTGTTTTGTGGATTAGAACTACAAATGGTTTCTTGTAGATTGTTTTATACAGATCAATATATTATGAATTGCTTGTGGGTTTTTTCCCCCTAAGAAACTAAAAGAGGCATTCCATCAACAGAAACTTAGATTTCTTTCCAAGTGCTATATACACAGAATAAAAAATGCATGAAGTCTATGCAGAGGACAGTTTACGCTGTGAATACATAAGGAGCATTGATTGTGTAAGCAACTGTTTTGATGTAACCTAGGGGGTTTGTATTAAAGCTAATACTGATTGCGCTGTATTGGTGATAGCCTGAGGATGTAGTAGGGCGAAGTCTGGAGGAGGAGGTGGTGTTTTTATTGGACTGACTGGCATAGAGGAGAGGGCTTTGGGATCTGTAGGTCTTTTGCTGTTTCTGAAGTAGAAGCAACAGACTGAAAAGAAGCTGGGAAATGCCTTCGTGTGTGTCAGTCAGATCGCCAAAGGGAAGTTAGTTGGTACCTGCAAGGCAGGTAAGGTGCAGTTTTCCTGGGGAGAGACAAAGAGGTGGCTTGTAGCCTGTGCTGCTTGGAGATGTTTGTTCAAAGGGAAGAAGACTGTAGTAAAAAATTGATTTCTTACTGATACATGCACCTAGTGTCTCATACCTGTCATTTCTTTTCCTTGTTTTATGACCTTCATGTAGGTTATAAGGAAGAAGAATTCAGCTGGCCTTCCTACCTGAAGGCATGCAAGGCTCAAGCTGCTCCTAAATCACTGTTTGAAAACCAGAATGCAGTAAGTACTCACTTGTAACTAAGGTGTGTAAAGTTCCTGGTTTGCTCATGTGTGTAGTAGAGACTCATAGCACATTTCAGTGATGGCAGACTTGAGACCTGAAATTTAAGAAAAACATCTACAACAAATTCAATAACAATCTCCACTACAGCTGACCTCTGCAATTCTGATTCATTACTTTTTGACTTATCCATTTAAACTTCCAGTACATTCTAAAACAATATCTTAAATTAAATTTAAGATGGGTCTTGCACCATGTGTTGTGCAACGACCATGGTCTTTCAGAGAGAGTATCTAAGGCAGAGTTAAAACTAATGCATTTAATTTTAGCAGCACATTCAGGACTTTCGTTTTCATAAACCGCAGGTCTTTGTGTTTGAGCATCTCTCATGTCAGCTAATTAGGCTGCTGCCACTGTTGGAACAGCTAATTGGGAAACTTAGAAATGACATGAATATATTGATTGTGGACACTGAGGAGATTTCTAGATTTATAGTATTTATCTTCAATTAAATGTCTTTCTCCATGTAGACAGTGATCCCATCGGGATTTCGAGTGGGGATGAAGCTGGAAGCTGTAGACAAGAAGAACCCGACTTTCATTTGTGTTGCTACGGTAACAGACATGGTGGACAATCGTTTTCTGGTTCATTTTGACAACTGGGATGAGAGTTATGACTACTGGTATGATGTTTTTGTTTTGTATCCTAGTGAGACCTATCAGAAATGTGCTAGCTTTGAGCACTGTGATACTTTCCAGACTGTCGAAACAGTTACCATACCAACTTTTGCTAGATTTGTAATTATGGCCACCAAAGTATGTCTCAGTGGCAGACTGAAGGAATTAAATGTCCCATGTCAAGTTGCATGTAAAAAATGCTGAGATTGTCTTAAATGAAGCTTCATGTGTGCTGCTGCATCTGGAGTTGTGGATTGATTTCTTATTTCAGTTACATATTATCTCGAGGCTGATATTTTCAATGCAGAATATGCACTATGATAATGTAGTTGTACTTGGAATTAGTTTTACATATAGTTGTAAATTTAAAGAAAGGCTGCATTTATTCATAAGGTTCTTCATTTACTTATGTTGTTGAAACTGAACCTTAGTCATCTTCCATAAGGCATCAGAATAGTGGCAAAACCTGGTTCTGTGTTCTGCATTCTTCTGAAAACTGGGATCCTGCTATCCTGACTTGTGTTAGGGATGACATTTCTGCATGTTGGATGGTAGAGGGGCTCTGTGTATCTATACAGAAAAGTCAGTGGATGGAGAAGGACATACTAGGAGCATAAAGATAATGGAGTAGATTTAGGCTGTCACAGTGCAGGTTTGTATTTGCACTTGGTTCTTCATTTAGCAGATAATTTAGAGCAATGTAGTATATCTTACAGTCTTTGAAGAGTAACTCACTGCAGAACAGGTAGAGCATTGTAAGCCTGTGTCTGGGGTTCATCAGTGGCAACTTAATTGTATAGCTGAGCCTGTAAAAATCAATGAAGGAAATTTTCTTCATCTGTATTTGATGACTGCTTAGGCACTGTGTCAATGAAAATGGCACAAGACTATTACATAGCTTCAAAACTTTGTGAGTCCATCTCTTGAAATAATAATTGTGTGCCCTGCGTGACAAATCAACTGTAGTATGACTGCATTATTGAAGCAGTGGTGAACAGACATTTCAGTGAAGTCAAGAACTGAATATTGAGATAATAGACCATATGAGTCAAAGACCAGAAAGATTAGTAATTATTTCCATGAAGAAGTAACACAGAACATACATTTCTTCTACAAAGCATCAAGAAACTGGGGACTGGGAAAAGGTACTCTGAATTTCCTGATATTTGAACGTTCACTAAAATATGTTATGCCCTTAATTAATAATTAAAATGGCAGTTGGCAAGGCTTTTAGGGGAAACACAATGCAATATAACTGTAGTTTGTTCAGAGGTGGCATTGATATCTCTCTAAAATAGTGCACTGTATATAGCAGACATACGCTGAATTTCAGGCTTGTTAATGTACCAATATCAGCAGGAATTTTGTCCACTAATCTTCTCAGGAGATGGAAAAGCAGTTTTTAAGTACATAACCAGGCTTTACATTTTTGCAGTTATAGTATTCTGAACTGGGTTTTCTGAATTTCATATGTAGAATACGTGAAATAATATCCTCTTAAAGGATGAGGGAAAATTGAAGTGGAAAATCTATAGATTTTCCTCTAGGTTTTGAGAAATTATTGGAACTGAAGTCAAACTTAAGTTTTGATCTTTTGATGAAATTGTAAAACACAAGAAGTGGCAAGAAGATGCTACTGGAAGTACTGTGCATGGAGTAGTGTGGCCTACCTCTGCATTGATGGGCTTGAGGACAAGAGTGAATAGAGGAAGAAGGAAAGAAAATGGGAGAAAAGAACAGCAAATGAAAGTAGCAGTGGAATGTCCAACCAACAGAGTGTGCGAAAATGCAATCTGAATACATCCCACTTACATTTTTAATTTTAGATACCAGGTTTGTTGGGGCCTTAAGATATCTTAGATGCATAAATGTCATGTCTATCAACTGCTGTCTGTAACTAAAACCAAAAAGATTTTTTGAGATTACCTAGTGCAGAGCCTCACAGTTTCCCTGCACCTGCATATAATTTTCAACCTCAGAATTATAATGAAGGTGAAAAATGTATTTACTGTATGTTGGTTCTTTTTAAACAAAAACCTTTTTTTTTCCTCTATACCTTTTGTGATTTATTTAGAGTAGATTAAACGGTTTCATTGAGGTTACAAAAACCCTTCCTGTTCTTGGACTGATTTTACTGGACTTCAGGCAACAAAAATCTAACCATCACCTAAGCTTACTTAGGCTTTAGGCTTTCAACCCGAAGATACTCTTCCTTACTATTTTTCTGAGCATTAGAAAATACATTATTGGTTGAAAATAAGTAGTCTGGCTAGAATTAGTCTTTACACCAGCTCTTTAATGCACTATCATGATACTTCCAGTGTATTATAAATCCTATTAAGTTTTCCTTTGAATAGTGGCTTTTAGATGGAAGAAAAGTGAACAAAATTGTCAAATGTAAGACTTTACTTCTCAAAGGAGAATTTTGACCTATACGACACAAGCCTTCAGGTCGTTTCCATCTGTCCCATCTCTTTTGATGAAACAGGTAATACTTCTTTAAAAACCAGAAACATCCCTCTGAATGGAACTTCCGAATTTTCTTATTGGTATTTGAATCTGGAAATAGCATTGGGAATCTTTGAGTATATCAGAACTATGAATCAACTACAGATCCATCCTATATTCCTCGATTCTCTTACACCAGTTTTGCTTACACACAGATCTTTGTTGCCTCAGCTTCCTAATTTTTTTTGTGACCAAATCCAAACACAGCCAGAGCTTTTGAAAGAGGTCAAGCTGTGCTAGCTTGTTGCTGCTTGCCCACAGGAGAAGTGGAGCGATGGCCGTTGCTGGACATGCTGCAACCCAAACCTGCTGCGTCATAGGGCTTTGGCTACCCTCACTCATCCTTGTCTTGGTTTGAACTTCCCGTCCAGAGAAGGTGGTGCAGTCAGCTTTTGGGATCAGCTTACCAGGAGTATGAGAAAATATGATGGGCTATGTGTCACTCATTGCTCTGTTCCTGTCTGTCTTGCATAGAAAAATGATTTTCCAAAGTGTCTCATGAAAACAAATTAGCTTTTGATTTTCTGAACCATTTTCTGGTCAGTCTGAGTTTTGGAACATACTGGATTTTGGTGTGAGACTAAGAGGCCAGCCTTGTTCTCCACCAGTATTTACTACTTTGCTAACAGCCAAGTCCTTAAAAGTTGTGCTCTGCTTGTTTCATTTTTTAGATAATTAATGTGCTCCACTCTGTCTTTGAAAGGAACAGCCTTTTTCAAGGGGTTATATTATGTCAAAAAGAAGGTAAAACAATCTTATAGAACCATGAGTCATGGTGCGTGCTTTTAATGATTTAAATAGATAATGAACCATTTTCTGACCCTGAAGCTCTAAAATTTTATGCAAATTACCATGCAGCTGTCTTGGCAGACATTAAATAGAAAATATGGTAATGTTGCTATACCACTTCTGGATGCATGCCATAACCTCATGGACCATGTTTTGGGAAGTCATGACGTAAAATAATACCAGTTTTATACTTGCCAGTGATGAAGTATTCTCAATTATGCACTAGATGGGGCTGCAGGATGAGTTTTACATTTTTCTTTTTTTTTTTTTTATGCACAGTTCAATGACTAACATCTCACAATCAAGAACTTGTATGATTCTTGAGGGCATATTGTTATTTATGGTTGTATGGGGCATGTGTCTGAGTGTTTTTTTTATAGTTAACATTTGCATTATGGATTGTATCTACATTTAATAAAGTGAAAATCAAAATATCAAAGGGTTTGTTTCCCCAAAAGGGAAAATCATAAGTTATTTCAAAACCGAAAATGAGTATGACACATACAGTTTATTGTAAAGGAAATGCTGACTATTTAGTGAAAAAGTCTGTCCAGAACTTCATGTGGAGACCTATTTTGGAAAATATTTTTCTAAAATAATTGCCTATTAACTTTTTCAACAGCTACCATTATTATCCATCTCTCTTGATCTAGTTATAATGAACTGTTTATATAGAACAGATTTTGGGGAAAAATTAACAGAGCTGAAAGTGATCAATAGAAAAATACTAAGTCTTTTTCCATGTGTGAGTTTCCCATTGGGATATGCTCTCCTGCTGTGAGTTAAGGACTGTTGAACTGCACACATGTTCCTTTCATGCAAAGTAGTGCATGCACCAGGGGGTCATGTTGTCAGCTGCCCTCAGTTTTCCTTATTGCAGAACTCCTTCCTGGCCTTTTACATTATGTAGCCCTTACCTGCTTTGAGGTTTTTTCTGCAGTTAAGATGTCCATAACTCAGCAAGCTGTCACTTGTTCTGTCCCTCTGCATAGCTCTCTTACAGATTCAGCTGGCACACTCTGCTACTTTTGGCTCCACTTCAAGCTTCCTGGATTAGCTTCAGTTTCCCATATGGATAATAGATACCTTTTTCTGTCTGCATGTTCTCACACAACAGAAAGAATGGTTCACAAGTGGTGTGGACATTGTAATCTTGTTTCATTAGTTGAGCGTGCGTTTGTCACCTCTCCACTGGCGGAAGGTGGTGTTGGTGCTCTGCTGTGGTCCAGGGTTAGGTAGGTTTGGAGGTGCAAAATCCTTCAGCTCCTGCGAGTGTTGGCAACCTTTTTTGGCCTAGCAAGCATCCTCCCAATTTGTGGATAATTGTGTTTTATGAAGCGTGTGAGCTGGGTGATCTGCCTTCTGTTTTGGAACAAAGGAAATAAAAAGCTGTGGGATATTACAAATTGATTGTGAAAGGTCAGCGTAGCCCTTAGCATTCCAGTTGACAAGACCTGGGCTTAGTCTGATAGACTGTTGTTTTTCTTCAAATGTTATGTCCATTTAGTAACACACATTAAAGCATAATAGTTCTACTTTAAATTGTATGTGACTTTTACTGATTTCTACTTTCTGTCGTTAAATGAACTGTTAGAAGCTAAAAGACTATATGAAATCAGTAGGTGAGGATGAACTGTATGATCTGGTTTTGCTGGAACAGTTTTGGTTTTTTTTTTCCTGAGGCCAGTGTGGTTCCAGAAACTTCATATAGGCTTATCTGTAATGACTGGGGTTTTGTTTTAAAGCAAATCAAAATTAGTGCATGTTTTGTAGTGATATTGTGCAATGATATTGTAGCACATGTTGCTTTGTGTTCCGTGTTCACACCCATTGCTGTAATGTCAGAGCATCTTCCAGGAGTGCATCTTTCATTGCTACATACCTTGGTCATTTTCTTCTTGAATCTTCAAGGCAAGAAGTGTGTGCAGTGGCATTCACGTTTCAGAATTTTATTAAAATTTGTATTGAAACTATACTTGAAAAAGCAAACCAAAACAAATGCATTTAGAAGGTTTGTCCTGGTAAGTGTTTTTACATTTCTGCCTAGTTATTTTAAGTATAATACTGATGATACCATAGTGACTCACGAACACCGGTCTTGTTCCCAAATTTAACTCAGGAGACTTTTGAAAAGAATTTGTGGACTTTACTCCAAAACATTTTAGGAAGTAAGAGGGTATGCCTTCTCAGTGCAGAAGCATACCTTACCCATGTAAAACTCTGACTTGAGAGAGATCGAAGAGAGAAGTGCTGCCCCACAGGCTTGTTGCTTTTCTTTTTAGCTACTGTAATGAGACTAGAAGAGACCGGAAGGAGCATGAAGCACTCACCTTTTTCCTCTTATTTGTTTGGGGCAAACCGTTTCTAGGAGTCAGGTGCTGAGTTTTAACAGCGCAAGATTATCACAAAAGTTCTTTTGCTTCCTTTGCTACTTTTTTGCTAATGGCAAGTTCAGTGATGTAGAGAGTACCTGGTGCAATACTATAAATACATACAGCATAGCTTTATGTAGTGTAATCGGAAAAAGGGTTGGTATTCTTGAACTAAGTTGAATCCTTAGCTATTTTCAGAGCCATTACAGACTGTATCAAAGGTAGATTTCAAGGTGTCATCTGCTAGGAATTTTCTGTTTGGCATCATTACAAAGAAATACTAGTGGAACTGTTTCATACATATAGCCACAAGATAATTGTATTACATTGGCCAGTATTTTTCATCATTAGTGTTTGACTCTTTTTAGGTAGAAGGTTAGAGAAGTGCTTGTTGTGAGACAACGTTCTGAGACACCCAACCTGCATTTCTGTTGTCGAAGTATATCCATACTGAATTTTAGGCATCTTGTAAAAGTACTTTTCAGAGAAAAAAAAAAAAAGTGTTATTCCATGTAGTTCTCCTTCATTTTTCTTTTATGCAGCCTGGGTTTAAAACTCTAATGTGGTAATAGCCCAGCATTCAGTCTACAGTCTTTTCTGTGGTGTGTTTCCTTTTGCAATCCTTAAAATATGTTTGTGTTCAAGATCTACAGACCTCACATTTAATCTGACCCTTAAGATGGTAGAGTGCCTGCTAATTTACCTTTAACTCCTTTTTCTGTCATGTATGGTTTATTGCATCCTCTTAGGTATTGCAGATTATCAGCATGTGATATTTTAAAAACATATAAATTAGTATTGCTAATTAAGGGAACTTAATTTAAACTTCCAGCATGCTAATACCTTCTGGGTAGATACAGATAATGCTTATAACACTCAGAGAGAGCAGATCCACACTGTTCAGATATTTTGCATTAGTAACTCTTGGGTTGAGGAAAAGTGGAGAGAATATCTGTTATTCTCCAGCCTAATGATGGAGACATTGACTTCAGAGAGGGATTAAATAGATACTGGATCGTGAGTGTTTAGGTATTTTATGCAGTTATTATTGTGTATGAAGTAGTGTCTTCATGCATGGATGCTGTCTGCTTTTCTTTTCTCATTAAATATTTGAGAAGTGTTTGGAAAACAGCAGGAGGGGGAGATGGTGTTTCAGTCTGGACCACTGGTTGGCTACTTAAGGTTGGTTTCATGATCCTTCCCTGAGCAACCAGGAATGAAGGACTTAGCTACTTCCACATACTCAGGCTTCAGTTTGTTGGTCTCGATGGGTCCTTGTAGTGAGTAGGACATTGAGTTTGTGGTCACTAGAGAGGTGAAAATGCTGATGGGGTTCTCCAGAAGAGAGAGAGGAGGTGTAGATGGAAATATTTAAGGCCAGCTACTGAAATACCTTTAGGCATAGAAAATAGTGAAAAAGAGAGAGCGAGCTCTGTAATATGGAATTTATCTAACTAAAGAAGAAATTAGGTGGGGCAGGCTCCTCAGAGAAGCGAGGTCCTTAAGGGCAGATCTGCAGGGGCAAATAGTATGTTTGCACGGCGTAGTACAGTGCCATCCAGAATAATGCTGGCTTTTTATGTTAGCATCATGTTTCTTAGTCATCCTGACTACATAAGTGCTGTGTTCTTCATTAAAAAAGCCCGGTTAATTGTTTGGCCAACTCAAAAACAATCATTAAGTATCACTGCAGACATAGGGATGATGCATGTTTCACAGCAGAGTCTGATAGCTTTTTACTTTTCCTGTATATCAGTCTGTCTTTTTGCCATTCCTAATAATATTGAGTAGTAATATAATAATTATAGTATGTACATTATATATTATATACAATGTGTGTTCTATTATGCAAAATGTATTGTTATGAAATAATATAACAAAATGTAGCATGAACGTATAGTTCTACATATAATATTACAGAAGGCTTAAACGGGTTTACTCTCATCTACTTTTATATAAATTATTTTTTTCCAGTGTGTGTGTCTTGTTTTGTTTTTGTAAGAGAACTTGATAGCCAGCACCCAACTTTCTTCTGTGCACAGTGTAACTGACTCAGTGAGCACGGTGAGAGCGATCTCTCCTTGCTTCAGACAGATGCCAACACATCAAGTGTATCTCACTCTGCCTCTGTTAGTATTCTGTGGTTCTTGTGGCATGCCACAGACAACAGCACTAATACAATTATGATGCGCTTGACAGTAAATATGGGACATGGTTAACCCCTTAAGTAAAAGAGTTTGGTCAGTGTTTTTAGAGCAGTTTGCAGTCTTGGATCATGGATTAGTTCTGGATTCTTTCATGCAGTTTGGGACCTAAAATGCTTTTTTTTTTTCCTGACAGTTTTTTTCAGACTTTGCTTATGTGCTGCTGGGTTACAATAAATCGTTTATAGCTCCATTTAAACCACTCGAAATACAGTTTTGAATTTTTGCTTGTTATTGACATGCATTACAATTATGTGTGATTTTCCCCTCTGTCTTCAGGTACAACTTAGATCATTAATCAAGATACTTAAGCTTTTGGTTTAAAGTTTTGGTCTTAGCGTTGCAAAACTCTATCTGTCTTGGACAGGGATTACTGTGTTCTTGCAACCAGCCAACATTATTCTACCAAGAGTCTCTATATGTGAATTTTTCAGGTCTAACATTATAACTTCTCAATGGAACTTAAAGGACTTGATTTTTTTGATCTTCCGGTGAAATTGTAAATAAAGCCTAATGCTTGTATAAGTGGTAATATCTGTGTTAAATGTGTTCATGTCTGCAGGTTATGTTTGCAGTTTAAGAAGTTATGTTTGCAGTTTTAAGTGTAAGTTGAAGGTGTCGAGGGTTGTTTGGAATTTAAGTCTCTCTTGTATCTTTAGTTTTGAAAGCATAATAAGATGTATGAAGAACTGCATTATCATGCCCTATTTTTCTCCCCTTCCTCCAGGTGTGAGGCAGCTAGCCCACACATTCATCCTGTTGGATGGTGTAAAGAACATAAAAGAACTCTCATCACCCCACCAGGTTTGTATCTTATTACATATCTGAAAGATTTAAGGAGGTTATAATCAGCTAACATCATTAAAACTTATAATAATCTTACTGTTACCTCTCCTGAATTTTTTCTTTCTGCAATTAAAAATTAATATTTGTAGAGTTGTAAATTTTTTTTTACAGGACATAATATATTGAAAGTAGAAGTGTAACTGATGTTAAGTGTTAAGTATGCAAATGTATACTGCTTTAGTAGAGATGTCTATCCACAAAAGATATCCCTTGAAATCTGAATAAGTTTTTGGCTGACTGTATCCACTTATTGTTAAGACTCACATTCTAAAAATGCTGATAAAGCATATTCCAGGTGTGCGAAACCGTTGCATAAGAAAAACATGTTCATGCAAACTGAATATGCAACGTAACGGATTGATGAGAAAATTGCCCTACGTGGTCAAGGTTGATCAAGGAATCAAACTTGTAAGGGTCTTTAGAAGGGAGGAAAACACTGAGAGAGACAATACAGAAGAATGGAAGTGTATTCGTTAGAATGAAACTTGAGACCACCACTGTTTTCCAGGACTGTTGTGTCTGGCTGGATGATCTAAATAACCCTTAACTGGCATCTGTGGTCTGAGAACATGGAAAATTTTACTTGGTTAAAACCAACTTTGGCAGTAATTCTAATAGCCAGCAGTCTTGAAAAGCTATAAGCAGCCTGTCTGTCAGGAGGTTTATTGCAGCCCATTATTCAGCTAAATCCCTTGTAAAACAAATTAGAATAGGTTTTGTTCTCTTCTAGACTGCGAATCATAATGTGTAAACTTCAAGCTAAACTTTTGGTGCAGACTAAAGGTGAAGGACAGGCCCTGCCAAGATATCTTTGTGTTTCTTGCATAAAGTGTTTATAAACACGACGCTTGCTGAAAAAGGCAACATCTTCTGTAGATTAGTCTTATCATAAAGGTCCAGGGTATTTCTTTAGAAATTTAGTTAAAAAGAGCTCACTAAAAGAGTAACAAGTAGTAAGGTGTGCTCAGCTGTAGTACAAACTTATCACTGATTAGATTGTCCTTGCCAGTGGATGACTGTTTATTACTTGAATGAATTTGTTTAATTAAATGGACAGATTTTTCCAGTCCACATTATTTATATTAGTGAGGGAATCAGAGAATATTGCCATATCCAAAGCAATTGGGTACAATAGCTTCTCAGTATTGTGTATTAGAAGGCTGTTGTCTTTTTTGACCTGTATGGTGAATGTGTCCAAGACGCTTTAGAAGAGCCTTTCTTGTAATTATTTTATAAGTCCAAACCATAAATCAGAACAGTATTATAAAAGTGCTAGGCACTCTGTAAATTAGACATTAACTTTATTTTTTTGCACTGCTGTGTTTAATTTTGGTCACATTTCTTCTGTGCCAGATTATCCACATGCTAAGCATTTTTCTTGGGAGAAGTATTTGGAAGAAACCAGTTCATTACCTGCACCTGCAAGGGCTTTTAAAGTGGTGAGAAAATGCTTATATTTTTTTAAGTTCATGTAATTAAGTACTTTAAGAAGAAAATACATATATGGTATTCCTGTGTTTCCAAATGTGTCCAGTTAATTAGTTGCATAATAGGTGGTTTATTTTTATGCAAGTTTGCAGTTCACTGTTAGAAATCGGATTATTATAAATCACTATTACTTTATTATTTTAATTATTGTAAATGAGATTAAATGCTACAAATACATTACTAATTAATGTAATTTGCTATGGAAAATTACTGCCTACTTATTAGAAATAATGAGGTAGCTACTGAGTCATGATAACATGTTTTGAAGGTATATATTTTTATCTGTACATTTTATATAGTGCAATAAATACAGTGTAAAAAATACTGTAAGAGATTAGTCTACTTGTCCAGCTAGTCCACTGCCTTGGGCAGTAACCAAGAGAGAGCTTGTATTTAGCACTGTTTAGTAGACTTCTTCTTCTGCAAGCTTGCAGCTAAGGCTCATGGGCAGTGTCCACAGGCGGCTTCTCCAGCTTAGCTATGGTGCTCGTGGGCAACATCCTTTTCCTTTATCTTTGTTCTTGCTAGTTTCTTTCGGTGACAGCTGTCTTTTTTGAGCTCTTAAGATTTCAGTGATGGTCACTAATGCAGAAAGGAATCTTAAAATCATAGAATGGCTTAGTTTGTAAGGAACCTTAAAGATCATCTAATTCCAAGCCCCCTGCTGTGGGCAGGGACAACTTTCACTAGACCAGGTTTCTCAGAACTCCATCCAACCTGACCTTGAACACCTCCAGGAGTCAGGCATCAACAACTTCTCTGAGCAACCTGCTCAAGTGCCTCACCACCCTCACAGTAAAGAATTTCTTCCTAATATCTAATCTAAACTTACTCTCAGTAGTTTGAATACATTCCCCCTTGCCCTATCATTGCATACTCTTGTAAAAAAATCCTTGCATCTTTCTTGTAGTTCCCTTCAGTTATTGGAAGGTTGCAATTAAGTCACCCCCGAACTGTGTCTTTTCCAGGCTGAACAAACCCAATTCTCTCAGCCTTTCCTCATAGGAGAGATGTTTCATCCCTCTAATCATCTTGGATTGATGGTGGGAGCCAGTGTCAAATGGCTGGTAGCTCCCAGCCCCTTGTCTCACAGCACACTAAAGCACATTTGCCTCAGCTTTTCAGATGAGGGACACTAATTTTGAATAACACTTCGCTAAGAGCAACTGGATTAACAAAAGCAAAACTGGTGTTTATAGTGGTTCCTGGGGTCAGCAGATTACCAGAGTTTATTAATGACCTGCAGTTTATCACCCCAAGGTGCATCTGGCTTAATAACATTTCTTAATCTTACATTCTCACCAAGAATACCCTGAGCAAGGACTAGGAAGGTATTTAGTTATATCTGAGATAATAACACGGCGTTATATTGTGTTATGGGAGAAAATTGAGTCCTTAAGCTGCAGATGAAGAAAAAACACCAGTGGTCTGGAAGGTCCTAGAGGGACAGATACATTATTTTCCTAGAAAACTAGAATAAAAACCTTAACATCTTGTGCATGCTCCTTTAAAATGGAAATAAGTTTGCTTTAGCTTTCATAGCTGTAGATGAGAAAGAAAATCCAATACTCCTACCAAAGACACCATTTTTGCCAAAATAGTGTTTAAAAAACTTGTGTTTGGTCCTGTTTGTTCTGAGTATTTTCTATTATACTATGAATTAGTTATGTTTCCAGTATGAGTCTAAAAAAATTTGATTCGTGAAACAAAAACACATACTAAAGAGCACAACTATGTTTCCTGTAGATAATGTCATAAAGGTTTCAGGCTGCTAGTATGTAATACTTTATTAAATACTGCATTGAAACTGTTGGCTGAAATCTCTAGGAAAACATTCCTAGAGAATTTAGGAAAAAAACTGATTAAAAATAAAGATTCCCACTTTCTTCCTTAGATGACTTGAATCCAACCCATTCCAGGAGAACCTGGAATTCCAAAGTAATTACTTTATTTTGCTAGTTTAATTGGTTTGAATTCTGTTTTTATACTTGAATTTTTTGTAGAGAGAGGGCAGATTTGAGAAAATAAGGGCAGAAAGTTTTTGATGGATTTTATGTATTTTACAGCTACAGAAGATTTTTGAGGTTTTGTTCTGTTTCATATAATATTGTTCTTTTCTAGAAACCTTCTCATAGCTTTCAGAAAAACATGAAACTTGAAGTGGTTGACAAGAGAAATCCAGTATTTATCAGAGTAGCAACCATTGTAGATACTGATGACTACAGAATAAAAGTAAGTTTCTCTGTCTTATTGTACTATCCTGCTTAACTGACTTTGTACAATTCAAATCCTATAGTTGTAAAATTAACTATGGAAAGAATTGAGTCACACTGCTCTCTACTGCTAATCTCTGCTCATGCTTTTCACTGATTAATATTATATAATTCCTTCAGAAGGGGTTTTTTTTATTGTGCTCTTAGTTACTTGTGTTGAGGTAAGTAATTAGAGAGCAGAGTTGAGTATGTTGGAAAATTGCTTTGGGAATAGTTGATAGAAGACAATTGTCTATTTTATCAAGAAATGTGATTATTTAATATCAAGTGTCAAAGGGCTACTTGGATATTTGTATTATATAAAATAAAATTGTCTTATAAAAAATATTTGGTCTAGGTTAATTGAATCTGTCTCTATAAACTTCCAAAGGGAGAAGAGAGATATATATGTGAGATATGATAGAAATAACCCTGATCTCTTGTGCTTCATCAATGATTTCTGAAATTCTGATGTTTTTTATTAGTTATGGACTTTAGATTGAATAATTCAAAGTTAATGTGTTTTTAATATATTTTGCAGAAGTTATATACTTGAATTAATTTTCTTTTATTGTACAAAACCAGTTTACACTCTGAAGCCCTTAACTGTTGAGAGGGCTAGCATATACCAGATATCCAGTTAGTAGGAATGAAGGTTATATGTGTTTGCAGTTTGTACAGGTTTATTAGGCATACCTGTTATTTCAAGTAGGAAATGCAGCTGATGTTTCATTTTGAATCATTTGAATTAACTGGTGGTAGGGAGTCATCAGAACTAATATCTTCACACCTACACGTTTTCTACCTTAACTTTAGGGTGGTGATGGAAAAAAACCCCAAAACAACCCCACCAAAGCAAACAAAAAAACCCACTCTCCAGTCTAATTTATTACATGACAGAATTTGTAACTTCTAGGGTAACTTCTATGCTGAAAGAGCTCTGTATGTATCTGTGTGTACGTGCATCCACACATGCGTGCATGAGAGATCTGAGCTATTTACTACGACAGAGGTCATATAAGATGTGAAGATATTTAGCTTTCGCATGAAAAAAATGCGTGTATAACCCATACTGGTGTTTTTCGGGGAAGTCACATCCTTTGTTTTCTCTTCAGTTTCAACTCTACATCATGTGTAGTCTGATTTTAATAATACTGTTACTTTTATGATGGGGGGTTGTTGGTTTTTATAGATAAATGCCATTTTTTTAGCCCTTTGCTTACTGCTCTGCTGTTCTTAAATCCATTTCAAACAGGAGATTAAAAAACGTTTGGCTTTTTGTTTGGCATTTTTTTTGAGAGATGAAAAGGGCAGAAATTCATGTTTAATTTAAGTATTAATGTAAGAACTAATGTGAGAACTGCTTTATTCCTGGGATTTGAGCTTGATAATGCAGTAAACAACCATATAATATAGGGTTGTTTACTCCCTTTACTTTAGTTAGAGTATGCCTGGATCCTGAATGTAATGTACGTGTATTTTCTGTGTAACTTAAATAGTTCTCTGAAAGTGATTTCTGTAATGGACATGTCATTTCTAGAGATTACTTAGGTAAACTAATTTTATGAAGAATGTTCCTGATCTAAATGTATTATTCTCCTTTTTGTATTTTAGGTTCATTTTGATGGCTGGGATAATATTTATGATTATTGGACTGATGTAGATAGCCCTGATATCCATCCTGCAGGCTGGTGTGCAAAAACCGGACACCCTCTTCAGCCCCCTCTTAGTAAGAGAAACATACTGTAATATTATGATGGTAAAAGGCATATGTACTGTGCTGTCTTTTTCCCTGTCAGTGCCATCTAAGGAAGAGAAGCAACTAGAATATGCAAAATAATGTAAATGTGACATTTAGATCAAAATCAACAGTCAGTAATTAATCGCTTTTTAGTAGATCACTCTATTGACCCTTACTGTAATGGAAATACAGTGTTTCTTGGTATGCATAAGAACCACAGTCAAAACCTGAAGTAATATTAAAGATCTGTTTTTTAAAATCCTGGCCCTCTCGAAGCCAGTCATGAAACTGCTGTGGTACTCAGTAGGGATAGGGTATCACTCTTAAGATCCTTTGTTTCCTTTGTTCACATCCTCTTGATGGTTAGTGGACTTCTGGCTCCAGGAGTGCAGACTGCATTGAGAAGGCACTCCTTTCAAATGCTGTGAGAAATCCTCAAAACCAGCTAACTTCCTTTTCTTCTTCAGCTGAGCAACGAGGGATTAATGATGCCTGTGTTAAAAATAAATTGTAACAGAAGCTTGGTACCAATAATAACACTGTATTTACCACCTTGGTCTCTGTGGGGATTTTTTTTTACTTGTTGAAGAAGTGGGAGATATCTGATAAATGAGACTGAAGGTTAAAGGAAGAAGAGACTTTTGTAGTAAATATATCCCTGCCTATGCCACTGTGTTTCTAGGTAACAGCAATGAAATCACTTTAGACAAACTTTGAACAGGTGATTTTTTAAGTAGTGCTCTTCTCTGAGGTTGTTTTATATGGTGACTCAGAGGTAAAGTTTGCACAAGTGCTGAGCATTCACAGCTGTAACAAGATCAGAAAGAACTGTACTTGGAAAATAAGAAATGCTGAGCAATGCCGAGTACTGTGAAAAAATTAAATGTGAAATAACCGGGATAAGTCACGCACAGACTGTGTGAATGTATTACCTGGAAATTACAGTACCTCAATTCAGTGTCTCTAAAATGTCAAGAAGAAATAATTCCTATCCAGAGTGTGATCAGAGTATATTCATTACTTTTCTGAGCACTCCAACAGTGCAATGATGACTGCCTGTTAGGAAGTTAATCATTCTGCCTTCAGAGTCTGAATAGAGTGCAGTAAATGCCAGAGCACAAAGTGAGTAATGAGGAGAAGGCAGGGTGCTGCATATCCGCTTCTTAATCTGACATGTTTGTCCTGTGTGTTGAACAAGCAGCCCAATAGGAAAAGTAGTCTATGGCCACATAAATAAAAATTGTATCATATGGCAAAAGAGCTGAATAAGGTTGCAGCATTTCTATTACCTAAGAATGCAAAAATAAAAATCAAAATCTTAACCTAGGTGGGAATATAAAATATATAAATTGATTTTTTTGGAGATGTTAAAAGAAGCAAGATACAGATATCCATCACATACAACATGTCATCTCCTCTAAGTGATGGCTTAGGAGGCATGCTTCATCTCTTTTAGGAAGTAACTGGTAGAATTGATTTTTTGCTAGGCTACAAAAATGAAGATGGATAATGTGACAGGAGAGAAAGTTGACTGCCTTTTAAATAGAAAAAATAAGCTACACCAACACTAATAAAATAGGATGATTGCTGAGTAATATAGTCTTCCAACAATATGACTTTGTATTATTGCCACATAGAATATTATAAAAATATTAATATTGTTTCCAAGTAAGTTAAAGTGCATTACCAGGCTTGTGAAAGAGTTTCATAAGGAGGGAAGAAAATATTTTGCAAGACAGTATTTTTGCCTCAGTCGGTATGATAGTCCTTTTACCAATGAGGTCTAGGTCTGTCTATAACATTAGAAGCTTTTTGTGTGAACTCTGTGCAATGTTAGCAGTATTATTCTAGAGCAGTTACCAGTATTTATGTATTCATAGTTTTTTCACATGTAATGTTGTCATGATGGATTATGACTTTTTTGATAGCAGTTAGGGACTTAAAATCACCAATACGTGGCTCTTAATATTGTTTCACAGTGATGCAAACAACAGCTTCTTGTGTAAACAGGGAGAACCAGTTGCAGTTCTTTTAAATTACATTTTTAAAGAGTTTAAATTTTTTAAGTGAAGACAGCATTTATAGGGAGCTAGTTTTTGCAAAACCAGAACATCAGTCAGGCAGGACTTCCCTTCACAAAAGCACCCCTATTCAGATAACTCTGAGTCCACTTACTTGTTACGTCTTAAGCATCAATTTTCTCTTAAAGGTACAAGAGGTAAAATCTCTCTTCTCTCATTCATTACACTGTTTAAAGGCTATAGAAGTCGCTGAACTTCAGTGTAGTTGTAGTGTTGCAACATTTGCATAGCTTGAACATTTGGTAAAAAACCCTTTTGGACTGTTCTAATTATACATAATAATTCTCTCTTTCATTATCCATTTGTGAGCAAGAATCTGTCTTTCATCTAGAAAAAATTATGTAAATAGACCTTTTCATATCTGTATTGTTGTCTGTAGAGGGAGATACAGGTTCATGTACTTTTCGAGTAAAACCAGTACTGGAGAGGGACAGTGCATGCCTGCAGATGTGCAGGATGTGTTCTCAGTTTTATGTACTGGAGTACGTCTGTCTCTCACTTGCTATGAAGCTATGGGTTGTATACTACATTTGCTTGAGTGTCAAAGACAGTTTTGACAGGTATATGCTTTAATGTTTCTGCAGGCATCATTGTTACAGGTTGATGAAAGTCAGATAGACACATACATTCACATAAGCAAAAATATCAATCTCCTTATGGCTCGTTCTTTTTAGTAGTATTTTTCAGCCTTTGTTTTCACATCTTGTTCACTGGAAAACTTTAGCTAAAAAATGTGTGAGGTCAGTACCCATTATGAAGACATCCCTGTCTTCAGGAACAAGGATAGAGTAACTTATTTCTTCTGTGCTCTTGAAAAACAATGAAGTTCCAACTAAATGTAGTTAGTAGAAGAGGAATTTGATGTCATGCAGTTCCTCCAAGATTTGTGTTCTTTATATAGATGTAGTTCTCTCATAGAGATTTACTCACATAGAATAAAATCATTCTTCCAGTGAATTAGGTTGTTTGAATCTCCATCATGCTTTTGCAGAATGCATTATTAAAGTACTTCTGTTTACTTACTTCTTCATGTTTGCTACGATGCGCTGGTATTTCTGCATATTTATATAGCTTTTAAATATTAGATAATTTTTTTAAAATCTCATTTATAATTTCACCTGACATGCAGGTCCCTTGGAATTGGTGGAAGCTTTAGAGCATGGAGGATGTCCCACAGCAGGATGTAAGGGAGTTGGACACATTAAAAGAGCAAGACATATTGGCCATCATAGGTATGTTCTTTGAAACTAATTTTATTCTTTCTTTCATTTGAGGGATGTGTGCAGATGGTTTTTTTAAATTGTTATTCACAAGAAAACAGATCCAAGCTGGAAAGAATAAGGAAATCTTGTAAACCTAAGTATGCCATGATTTCAGTTGCCATGGTGAGCATGCTGAAATAAACATTAGCAATCTGTAACTTCATTTCATCGGGATGTGCTGAGATTTGTTGTACATTACTTTTTGTCACAATTGGTGGATTCAGTTACTCTGTATTTTGTTCCTATGAGGATTCCTTGTCTTGCTGTTCAGATTGCAAATATTACACAGATATGTATAAAGCAGTAACTTTTGAACTTTTTTAAATAAGAGGCCACTGATTTTATTATGGCTTGGATGTATTTGTTCTGCTTGGTTTGTAGGGGTAAGGATTTGCTTGTTGGCTTGCAAAAATGCTAGAAAGGAAATTCCAACTGACATATTCCCAAATGACAGCTTACTGCTTGTATCTGGTGTTTCTAAAGATGCTTTGTTGAACCCCTTCTGAAGTATAATACAGAAATGTGGACATCCCGTCCTAGAGAGGAGTTGATATAGGAAAAACAGTAGCATGGG
This sequence comes from Manacus vitellinus, assembly GCF_001715985.3. Classification (NCBI taxonomy): domain Eukaryota; kingdom Metazoa; phylum Chordata; class Aves; order Passeriformes; family Pipridae; genus Manacus; species Manacus vitellinus. The sequence continues at coordinate 13,049,032 of NW_021940604.1, read as the reverse complement.
AGAATGGAATGGAGGGACAGAGAGACAACAACAGAGTAAATGGGAAATATTTGCCAAGTGAGACTTCTTTTATTTTAAAAATATTTAGTGTGAGGTGATTCCTGAATATGTCAGTAACGGATACAGTGGTAATATTGTATGTTGAGAATTAAGTGTCATAAATATCATCTTATTATGCTTTTGCAAATTAGAGCTTCCAGAAGTTTTCTTCTAATTTTTCCATTACACAGTCATAGGATTCTCAAATGTCATACCACTTTGTTCTTTCTGCTCTCATATGTTTAGGGGATTGCTCTTTGGTTATTTGTGTTTTTAAAGTATCTTTTTAAACTCCTGTGATCCAAAAGTTAGCTCTGCAGTCTTTTGGTTTTCATGAGAGAATTTTGTCCTGTCGAATAGAATTATGCTACAAGGTTTTGATGGTATATCAGCACTGGCTGAAGTCCTAATTAATCCCTAACAGAGGTACCTGGCCAGCAAAACCCACTGTGTTCTTACATGTTTGGTGTGCGAAAGGCATCTTCTGTTGCAAGTTCTTCCCTATCTACAGCAGAAGCATGGTATTTGTGCTGTTAGGAGGCAAAAGAGCTCTTGATGCTCCAGTGACAGAACTTCTTTCGGTATGAACTGTGGTGAAGTTGTCATGATACAGTCTGCCACATCATTGTGTTTCAGGCTATTCTCAACCTATTCCTGTTGTATTTTTCTGTCCATATTATTTTTCTTTGGTTTTTTTTCCCAATTTTAATACCTTTCTTTTATTTCACACAATAACTAGAATAACTCCTTAAACAACCAAGTCAGTCCTTAAGAGGTTACCATCTTTCAGCTATCATATGGTAACCTACTGCATTCATGTGCTTAGTCCATTGCAAATGTGCAGTAAACTAGACTTGCCTAAAAAGCTTCCTGGCTGCTTGTCTGAAACTCATTTCATTTCACAGTCTAGTAAACTTGAGTCTTGTATGATTTATTAATGCACCTGATCTGTAAGGGCAATAAATTCCAATTCCTTACATGTGCTATCTCAATTACTTAGAATCAGGCGAACGTAACTGTGGGCTTCAGCCCAAGGCTGAAACTTAAAATAAAAGAAAATGAATGTCTCAGAAGTTTTTAATTTATGATCTCTCTAAATAAACATTGGCATTAAAAGTTCAAATGTTTTAGAGGAAGGGATGAGTAAGAGCTTTGTCTATTTACTTTTTGTAGCCTTTCTTTTATAGCTACATTTTCCATGCTATTTAAAGTTGTTATACTTACTCATCCTCAATATTAAGAAAAGAAATAAACTCATGACAATCTACTGTCTTTTAGTTTTACTGCAGTCTTAGCAATCCTATTATTTGCACATTAACTGGTAGTTCTAGGGTATAAAAATATAACCAAAGAGACTTTGTTGATTATAAGACAACCATTTGCTGTTTCATAGCAAAAAAATTAACACCGGTAAGTATCTTATTCATTAGCTGTATTGGTTTGCTCTCTGTGCTGATATTCTGGTTTTGTTCTCGAGCATTTTTGAGGAAAGTAAAAGAGATTTGTTATTCATCTGGAGCATACAAACTTGAGGGTCTAGGTCACCCCAAAAATTCTGACATTGTACTGTCACTTTTTTCCTGAATTAACATAGAGGTTTTAAAATTGGTGTAATTATCCACATCAGGTACCATTCCCTTGGCTCTTTGATCTTGGCAACCTTGAAATGTATTTAACCATGCTTATCTTTTTTTTCATGATGAGGTACAACATCTATCTCCAGCATAAATGCCTGTGTGCAGAAAAGATGATAATTTAAAATGCTAAGTAGTTCTGAAATAATTTGAGAGCTTGTTCCTTAGGAATGAGATGAAAGCCTTGGTGATTAATTAGGTAGCAGGGCTAAAGCACTTACTTTTTGGAAAAGCTGATAATAAGGACTCAGCATCTATCAACAGTTGATCTAGGGTTATGTGCTGTGCAGCTGAAACAGCCTCGTGTACAGGTTGTTACCATTATGCAGATCACCTGCATATTTATGGTTGTGAATTGTATACTCTGATGTTTAATGCATGCAATAATTCTCCAGTTCAAGCAGTAATGCAAAGAGGTCAGTTGTAAATAGTTCATTAGTGGTTTGAGTCTCCATGAATAAAGATTTTTGCCAGAAACTTCACGTGTATTAGTTGTGTAAGTTGAAGTGAACTGAATGTGCCCCAGTGGAGGCTGTGTTGTAAGAGAACCGCAGGACAGAAACACAGGAAACCTGAGTTCAGCAGGATGTTGCACCTGTTTGTTCAGTGTCTGCTAAAGTAACTTGTCTGATTTTGATGCCAGTCTCAAGTGTCATTTTACCAATACAGCTAAATCAGGAGACCTGCCTATGGCTTGATGCAGGTTTGCAAAGTCCAAGTGGTCATAAAGACTAATAATCTGTATTTAAAAGTACTTCATTATTAAAGTTCTTAGGCTGAACAGAGTGCTACCTTACTCTTCTTCACTTTAGGAGAAAACCCTGGTTTATGTTCTCTTCTGATATTAGGTGTAGCTGAGGCTGAGTAATCCATCTAAACTCTGTGCAGCAGAAAATTTGTATACTGCTACAATATAGGAGCATCTTCAAATGTCTGGAAAAGACTAAGGTCCATGCCTACCTATTAGTAGCCCAGTTTTGTCTTCCTACTCTTGAACTTTATAGAAAAGAGAAATATGTGTGACTATCTAGACATAGATCTTGAGTATGATAGAAGAGCAGTTGTAAAATAAACACAGGTGGGATATGCTACTTCAACACTTGTGTTCCATCGGACAGTTCTGGAAAGGGCTGGTTATGTAAAACCTCTGTTGACTTGAAAATTCCAGGCTTGTGATCAGAATTGTATATACAAGAAGTAGTAATCCATGCCTTGGCTTTTCCCTTAATTCGTCTTTCATGATTCAATAAGAACAGAAACTTATTTTAATGTTCAGTTTTTACTCAGTGTATGCAGGACCCTGGAAACAGTGACTCCCTTTCCTCAGAAAACCATGTCATGGACGTACATATTGCCAGCCAATCTACTGCCATTTTAGTAGTGTACTGTAGGCAGCTAATTGCTATGCTATGTTCCTTCAGCATTTAGAGGTGGCTGATTGCTTTCCTGTGCAGAGTGTGTGTGTGTGTGTGTGTGTGTGTGTGTGTGTCAGGTGGTATGACTGTGAATGTTTGTTTACTGAAACAGCTCAGATGATAATTGAGATGTTTGTGCTGGACTGGTTTCAAAGCTGTGGAGCAGTGCTGGAGGGTGTACAGCCCTGTCAGATGCATAGCAGAGGTTTCACATTAAGTACCTGCTGCTTTTGCTTCTTACTATTCTTCCTGAGCCTCTGGCAGACCTTGGTACCCCAAAGCCAAGGACATCTGATCAGTTTGGAATTTGCGTTCTGACCTTCTGCTATTTTCAAAATGGTGTGCTAAAGCAAACTGTAAGCTGGAATAGAAATCTAGGTTTAAGGTGTCAGAAGAGTTAAAAGTCCTGGTTTAATATTAAATAACCTAAGAGTTCTGAGCCCTTGAGATGAGTTGTCTTAAAAACTTAGTCCTATATAAATCAAATACTTCTATTGTGAAGGAATAAAAATATTAATTTCTTTATTCTTTGTAGTAGACAAGTTAAACAGAACTGAAGGCTGGAGGCATTGGAAGCTGTGTAACCTGTACACAGGTTCATTCATGCTGTGTTTTGTTGTACCAAAGGTAACGGTGGAAACCACAAGGACCCTTTTTATTGCCTCAAGTAACAGTAACATCTAAGGGCTATCAATGAGTTTTTAAAAAATGATACAACAACTTGAATGGTTAATTACAAAGAAAAACTCATATGAATCTAGTGTTCTAAAACATCGTTAATATTATAACTATTGTTGACTGAAATTGTCATTCAACTTCTGTTTTTCCAGAAAATACTAAAGGAAAAGGCATTATATAAGCAGGCAAGTTATAATAAAGGACTGAATATTGAGGCTCTTTTTTTTCTTTTCCTTCTTTTAATTTAAAATGCGTTATTGGTGTTGATAAACAGAAAACTTGCTGGAGTATGACAATCCTATTGTCAGATTTCATTGTGGTGTAAGGCTTGCTTAATAGTACACAACTGAAGTTAAATACCATATTGCTAGTGTTCAGTGTTTCCTTGTGACAGCCCAGCCCTTTAACTGCTCAGAAACACTAAGTCTTAAAACACCCCTGTAAACATAGGAAGCCAAAAGATGATTATATGCTTTGCCTTATAGCAATGGCAGAACTGAGATTAACCAATATATCCATGAGTTTCTGATAACTGTATTTCATCACAGTGGTATGTGTTTGTCACAGCAAGAACTTAGATCACACTAGCATTGGTACCTTAAAACCTCTGAGTAGAAGCCTGCGTCTTTCATCTTGTAGTTTGTTTGAAAGGGAAAGAAGACATCATTGTGATAGATGCAGCAACATAAGGAATGGGGAGTATAAAGCAACTTCCCTTCTTTCCTAATGTTCCCGATTTCTTCCCCATATTTCAGTTAATTATTTTTGTGCTTTTAAGACATTTGGTAGAGGCTAGTCCTAAGACAGACAAAAACAGTAGGTTGAAAAATAAATGTAAGTAGAGATATATAAATAGATTTAAAATAAAATGCCTGATTCTGCTTAAGAGAAAGCCGAAATAAAAGGTGAATGCTCCAAGTTAATTTTTTTTTGTATATTTTGTTCCATGTCTTTAAAAAATTCATTAAAAAAATACCTGATTTCAAGTATAGTGTTTTAGAGTCCAGCCACCCATTTGACTATGTCTTACTTGGCTGTGTAAACTAAAAGTTCCTCAGAAGAAGGCAAAGATGACTGTTCTGTGCTTCATTAGATCACCTGGGGATATGACTGCATGACCCTTGAGAACACCATACAGGCTATTGTGGAACAACATCTGCTCAGAGTGCCCTTTAACAGGGATCTCATCTTGATTAGAAAAGCAGAAACTGTGTTCTTTTTTTTTTTTTTTTAATTCAAGTTCAGCATAGCTGATATTCAAGGATTTTAAAAAGTTCTTGTTTTCAAATGAACCAACTGAAAAAATCAGACATGCTGTTGGACTCCTGTCTTGATAACCTCAGCAAGAACTGACTGATTTGACCTGTGTAGCCTTAAGGAATTTTCTCCTTTTATGCTAGTGCTGAGAGAAATGTAAATTTCCACCAACTTGTTGATTATGTTGGTGAGACCAAAATTAGATCACTGATGCAGCCCAGCCCCCCTTATAGGAGTTGTTACATACTCTTGAATCCAGAGCTACCTTGGTAAAGGAAAGTGTACTGCATATTTTGAAAAAAAGTCACTTTTTTTAAATACTGTGCTTTGTAAACAGAACATGATAGTGAAAGCTATTGTTTTTCTCTTTGGTTTTGTAATTTGGAGGTGGCAGGGCATATGGCTGTCAAGGTAGACAGTTCTGTTTGGAAATCATGCAAGTAACTATCAGTGAAACAAATAAGACATTGCAGTGGTTTATGGAAAGGCAAGTAGTTATATTCTTGAAAAGAAAATAAGTGAGATTGCAAAACATAGGTTTTTTACCAGTTAACATTATAGAGGCGCTTGTAATAATGCAGAGGAGTAGGAAAGCATAATTTCATATTAGAGTTAGTGTCATAGCTCATGTTTTGAAAACTTGAGCATGATGTTATTCACTGTTGTGGCATACATATACTATTCAGAGTTTAGGATATTATCATTGATGTGTTTAGTGTGTAGCCTGGCTGTTGATCAGTTGAACACTGCAGAGCACTCTTCTAAAGAAAAAATCCTAGTTCAGCCTCATGTGTTTTGTTTTGTGTTGCCGTTTTTCCTTCCCCTACTTTTTATGCAAACACAGTTTTTTCTGACTTAGAGAGGTACAGCTTTCACATTTGTTAGAGTAATATTTACAAGTTGTTATATCAATGCACAGTATCAAATTATTTCCCTAGCTGGAGTGCAGGGAAATAGGAAGTGTTGAATGTTAAGAAAGACTGGGAAAATACCACAGTCCCTTAATGGAATATCACAAAAGGGCATTTGCAAAGATGGGGCACTCGCTGCAGTAAGAGGATGTGCACCATTCCTCATGTTGTGGCCTTGCAATGCAGCTTCTATGTAGACATTACATAGTAGAAATACCCTCCTTCACAAAAAAAATGGTAGTATGACTTCATTTGGAGAGAGATGGTTTTAGTCCAAGACGCCCTGTATTTTATGTATAAATACCATTAAGATTAGGGGAGAACAGGCTAAATATTCATCAAGCAATTTTCTGCAATGAATGTTATAATGCAGATTAATACTATTTGCGTTACATAAGTTGCCGTCGAAAGGAAATGCAAAAGTCATTCAGGTTGAGGTTTTTAATCGGTGGAATTCTTAACATTTTGAAGTATGACTACTTACTGCATGTTTTTCTAATCTTCTTTATATTAAATTATTGCATCTGCTTCTAGGAAACTCAAATGTCATTTTGTTTGAAATAAATGAAGTCTGTAAAGTGTCTGAGAATAAGGAGTCATTTTTCTTCTTCAACTTCTAGTGCAGTCAGCTGCCCGTATTCAGAGTTGAACTTGAACAAAGAAAGCCTCTTACCTGACCGGTTGAGTGGGGAGATGCCTGCAGCCAGTCCTGTCCCCAGAAACAGAAAAGCAGAAGCAAGTGAAAGATCCACCTCTCCTGTAATCAAGTAATTATGATTAAAGCGATGTCCATGACTAACAGCAGTACTTTATTTCTGTGTTCTGCAGTGCAGTTTATAGTTGTGCAATGGCTGAATGTTTGAGAAAGGCCTTCCTATTTATCTACGTTTTCATTTACAGGGAGGAAAAATGGTTTTATCTGTGCTTATGAAAAAGGTCACCAAGCTGTCAAAGACTGATACTGATTTTACTGTCTAGGATTTAACAAGTTTGATTTCATCTTCAGTGTAACTATCTAGACCACTAGTTGGTTAATTGGAATTAAAAATTGAATGTTTACCAGTTGGTTTCACATTTAAGAAAATTATTTGTGTTTCTTTAGTTGCTGGAGTGGCCTTATAGACATGACTGTAAAGTAATGTTGCTCTGTGAGGAACAGCCACTGTTCTGTCATGGTGGGACTGAGGAATGAAGCTAGTGTGACTGAGTTTTGCAAGAACAGTGCTAAAGTCTGTAGCTGAAGCTTTTAAGCAGGAGCACTGAGAAAAAACAAAGGAGTGTGATACTAAGATGATTATTTTCTGATGATTTTATGTAAGACATTGTGGATACTGATTCCTGTGCTTATTTTGGGCTATGGGAATACACAGAGAATTTAAGAAGGAAAGGAGAAGAAGAGAGGCTTTCCATTCTTTTTCAGGGCTGCATTAATATAAATGTAAAAATGTGAATTTTTGTAGTGAAGATTTCCAGTTCCCACTGTAATGACCACATATTTTCAATAGAAGGTATTTTAAATTGCATTCTTGGAGACAGTTTCAGCTTCATACTTTAAAAACCAAAATACTACACTGTCAAAGAGCACTGCTTGATTCAATTGTTCTTATAAAATGTAGGGGTTTAGAAATCTGAAGTGATATAATTACTCACTGCCAGGTAGCTCGGGTACCATCCCAGTGAATCCAGTAGCAGTTTGAGGAGTGTCCTCTGTGATGGGAACTGTGTCAAGTGCTTCTTTTTTCATTGTCCCAATTAAGAGGCTACATATGACATGTTAAAGGATGCATAGTGGTATATCATGGGAGAGAAGGGATAGGAGGAAAATGATACTTCGAAGTGTTCTTGTGTTACAAGTATTTGAAGTGGGTAGCTTATTATCAAAAATACTATTGGACAAATTCTGTTCCTATTGAATTGCCTAATCATTTTATCATTGATTTAATGAAGAAGAGGGTTCTGTATTGTGATTTCTGAAAATCCCAGGTATACAATTTTCTTGGTGGCAAGTAAACCATGTATTTCTTAAAACAAAAAAACCCACCTTGTATGTCTTCTGTTATACTAATGACTCTTTCTCCATAGAGAAAATAACTTAAACAACAGCTTAGCTGCTTCAACTTTTAAACGCTGTGTTAATTTGTTTTAAACAGTGACAGAAAATGCCCCAGCCCTGGTCACGTAGGTATGAAATCTTCGGCTCACAATCGACCATCTGGGAAGACTGGACCAGAAACAACTAAGCTGGAAGATGCAGAAAGTAAATCTCCTTGCAAGAAGCCCCTCTTATGCAATGTGAAAGAAAAGAAGGCACCTGGGTAACTCTCAATTCCTTTCAACCTATTGGTTGTTTGGAGTCAGTCAGTGTATAAAATGTAACTTACCAGGCAATGCAGTCCAGTAATTTGTCTGTGGAATTCTTCAAAGCAGCAGAGAAGGAGATGGAAGTTCTTAATCTGTCTTTATATTAGAAATAGTTGGAAAGGGAGTATCACAACATATATAATAAATAAGAAACATGTATCAGATGAGAGGAAAAATACCTACAATACAGATCAGTTATTGGAAGTTGAGATCCTTCTTCCTAGGTCTGTGTACAAATATGTTATTGTGTATGAATAAACACGTAGAAATGTGGGAAAATTAAAAGTAGTTCCTTAACTTTCAGCATCTGGAGTACATTTTTGACAGAAAATGACATGAGATAGTTTCCAAGCTTGCACTGGAAAATAATATTTATGGTATAAAAAAGTTATTTTTGAAGTTAAAAGATGCAATTCGGTATTTTCATGGGGTAAATATGTGAGGCAATAGGATTCCCTACATTTTTAATTAGTTATGGTATCACTGCTTTATTTTATTGACTGTTTTCATACAGAAATAGATGACACCCTGGAACAAGAAGTGTTATGTGTTATATATTTACATGTGGTGTTATTTTGTGCTCATAATATATGAACTGTGTTAGCAATAATAGTGTCTTGAGAGACAAACATTGGAGAGTTGGTATTATATGATAAATACCCCACAGTAAAGCTGATGATTGAAACTTAACTGTTTTTTAAGGATTGGACTTTGATGATCCTTATGGGTCCCTTCCAACTCAGGATATTCCATGAATTAAATCCTCTGAAAACACTGCAAGATTTTTTTTAAAACTTGTTTTTCGAATTGAGTTAACCAAATCTGGCAGTGTTTTATGATTTCCCTTCCTTTTTCCACTAGATAGTTTTCTTTTCTGGACTATTATTGTTTCCTTTGTTGCAAAAACCTATCCTAAATTAAGTGTGTAGCTTTTTGCGTCCTTTTAGTTTTGGCCAGCTTTTCTTTAAAACATTCTTTCGTGTTATTTTAATGGGATTATAGTGTTCAAGTTATATTGGAAAAGTTCTAGTAGGAGCATCAAGCAGTGTTGGTATAATTTTTATGCTACAAATAAGCAGCATAAAGTAGTCATACTCAAGTGAATATAAACAGAAAAAGAAAAAGACAGTTTCAAGTGTAATTTTGAAATAACCTGTGTTACAAAATAGTTGTCATTCATCATTTTAACCATCATTATAGTAAATTCACCTTTTTTTTTTTTTGAAATACACTTTGGCTTTACAGACTATCTCTTACAATTAATTGAAGAAAATTTTTTTGTTGTCTTTGATTTTTATAGAGGGTGTTATCCTTGGAAGACCTAAGATAACCAATACATGTGCTGTCTGTTCATTGTTGAGTCATTTTCATTAAGAGAATTAATAGTCCTGTGCCAACTTTGAACTACCCAGAGGCTTCTCAGTTTGTATTTGAACTATTTGAATACACTGATGACTGTCTGCATTTTATCATCTAGCTTTCCATATTCATTACATATCTAGCATAGTCATAGAAGACTTTCAGATGAGTAATCTTCCTTTGAAAAGGGCATAAAAAATAATGTTCACAACATTAGGTATGTATGAACTGCTTGGGTTATAAAATATTGAGCATCTGGTTATTGCAGTACCCAGTGGATCTTTTTAGATGTGTATTCAAAGTACACATGCATAATTGACGACATAGATACATACACTAGTGTGCTCTTTAGCTGCTGAGTTCACAGTGTGGGTTTAATTCTGTTTGACTTCAGTTCAGTTGTGTATACCTTCATATTCCAGGTAATCTCTTGTTTCAAAGAAGTCCTTGGTTGAGGATCCAACCACACAGGAAACCAGACATGAGTTTTATTATGTTGTGTTAAATCTAAGTGGTACTCAGCTAATCTCCAGTTCCACTTGTTCCTTTTCTTTTTTCTTTTTTTTTTTTTTGAGCTTTCTGTGCATCAAACAATTATACTAGAATATTTATTTTGGTTTGCAGAATTATGTATGTAATTACTGCTTGCTCTCTGTCCCTCTGGAATGTTCCTAGGATGAAAATTCAGTATAAAAATTACATGCCTATAGCATATTCAAGTTTAATTTTAAAGAATCTTCCAAGTAGCAAAAGAATTTCCCTGTAATAGGAATTCCACTCTGGAAATCTTTACGGTGAAAGAAGGTGAACACTCACACTTGGGAATCAAATTATACTGCTTCTTAAAAGGCAATTCCATTTGTCTTCTAACCTTTTCCCCAAAACCTTCAATTCATGCTACTGTCTTGTATTTAATGAGTGAGGTAAAATTTCGGGATGCATGTTGCTATGAAAATCGTCTTCAGGAAAATAGGGAGGTACCTGTTTCCTCACAGGTTTTGGTGATCTCTTTTCCTCACGTTGAATTACAGTTGTCATTTCCTTTGCCTTTGGATCAATTGCACTACTTTGTAGCAGGTTACTTTAGAAGTTGTCTGTGTTTGTGGAGTTAGGAAAATAATTTTTAGGTAAATAAGTCAAGGTAATGTATCTGATGAAAATACTGTGAAGGAGGCCTTTGTGGCACAAGAAGGCATGCCTGCTGTACGCATCCCACTGGTATTGTTTGCTATACTACAAAGGCTGGATTTTCTGATTTGCTGTGTTCAGTGTTCATTTTTTCACTATTAATAGTGTGTTAATTACATTATTATTGATGTCAGTGACCTCGAAGCTCCTAGTTGATTTAATGACAAATGCTTTCTTGTATATAATATAAAAATGATATTTAATAGCATAAATGTAAACAGTGGAATTAAACAAGTCTGTTTCTTCTGTGGATTTGTGTTTTGAGGTTAGCTAATCTTGAGGTCTAACAAGGTGTTAGTCTAGACTGGCTTTTTATCTGTGTTTGTGACATTTGTAAAGGGGTTCTTGTTGACTGCTTCTCTGGTATGTAGGTGAAGCATCCGTTCATATAGTAGTAGGCTTTCTTGTAGTCTTGACTCTAAGATTTCTGTCTGGTGCCTATTTTTAGAAAATGCTCATTATGTACTTAGTATTGCTGAGAGCTCTGCATCTGTGATGGTTTAGTAAGACTTGACCAAAGTGTTCTCAAGTTCTTAAAAGCACAAGGAAATACACACGTAATGTCAGCAGGCTCATATCAGCTTCATGTCTGTAAGAAACGAGGCTGGGAATACCTTCTGAAGGCAGAGTTTAAAAAGGAATTTCCCAGGGGCTGATTTTAAGATGCAAATGCACCCAGACCCACCTTGAGAAATTCTCTTATTTCCACCTCTCTTGCCCAGTTTTTCTCAATAAGGGGAAGATGTTCCCTCTGCAAATATTTGGACTGGCAAAGCTGAGGGAGCAGCCACAGGCAGCAGGCAAAGAGTGACTTTTCTAGCTGGGTAAGAAGTAATGCAAAAACATACAAAGGAATACAGATATTTTCAGTAGGATCATTAACTGCTGCACAATAGGGTGTCAGTATAGTAAAGGAGTTGATGTCGGGTGGAGATGAAGGTTGGGCAGAGAAATATTAGATGTTATTTCAGACAGCTCCTGAAAATGGCCTGGATAACCAGTAAGGCTTTGTAGGACATGCAGGTATATATGTGGGTTTACGCTTCCCATCTTGTGCTGTGGACACATCCACTGCCTTTATTTGTATATTTTCCAGTTTCAATTATGAAGTAAAATGTGTTGATGTGATTTACATAATCTTAGTTTACAGTATTCTTGAGACTTCACAAAATTCATGCCTGTAGTCATACCGGAAATCAAGTCAGAAATTACATCCTCTCTGTTTTTTTATTTTATGGTGATACAGCATCCTTTATGTGGGAATCCTGGTGTGTTAATAGCACTGTTAGCAAGAGATGTCATCATGCTTAGTGATTTTTATGATGTATTAATAAAAATTGAACATCTTATTTTCCTCAGTGGAGTATTACAAACAAAGGACACCATAAAGAACAAAGAATGTGAAGATGAGGAGACAGAAAATAACCTGCTAATTTCAAATGAAATTAAAGGTAAATTGTCAGTACTTCATTTGTTTCGTATTAAAATCTGCAGAATTGAAGCAGTGTGATGTTCCTTGAAATTCTCATGAAACTTATTCATGAGAATTCTCATTACAATTTATTTTCCACATTCACTATTTGTGTCCAAAAATTTCTTGACAGCAACACTTTGAGCACTGTTTCTTTATCTTATAATCATCAAAGGCTTTGCCAAGAATTTTATCACAATTGTAAAGAGGAGTGCAAAATAAATACTGATATAAAAAAATTCAATTTAAGAATGTTTTTCCAATGATTTTTAAAAATAGGTAATTAAACCAGTCCAGGTTGTAAAAGTATAACATTCACTTACTCAGCCCAGCTTCAGTCTTGTTGAGGGTGACTGCCTGGTTGGTTAGACAGGAAAATTTCTTAACAGTCTTCTGTGCAGTCTGATACTTTCCAGCAGCCCATATGCAGAGCAGACTCTTTATTTTTCATGAGTGTTAAAGAATTGCTAAAATTTTTACCTCACTGAAAAACTGGAGACAGTCCAGTGGAGGACTTGACATATGAAGAAACGTTGAAAGAATTTGGGACAGGAAGTCTTGGAGCAATGTAGTCTCGGTCCTTCAGTAACTAAAAGGTAGTTACAGAGAAAATGGAGGTATGCTCTCTTCCAGGCTACTCAGTGGTGGGAAAAAGGGAATGGACAGAAGTTGCTTCAGGGAAGTTCTGTGTCAATATAAGGAAGAAACTATTCACCCTGAGAAAAACTGGAATAGGCAGCTCACGAAAGAGGTGGAATCTTTCTTGCTGAAAATCTTTAGGACTTGGCTTGACGGGGCCCTGGGTAACTTAGTCTAATGCCCTGCTCTTAACAGAAGGTTGCATCCTATGGTCTCCAAAGGCCCCTTCCAACATGGACTGTGCTTTCGTTCAGTGATTCTGTGTGGTTGTATGTACTGCTCTGTCAAAACTCTTGGCTGTTCACAGATCCAGTTGGGCAGATTGAGGTAGCTGTTCATTATTCATTTTTATTCTCATTGTTCAGAAAGAATACAGCACAAATGCAGAACATCACAGTCTTATATTTGATAATTATTTTGTGTGTGTGAAACTTAATATGTCAAGCTAGTTACTGGATTGAGCCAGTGCATTGTTTCAGTGCAGCTTTTGCTGTAGTATTTTATTAACTCATGCAAGGTCAGTACAAAGCTAAATGTCTTAATTTCCTAATCTTAGTTCCTTAAATTTTTAGATTTTATTCAGCAATTTTTGTGCAACAACACAAAGTTTATAAGGCTTTCATCAAAATTCATAGGTCTTTAGTAACTGGTTCTTTAAAGGCTATGTAGCTTACCTTCTGAGTGATCTCATCTTTGTAAAATTCAGAAAATTCTTTGAGACTAGTAGAGCATTGCATAAAAATAAAATTAAGGTAGTGGTTTATTTTTAATTATTAACCTCTGATGCATTTTTTTTTAATCTTAAAATATCATTTATCTGCCAGCACTTTTGAGATAGATCTAAGAGGCACTCTAAAGAATGTGTAAAGTGTGAGAGATTCCATCTGTTGTAAGAGCTGTGAAAAAGGTGTTATGGTGTTTTGAAACATGATGTAGTTCAGAATTCTAGAGAAAATGAAGCATTAAAAGAAGAAAGTCTCTAAAGCAAATAAAGAAAGAGAGGTTTTGGTCATTTTAAGTATTTTGTTTCAGCAGAAAGGAAGCATGCAGTTTTTGTTTGACTTTGCATTATACAAAAGAGAAAAAAAATTCAAATAGTTGGGAGCATTTTAAATGGTCTGGAATTCTTTTTTAATTCTAAGAAAACTGACCTGATTTTGTGAAGCATTTTGAGTTTGACAGAATTGACTATTTGGATAAAGTTTCACCAACAAGCTCTGCTTGTTAGGTTCTTGCATAATAAGATTTATGAAAATAGAACACTTTCTTACATTACTGTCTAGAAAAGTTGTCCTTTTTATAAATGTAATGTCGTGTTATTATGTGTTTAAATGTGCCATAATACTTAATCTGTAGGATGAAAATGGGTCATTGAGTTCTTGCTATCATACTCATGGAGAGCTCAAGATAAAATAATTGTTGTTTTTGGGAACTGTGACTCTTGGTACTTTTGCTTGTTGCCTTATTTTTTCTGCCTGTCACTTACATGATTATTCTTCAGCCTGCTTTTGCCATGCTCTCTTGACTAGTTCTCTACTGGTAACTTTATAAATGTGTACTGCTATCTTCCCTTTCTTGGAGAAAGATTATTTGGAGGTGAAGAACTTCACGGAAATCATGGTCCGTTCATACTAACTTTTTTTTATGGACATAAATTTTGCGCTTAAAAACTTTATACATGGTAAGGACTAAAACTGTGCAGGGGGAAATAGAGCGGTGTTAATGGTCTCTAGTTAATGCTAGAAAGTATTTGCTGTTTAGCTTCTTTGAAATGTAAGGTTCTATTTTGTTCTCGCTAAGAAGATAGAGATGGATTAAGAATGATGTGGTTCAGAGAGGATAATGAGGTGACATAAAGTATGAAGAAGAATGTAAAGGCAAGTGGGCTGATGCTGAAGCAAAATGTCAGCAGATAATGGGTCAGGTTTAAAAGTGTGAACTTACTGCCTCTGACTGCTATCTCATGTGAAGCTGGTGAGCAGATTTTGTTTCTTCGGTCACTTAAATGGTTCAAGAAGCTGTTTGTGGCTCTGTGATGAAACTGGCTAACCTTTGGTGCGCCTCAGGTTACTCCTCTCCTAAATGTCCCAATTGAGACAGAAGTTTGCGTACATGTCCTGTTTTCCCTGGCCCAGAAACAGAGATTGCCTCTCAATGGGAAGCAGGGCTTGCAGAGCAAGGAATACAAGAGAATGAGAGTGGGGAGAACTTTCAGATGTCTGGTGTTACAGACATAGATGGTAGCCAAAATGCTGTGGTTTGGACTTTCTGTTACAAGAAGGTTACCCACACTAAGCCTAAACTTCCTTTTGTCCATAACGTGGTTATACCTGCTGCGGGGTTAGAGACTTTTAGTTTTTCTTTCCTCCCATCTAGTTGGGTAAATTGGCACTTTACGTGGTCCTTTCGTGCTCTTCATCTTATCTGTGAGGCAGGTACCATACAGGCTGAGGAGCAGAGTTATTTATTTATGTCCAAATCCTCAAAGGCATTAGGTATTGCGTTCTTTTCCATGTCAGTAAATAGAGCTCTTGAATGTGAGTAGATGAAGTACAAGGTTTGGCATTTTGCAGTGTCACCTTAGCCAACTTATTTCCTGCTAACCTCATTCATAAACAGCTGACCTGTGTTTGCTTGAAATTTAAAACCCAAAGCACAGACAGATGACCAGCATAGATTTTTCATCTGGTACTGTTAGGGTTTGACACAGCTGTAAAGTATTGAAAACAGAGACATAAATAACCTCAGCTGTCATTGCTGCTATGCATATACCTATATGCTGTTATGTACAATTTGTTTAGATGTGTGAATATGGGGTATAATTTGTATGATATTATCTTCACACAGTATTGTAGTCTGCTGTTTATGTGGCAGTATCAATGTATTATATGTTTTGTGAATGAAAGACAGAAAAATAGCGAAATACTTATGTTCAACTATTAAGAGATCTTTTTTAGAATGATAAAGTCAGAGGATAAGCGTGGGAATGAGATTCAAGGGAACAATTAAAAAGATACTATTCCATAAAATAGGTTTTACATTCAGTATGCTTGCTGCCTTACAAGACTCATTCTTTTCTCACTGAGACTTTTACTAGTATTAGAGTCTCTAAGGAACATTTGAAGAACAACAGTGAAATGTAAACAGACACTTAGAGAACTCACTTCCAAGAGTTAGAGTATGATGATAGTAAAAAATCAAGGAGTCTGTTTAAAAAAATTGATGAGTAGGCTGACAGTGCTGACTAAATGGCTTATCAGCCAACTTCTGAATAATAGACATCGGTATAAAATGAGGATAAGTCTTGAAAGTAGCAAAAAGTTAAGCCAGAGGAGCAGAACAGCCTAAGCAAGTGTAATAACATCCTATGTTGGCCATATTATATATTCTAGAGGAGCCTCACTGTGCATTTCCAACAGATTTAAATGAACGTAGATGTCATGCATTTTGACATCATTCGAGGCATGCCTCTTCGCTCTTTCCTCCTACGCACATCTGCGACTGCTGCTTTTATCCAGACAACAGCAGCAACAGCAGCATGTGGCTGAAGACACCCTCTCATCCAGTACGTTACCTTTGAGGCCAGGGGGGTGGGAGATCATCCCTTCCATTATGGATGAGTAAGATAAAACTCAGCATGAAGAAGTTAAATGTTACTTTCCAAAAACACCATTCAATTAAAGCAGAGAATTTGCAGACATTTGTGATTTTTTTTCCTCAGAAGAACTGAAAAACTTTTTCTTGTGAATGAGCCATAAATGTTGCGTGGGCCGGAACTGTATAACTGATTCACTGGGAATTTTGTAGCAGTGCATTTCTGCTCTTGATGAATTTGTAACAGCTCAACCCTGGAATTAAGTTAATTCTTGTACTGCTGTACAACTATTAAATATGTGTGTGATTTATTGTACTAAAATATTTTAAATTATTTGACCTATGGTGTGGTATGCTAACAGTTGTCATAGAATTGTGTTTTGTTGAAAGTAAGAGTAGTTATATTTATATAGAGCCAATATAATGATAGTCATACTAGTGGAAGAATGCTCATGGTACTCTAATTTTGGTGTAGTCAAAACTGTACAGCTTGTGTAGGCAGGCCCATATCTATCAATAGAAATGAACGTGCTTTTACTGTGACTGATTTCATCGTTGACTGAAGGATTTAATGCTTGTTTATTGCTTCCTGTTGTTGAAGATGTTGAAGAACCCAGCGCACAGAGGCTTCTTTCTCAACCAGTTATTGTGTCTTCCAAGCTGCAAATCCCTGGCCTACCCTTGCGTTGGGAACAGCAGAGCAAGCTCCTTCCAAGTGTAGCTGGAATTCCAGCCAGTAAAGTTTCTAAGTGGAGTACTGATGAGGTAGGTTCACCTTTATCTTCTGTCTTACTACCACTGCCCTTGAAGGTTGATTCAGAGGTTTAGATTATTCCCATATATTAAGAATAATATATTAGTACTCAGAGGATTAGACTCAACCAGACCTAATGTAACTGATCCCCAAAATGCCTGTTCCGCTGCCTTCCAGCCTGGAAGCAGAAGTGTTAATTCATATGTGTATAGAGACAGATAAATATGTGTATGTATATAAAAACGTATTAACTGGCATTAATTAGGGAAGGGAAAGAAAAGTGCTAAATGTACGGCCCAGCATATCAAGTGCTCACAGTCTACACTACTAATAGCTAGTACCCACACAAATGTTCTGAGGAATGGTTTAGGGGTCAACATGAACCAAGAGCTCTTCCTGGTTCATAGTTTGGATGTGGCACACTGCTTTGGAGGGTGAGAATATAGTCCAGAGAGGAATGGTATGGGTATGGTCAGGCCATAACACCTGATTTTAAGATTAGAGCCCTGCCTCTGTTCAAGTATGCAATAATGCTTGCACTGGCAGTCTTGTCACTGCTTTACTTTCAGAAGCACATATGACTTAAGGCAGTTTTCTGTGCCTGAGGCAGTCAGATCTCCTCTAATCAGAGAAAAAAAGAAGCATGGACTTTGAAAAAAGTCCTGTGGACTAGAGTGGGATGTATTCCTTTAGTTTGCTGATTTTGTGAATCCTGTCCTTAGACACCCATCTGCATGACTCCGTGCACTTACCAAAGAAGGTGGACCACCAAATATGAGGCTATAAAAACAATAGCTAAAAGACTTTAATGATTGTCAATCATAAAGACCATTTTGAGAAAACACAGGTCTTAATAAATCTTCTGTTGTATACTTTGGTGATAGGTCTCTGAGTTTATACGGAGTTTACCAGGATGTGAAGAACATGGCAAGGTGTTTAAAGATGAGGTGGGTGAATTTTATTGCAAAAAGACACAGAGTACAAAGCTTGGTGGAAATACTAATTTTATGTCATAACTAAAAATGCATATAAAGAAGTAGGATGAAGTGCACAGAATCACAGAATTGTCACAGTTGGAAGAGACCTATAAATCATCAAGTCCAACCCTGAACCCAGCATTGTCACCGTAACCCTGTAAATTCAGATACCTCCTTAAATATCACCAGGGATGGAGACTCCACCACCTTCCTGGGCAAGCAATTCCAGTGCCACATTGTTTAAAGTCAGATGTAAATGTATGAAAGATTAAGTTGGTTTGCAGCTCATGAAGTGGGAGGAAAGAAAAGTGTCAGTGAGGTCTATTGTGCTTTTCTAGCTTTTTTCCTGCCAATTGAAATTACTTAGGAACTTTCTGATTGACTACTGTTGTCTCTTAATCTGGTCTGAGGAAATTAATAAGCAGGTATGTAATTTTAGTTCTGCAGGATGTTAATAAGTAAAATAAAGCAGAACAGTGGTTCAACGTAACTCCTTGCATCTTGTCTGATCACACTTGGCTCCTGATGCTCTTCCTCCTCATATAGTCAATTTATGAATATGATTTGAGTGAGCAGGAATTGAGAAGATCTGAAGGTTCTGATGAAGTTCAAAGGGGCATTATTCACTTTCTGAGCATGCCAGGTTTGCATTTCTAGTATCTGAGATTGTTGTTCCAAAGTTGTCATTAGAAATGGATATGGCTTTTAGGTACAATAGACCGTTTTAAACTAGGTTGGCTTTTTCTTTTCTGCTCAGAAGTTTGTTATTCCTGTTAATGCTTAGTTTGAAGAAGGTAGTTTGATCACAGATGCCAGAGTGAATAGTTGAGGTGCTTATCCCAGCCAGACAACGTGAATAGGCAGAGTCAGCCAGCCTTTCAAGTGAAGAATAATTGTGGTATTTAGACTTGAGAAGGCACCTCCTGAGAAAAATGCACACAGATGGCCCTGCCAATCTCCTGCAACAAGTTTTCAGGCTGTGCTGTAGATTGTAATGGCTAATACGGCTGCATATCAAAGGACGAACAGGCTGAACCTCTGGGCATTTTGCACTTGCTCAAATGTTGGGTGTTTTACGGGTTGCAGCAGGTATGCAAGGCTAGATCATCCCCTGTGTCACTTAGGGTGTCTCATCAATGAGTTTAAGAATAAAAGCTGGCATATTGCTAATTAAGTCAGCAAGTGGCAAGTGCCATGGAGGTGGATATATCCTTAACTCCTTAACGCTTCTGTTCTCAGAGATGTAAGAAAATACTTCCCCTCTTCAGAATTCAGCCTCAGGCTTCCTCTGTGACTAGTAACTGGCATGGACTGGCTGACATCAGTAGGTCTTTCAGTAGGAAGAAGATGCTGGCTCAAACTTCTGCTGTGGAAATGAACCCTCATCCTGCTTATTTTAAGATGCTGCAGCTTTTTATCTGGGCACACCCAGCTTCACACACTTCAGGTTCTGAGCCCACCAAGTCTGGCTTCGTGTACAAAATGAGTAGAAAGTAATTGTAGTGACACGTGATGCTGTTCTGACTGCAGTGTTCCTCAACTTACAGTGCTGGGGTATACCTTGCAGGTTTCCTTTGCAGTGTGTCTGATTCAGAAAGTTTGTTTTCTAGTCCTACAGAAACTTACACTGTTTTTGTCTCAGGTTAGTATTTTTAAGCCTAATCAGTACTCCTGGTTTAACCACAGTTGCCTTTTATGTATATCTATCCAGCTTAGGTTCCACTGAAAACTTACCTCTAGGTACCTAAGTGACCTGAAGTATACACAGAAGGCCCTTGGAAGGGAGAACCTTGGGTCTCTTCATGCTCAGATTTAGGACTCCTGCTGACAGAATGATTTGCTTACAGGAGAATGTTGACTTTTATTGTTTACTAAAATAGCAACACTACCAAGCTGGCAGAAAAAAATACTCCACGTTTTTAAAAGTTCTATTGTGTTCGTGTCAAAGAGGCAGTTTTATGTAGCCTGGCCCCTGTTTTCATGTGGGATCAAAATTCATTTTAACTTATTGTTTAATGAACAGAAAGTGGTGGCCTTAAGGGGGTTCCAACTCTGTAGCTGGGAGTGAAATCCAGCAGCTTTGCCTGTGGAGGCTTGCATAAAAGGAATAGCTAAGAGGTTAAAGAGCAGTGCTGTGGTTTGGTACAGTTGAATTATACTTCATTTACCCATTTTACTTTCCAATAGCTTTTAAACTGTCAGTATGAAAATGAGAATTGTTTAGCTAAAAATTAGCCAGACAGTTGTTTTCAAGCAGAAGGAAGATCATCCTGTTCTTTTGGACTAGCTGATCTGCCTAAAAGGTTGAAGTCAAAGCTCTCTTCAAAGCATTTGAAAATGTTTGTATTCAGACAGTCCTTTACATTGTCTGAAATTGCTGGGACTTTTCATGTTTTCTGAAACCGTCTATACTGCTGCACTGTCAGACCTATTAATAGCTTTGTGTTTTTCTTTTAAAGCAAATTGATGGAGAAGCATTTCTGCTAATGACTCAATCAGACATAGTGAAAATAATGAGCATTAAACTGGGACCAGCCCTAAAAATCTTTAATTCCATTCTGATGTTCAAAGCTGCAGAGAAAAACTCACACAATGAACTTTGAAGATAATGGAAAATGTGCACGAGCCAGCTTTCTCCACTGGAGCTCATGTTTTATTCAAAGCACAAAGACTCACTAGAACTGTTGACTAAGGACTCTCAGAAAGGAAGAAACATAAGTTCAGCACTGGTGGACTATTTATATTCTCCTAGAGCCAGTACATATCTGAATCCTTCTGGGAAGTGTTCAAGCTTTTGAGAAGGTACTGTGTAACAACTGAGTCAGCTGGTCTTATTTACCAAACCAATGGCGCTAATTCTCATGGATGGTTAGGATCCCTAACTTTCTCTGGACATCAAGAAAATTCAAGAAAAATTATTTATGCTGTATTATATAAGGGAACGTTAATATTTTCTAAGGATTCTTGAATACTACTTCATGTATCCATTTTACTTTTCAGAAGCTTTTACTTCATTCTATCAAAAGAAAAACTGATTAGCCAAAAATTAGGCTACAGGTAGCCAGAGGAGACTGTTATGGCTAATATGTATTTGTACCATAGTTGAAAAATGAAACACTTAATGTTACATATGTGACACTTTATGCTACAGCATATAACTTTACAGATTATAAAACTGTCTTTTTGCTTGTAACAAAACAAACCTTGTTGGGGTTGAAATTACAATGCTTTTTTAATAACTGAATGTTTTTACTTTTGCACGATTACAGAAATGTTACGTGAGTCTTGCCACCAGCATCTTTAATGTATTTTATCAAAAGACCAGTGTAGAGAAGGCTGCAACTGAAAAATAAAGTTTGACTTCACAGAAGACTTTTTGTTTATGCTGCGCAGTAGAGTCCCAGCCTTTTATGCGGGAGCCTGCTACAGACCTTCAGCACATGAATGAAAATAGGTGGATTTTGAGACAAGGAGATTAGCAAAACAGAAATTACATTTAATCATGTCTGCACTTCTCAGTCTCCAGTACAGTTACCACAACAGTGGAGAAAAACCATGCTACTCTGACTTCATATTCAACATAGGTTTGTTTTCCCAGTGGTGGAAGAATTACTTCACTCACCACTTCCTAGCTGAAAAGTCTGATTTGTAAATGAATAAAACATGAGGGGAAAGACAAAGCTCAAGGAAAAGGGATGCTTAAATGCCTTTAGTCGAGGGCACATCCTAGGTGTAAAATGCATGCATTTCACTGGGTCATCAGCAGGCTGCAGATGTTACCAGCAGGTACTTGGGTGAGGCAACCTCCTTTCTTGGAGGATTATTATAACGATTTGTCAGGGAAAGTCAGGGACAGTCGTTGCACTTGGTATATATACATAAGATGTAAACCAGATGCACTTTATATGGGAGAAAGCCTAGCTACCTGTATACCAAGGACTGTTCCAGAATGTTACTTTTGAAAGAAAAGAGAGAAGAGTTGGATCAAGCTTTTTGGCAGCCCTCTTTTTAGAGCTGCAGCGGGCAGTTGCTCAGCCTTTAGAGCTGAGAACAAACAGAGTATTTCCGTTGCACAGAGCTGGGAGAATTTTACATCTTCCCACAGATTTTGCTAGGCTGTTCTTTGGCTGGAGTTCTTAAGTTTTCAAGAACTCTATGCCCCTTCCAGATCGTGTAGGTGACTGGTACCTGCCATAATACAAGGTGAAACAGGGTCAGTATGAAGTAAGTTGCGTTGCTCTGTTAATTTCCTTCCATAGCATTGCATAAATAATATTTTTACATTTTGTTGAATATTTGTACATTCAAATTGCACTCTTATTGTACTACAATACCAATAAAACCTGAACTGGAGCCGTCTGTTACCTTTGTGTGTGCCCAGGATTCCCACATGAACCCCAGCTGTTCCTGATGGTACTGTGGAGTAATTCCTCACTGTAGCTTAATGTGGCCATGAGTTTTAAAGAGCAGCTTGGCTACTCCTGTTTGCCCTCTCCCTTGGCACTTACTCCTAAGGCTTACAGGCCCCTTGCCATCATAGTCAGAATGCCATTTATAGACCTGGACTTTGTCACCGGCAGCAGCTGAAGTTGCACTAGCAGATCACTAAAATGTCAAATTCTTCCATTTTCTTTCATTCTGTACTTCCATGTAGTTTATTTTCCTTTACCTTCTATGTCTCTCTTGTGTGCCAGGTCTATAGCCTGCAGTGCTTACCAATGAGGAGACTTGCAGCTCAACAGAGATTACTCGGGGATGTTTGCAGCTCCCTGAATTTTTATATACACCTACTTACAAAGTATTGTGGTTTAAGAAATGGATTTGAATTAACAGTGTTTATAAGATGTAGACTAAAGCTCACTTAAGTGTTAAAGAGCCCAATTTTTTATTCATACAGCTATCACATACAATAGTGAGGGCATATATATAATCCTTACTTTTGTATCCTATGTGATGAGGTAGCTGGGTGTAGCCACCTCTGTTACAAAAACTGCGCCAAACAAATTCACTTAGAAACTAAAAACATTCAGGAGACCTACTGAATCTTTAAAATGGCAGTTGGTTTGTTTTGTGTGTTGGATTGGAGGTAGCCCAGCCATCACACTGCTCGAGGTTGTCCCCTCATTTCCATGGGAGCCATGTGAAAAGTCTTGAGACTTTAGCAAGAGAGTTTGGCCATTAAATGGAGCCATCTCCTCTCATACAGGAGGATCTCCCACTGTATTCTCTACCTTGAAGTCACCCCTGCACAACCAAGCTTTAACAAAGCTTCTGTAGTCTTCCAGGCTGTGTGTTTGAGTGTTTAAAGAATTGTGCTTTGCCTACACTGACATTTTTAGAACTGGTTGGAGATTGGTCTCTTATAGAACGTAGGCTTGTAATAAAAAGCCATTTTTTATTTCTAGTGAACGCAATGGGTTATGTCTGCTGGCTGCTGCTACTGTTTATTGCCAGGCACTTGTCCAAAGCTGTGCACTGCCAGGCAGTATCCCCTGGGATTTCCAGACATGCACAAGTTAAGAGGAGCATGTTAGGGAAAAGAGGAGGCTGTGAAAAAAGAGAGAGGGCCTCTGCTCTGTGTGGGCAGAGAGGGAGTCATCATGTGGAGAAGGCTAATGCGTTCTGGGGAACAAATTCAGAAAGAAAATGAGGCATTCTTTCTCAAGCACCAAAGCTGTGGTTACAAATGCACATGGCAGCATCGCGGATAAGTCATTCTTGCTACTTTCAGAGCTCATTTTAGAAACCCTATTTAGCAAATTCAGGATTAACGTTAAAACAAAAGAAAATAATGTTTCATGCAAGGAGAAAGTAGTGAAAATTCATCATTCTGCAAATTAAAAGTCAGACCAACCATTTTAAACCACAAAAATTATTAAATTAGGCTTTCAGTGATCATAGTATTATGAAGTGATGGTAATCTTTAATTTGTACCACTTCAAAACATTAACTGTATTAGCATCTGAAGTATTGATGTGCCCACATAGGCTCACAATATGTTTTTTTTTAATTCTGACAGTCAAAATATTATCTGAATTTGTCAAATGCTCCATATAGAAAAATAATACATGACACATGAAGTAATCTAGAAAATTTTATTATCTCTAGACTTCTCTAAAATCTGCATTTTAAATAAAACTGAAGTGTTTTTTTTTTTAAAGTAGCCAGTACAATAAAAAAAAAGGGCATTGTTAACAATTTAAATATACATACACTTCCACTAGAAATAATGGCACTGATTTATCTTCACAACAAAGGGATTTATTTTGACAAAATATCAAATGCTCCCAAGAGGAGTGCTGTGTGCACCATCAGATATTGGATACTTGGGTGCCTCCAGCCCTGTCTTTACCTGGATGGGCAGGGATGCTGGGTTCCTCACCTCAAAGACCAGGGACTCCAGGAATTTTAGTGTCCTGTGGATCCTCTTTGGGCACGGGATGTCGAATACATGAAATGCAGCTACCAGTGCTGCCAGGGCCATAGTGCAGTCATCGAGCTGGGCCAGCTCTTCCCTTTCCACATACAGTGCAAACTCACATGAATTCACATTGAAGGGATTCTTTACTTCCAACACTGGTGTCACTGCCTTTACCTAAATTAAAAGAAGGGCATTTCAAGTGATGCCACAGCATTGCTAAAATGAATAGTTCAGAGAATTAAGTAAGCTTGATAACACTGCTTTGAATTTAGCTAGTATTTCTATGAGTATTTGCCTTCTACTCAGAAAACAGGCTAATGTCACCTTTTTCCGGGAACTAAGCTGAGCCACCAAAAGGCCAGGTGATGTGCCCAGGGAGCTGATAGAAGGAAAAGAGACCAAGACTGCTGGTACTCTGTCTCCTACCTCCTCGTTTACTGCAACAAACAGACTGGAATCATCTCCAAAGACATCTGGCAGGAGTAAACATGCAGCAGTCATTTTCATATCTGTCAAAAGGCAAGGATTTCTACTAAATTACAAATGAAAACATTCTGGCACTGCAGTATCATCCTGGAAAAACAGAACACAGCCTATGTAATAGTTAACAGCTGAGTAGTGGAGCTGTTGTTCAGTCCATTTGGAAGAGTAGTTTGTACCACAGTGAATATTTGGGTGCCTCAGCTGGTAATGGACATTAGTGTTCAAATAATTCATGGAATTCTGCTACTCAGTATTACAATTCAGTTTCTCTCACAATAAGTTGACCTTTGGTTTGCTTTTAGTGGAGTTTGTGAGCTGAGTAGTCCTCCTGTCCCCACCACGCGTCCCCAGACGCCCCTTTCCCCAGTCAACTGGATGTCTCTGGGGAGTCCTGTTGCCAAAGGACTCAGCTTTGAAGGCTGCAGTACAAGCTGGTGCTGCAGAACCTCCCGAGACCTGGTACCTGCTACCCCTCTGGTTCAGCTATTATTGACTATAACATCTTTTTTGCAGCTCAAGCTTCTAGTGTTGTGTGTTTCACTGAACTGACTTCGTCCAGCATTTATTATCTAGGTGCCATGTCAAGTTGGTTGTGAGAGTAAAACAGAAAAGTGAAGGCCTTGGGACTTTAATAAGGTATGAGTTAAGATCTCTGTGGACATACTGTATAAGAAAAGGGGAAATTACTTACAATATCCATAGTTTTCTAAGGTCAAAGCTATGAGTAAAAAGTCCATGAAGGCTTTCTGGATTAGTCTATACCTTAATACTTTTTAATCTATCATGAGCTATCGAGTACTTGTGTTTTTAAGCTTAACTCCCAGTATTTCAACCAATGCTGCTTGCTTCTTTAAGAAGTGACCTGGCAATAAATGGAGTGAAACCGCTATAGGAAATATATGTTGTATCATATGACCTTTGATTTGACATCGTGGCATTAGGCCTGTTTGATAGAAAATGAGTCTAAGGAGCACTTCTTAAAAGAGCTAAGCTTGGGCATAGGCAGCAACAGCTGGGGAAGAATAACCATTCTAAGTAACTACTTCAAAGGTTTTGTCTTTGCAGCTTCCAGACTTCTCAGACTGAAAGAAGTTGAGTGAGAGCAGGTACTTGATCCCCTGCAGCCAGGGAGCCAAACACTTTGAGGTACATAAATCTCCATGATTCTGGTACCTGCTCACCAGAGGTACCAGTCTGTGCCCTTTTTTCCTGCAATGTGTCTCTGCAAAGATGAGGTACGTGAAATTGTTAGTGAGAACTACTACTTTGATTTCACTAGGATAAAGGTTTTAACCATAGAAACAGTACCTTGCTTTCTAAAGGAAATTGTGTCTTTTTTTATGGGACTGTTTCTAGAGCAGAAAATAAGTTTTCTGTGGGTATTTTTAGAAAATAATAAGCACTCTTATGTATCTAGAAATACGTATCTGCTCATCTAGCAATACTTACTTTAAGGGAGTTACTAACTTTATCAAACCTACAGTCTTTTATCCAATAGAAAAAAAAGTTTCAATACTTGATTGACTTAATTTTTCTACTGATTTACTAGTTTTTATTCTTAATGCTTCCCCATCACTGTATATTTTCAGAGAAACTGTAACATTTTTAAAATATTTTTGCAGTAAAATTGAAACTAGTTTAGGTACATAAATGAGAACAATTAGCTACAACAAAACTTTGGTATTCAGAGCATAGGAGATTAGTACTGACATTTCAGAACATCTTCCTCTGTGTGCTGCTTCAGATTTTCTTGTAGCATAATGTTAATTGGATTATTCCTCACGACATACAAAGATAATATATTTTCTGAATAAATCTCCAAAATCCCAACTGTTTTCTTATAAATGTCCATGTGTGTGAGAAGCTGGAACTCCCTAAAAAGCTAAAAGAAAAACAAATATGTGATATTTCAAAACTCAAACCCAAAACTGTAAACAATGCATGCACTTTGAAGACAGGATAAAACCAGCTCATTTAAATAAGATTATAAACTAGAGAGGATGGTTTTCATTTCTTTTCAAAGCAGGGAAGAAATACATCAAGTAACACCAAAATACTTCAAATAACCCACTGGTAGTGTGTGTGGCACATTTAACACAGAGCTGGTGAACCTTTCAAAGAGGGATTAGCTGCAAAAATTTGAGTTAAAGAGAACAATACCAATGGATACTTCACTGGAAGCATCCAGTAAAATAACATGCCTACAGTTCTGTCACATCTATAACACAGAATTCAATGTCATTAATAAAAATAGCTCTGTTACCTGATAAGGGCATCTTAAGAAAGGAAATAGCCTAAGAATATCTTTTAAAGGTGCCTTATTGCTGATCATCTTTCTCCGTATGTCTATTGTCACATTCATTTTGTTATCCACTTCTTTCCAGTTCCTCTGAGTTTTCATATATTCTTGCTTAAGCCATTTAATATGTAAATCCATTGTACTGCCTTTAAGATAAGCAGGTTCTTCCTATGAAGAAATGAAGGACAGAATTGTAACAAATCAGCTTTTTTATCTGATGGGGCTTGTGTCGTTTGATGTGACCTCTGTGATTTGAGTGTAGTCAAGCTCAGAAGAAAGTATGTGTAGTGTGGTCTCAGTACCAGCTCTGTGAGCTCATCCTCATATTTTTATAGTTAGATAAAGGACTGTTTTCATATAAAAGTATATATCAGCCAAGTTTCCCAAGCTCAAATTAGATATTTGAGGCTACTAGTGAAATTCCTTTGCCTGTGTCTGGTTTGCCTCATTATGGTTTATTAGAAATGAATAGTGAGTTCTAATGATGACCTTGTGTTTAGCAATATTAATTCTGTATTACTAGAATAGATAGTATTTTTCTCATACTCACACAGGTCTTAAAAGCAGGACAACTAACTTTTACATTTTTACAACTGAATCATTTACCCCCGGGGAGACCAGCTCAACTAAGAAAACTTATTGGAAATCATTATTTGAGCAATTTGACTGTTAGTGTTTTCAAAAAGTGTTTTTGTACTTGGAGATAGTTAACAATTTTCCTCAAAGTTATTATTAGTGTCCCTGATGTAATTCCAAAGCTAGTAATTACTAAGAAGAAGAGTGGCTATTGACAGCAGTACACCAGTGGCAGTAGCCTGGGTCTGTTTAGTTTATCTGTCAGAGGATGCAATGAATTTGCTCATTGAAACAAGCCAAGAACATGTTACCATTCTCAGGCTGCATTGACACTGGCTTTTCCCATCTGTATTGTCACTGTTGCAGCTGTGACAATACATATGGGTGGTCTGTAGGTCAATACCAGAGGGAGTTGAGACACTTCATACTGTTCCCCAGAACAATTAAGACACGGAACTGTGAAACATACAACATCTCAAACCGCTTCACAGTTCTCTGCAGGTGCAATTAAACTTTCTAGTTTAATTAACAGTTTTTAAAATTGTGCATGTGGTATTCCAAGAATGGTTGCACAAGGTATACAGTGAAGAAACTGTCTCCCTCCTAGTATATATCCATAGATTTCCATAGCCATTGGCATCACAGAAGAAAATAAGCCCTGCATGCAGTTCAGCTACCTAATGTGACCCCAGCAGGTCACCCTGGCCCTTGCTAAGATGCTGTATTAGCACAGTCTGCATTCTTTCTAATAGAGCATTTTAGTCTTCATTGTATTACAATAGAATAATAGAATCATAGAATCAGCTGGGTTGGAAGGGACCTCCAAGATCATCAAGTCCAACCCTTGATCCACTACCACCGTGGTTGCTAGACCATGGCACTAAGGGCCACATCCAGTCTCATCTTAAAAACCTTCAGGGACAGAGAATCCACCACTTCCCTAGGCAGCCCATTCCAATGCCTGATTACCCTTTCTGTAAAGAATTTCTTCCTAATATCTAACCTAAACCTCCCCTGGCACAGCTTAAGACCATGCCCTCTTGTCTTGCTGATAATTGCCTGGGAGAAGAGACCAACCCCCACCTGGCTACAACCTCATTTTAGGTAGTTGTAGAGTGATGAGGTCTCCCCTGAGCCTCCTCTTCTCCAGGCTGAACAACCCCAGCTCCCTCAGCCTCTCCTCATAGGACTTGTGCTCGAGTCCCTTCACCAGCCTTGTTGCTCTTCTCTGGACCTGCTCCAGCACCTCAACATCTTTCCTGAACTGAGGGGCCCAGAACTGGACACAGTACTCCAGGTGTGGCCTCACCAGCGCTGAGTACAGGGGAAGAATCACTTCCCTGGACCTAGTGACCACACTTCCTGATACAGGCCAGGATGCCACTGGTCCTCTTGGCCACGTGGGCACACTGCTGGCTCACGTTCAGCTTCCTGTCAATCCAAACTTCCAGGTCCCTTTCTGCCTGGCTGCTCTCCAACCACTCTGTGCCCAGCCTGTAGCACTGCAGGGGGTTGTTGTGGCCAAAGTGCAGGACCCAGCACTTGGCCTTGTTGAACCTCATCCCATTGGAATCAGCCCATCTGTCCAGCTTGTCCAGGTCCCTCTGCAGAGCCCTCCTGCCTTCCAGCTGATCGACACTCCCCCCCAACTTAGTGTCATCTGCAAATTTGCTGATGGTGGACTCAATCCACTCATCTAAATCATCAATAAAGATATTAAATAGAACTAGGCCCAACACTGATCCCTGGGGGACACCACTAGTGACCGGCTGCCAAATAGTAATCTTTGTTTGTGACCGGCTTGAGTAGGCCTTTCTGTCCTCTTCCTCAGTGCACAGAACAGAGGTGGGAAGTCAGAACGATTTAGTGTGCTAGGAAGAAGTATAAAGAAGGATGGGTGTGTAGTGGTCCTGATCCCGAGTTCTGTCAAGACTCCACTACACCGGGATTTGTGGACTCCCAAGGGTTGTGTTTTTATATTTAATAACCTTCAGTAGATTTTTCTCTTTCAATTACTTCTCCCAGTCACTTTTCAAACTGTCATAAAATCATACCTGCCACAAAATGCTGCATTAAATTTGGCGGTTTAGCTATGCACTGTCAGAGGAAATGCATTCTTTTGTTTTTCTCCTGTTGCTTCTGCTGTCTAATTATCATACTGGATTCAAAACCTATTCACCCTCTCCTAGCCACTGTAGTTTTATAGATATGTCATATTCTGTCCTCAGCCATTCCTTTTCTGCCCAAGACTGTCCTAAGCTGTTTAATTATTCCACGTATGAAAGCTGGTCTATACTTTCAATTATCTTTGTTAATATCTTTGCATATTTTCTAATTTCAGTGTAACCTTTATGAAATGGGCATAGGATAACACAGTGTAACATAAAGTATTTGTTGAGATACTGGAACAACACAGGGGCATACAGTGGAATAATGCATCCCCTTTTCTTTCTTTCTTAAATAATTCTAAGTATTCAACATGCTTTTTTAGACTGATTGTGCCAAATATTCTTTGGCCTAGTATAAAAATATCATTTGTGCATGGTACTAATAAGCTGAGAGCCCATCATTATAAATGTTGTTAGGACTGGGTTTTCTCCTTGTGCCTTATTTTTCATTTATCACTGTTGAATTTTATCTGCTGGGGTTTTTTTCCCTGAAACTCAGTAGTATGGGGTCCTTCTGGAAGTCTTCAATCTTTGTCTTTAGTATCCTTGGTAGCATCACAAAATGTAGCCTGCCAACTGTTCTCCTTTTTCCATGTCATCTAGAAATATATTGAACTGCTTAAACTAAGCATTAATAATCTTTTCTGCTGTAAAAACCAACTATTTCTGTCTAGCCTTGTTTGGTCTATCTTTTAACTGCTTATCCATGCAAGGACCTTCCCTTTAGATTACATCCTCTAAGAGCCTTTGAAAGGCATGTGGTAAAATCTCTTCTAAAGTTAAAGTATTATATCAGCTGGATTTCCTGTGTCCTCAGGGTTGTTGAGTGCTTCAAAGAACTGATGAATTTATGAAGAATTACTTCTGTTTACTGAAACTTTGTTGATTCCTTCCTAATGTGTTCATCTCTTGGGTCTGCATTACACTTCTTGCCAATTTGACCATTAAAGACAGCAAGTTTCTTGGTCACTATGTTCCCTAGCTCTCTCCTGAAACTCTAGAAACTGATATGAAATTAGCTACCCCCAATTGTATAGTGTCATGTTTCGTAAGAGAAATTGCACATCACAATAAAAAATGACCTATTTTATCCTTGGACACAGCTGAATATTGTGCATGAATACTTGTTCCTGAAAATGTGTTACTGCTCATTTTAGTGTAATATTCTCTAACCCGTTTACTGACATGCTGGTCTGAAACAGATGCCCTGATGCTATCTGTGAGGAATGATCCCAGTAATGTGTTCATCTGAACTCCTGAGAATTCTTGCAAAATCTGTCTAGTTCTTCTGGTATGGGTTTGTATTCTGTCAGCCCTCCTGTGCCTATAGAGTGGAGTGCACCTTGAGTGCTCCTGCCCCTTAGCTGCATCAGGCTTCTTGTTTCTCACGTGGTTGAAAAAGCCTTTATAACCAGTGCAGAAAAGGCAGAAAACCACAACGAGAATTTTGTGTAAATCTCCATCAAATCACTCACAGTCATCAGTCTTGTTTTGCTGCTGATGTGTCATCTCTACAAGCTCCCTGCATTGGCATTTGGTTGTTTCTGGTATGTGACTTGTATCAACTACTGACCTTGAATACCATCCTAGTATTCACACATCCCCAACTGGGCCATTCAGCTGTTCCTTAACTTGCTAACTTGCCCTAAGTCAGACAGACTGTCTTTTGCTTCAGTATGACCACTGCACAGAATCAGGGGTTGGTCCATTCTTGTCAGTCTCAAGAGGCTCACTCTTTCTCACATGTGCCTACATGCAAACTTGAACAGTTGTTGGGGTTGTTTTAATTACATTTATGGTTTTTACTCTGCAAGAACTAGCTTGAAGTCTCTGACTCCAAACAGCTCTTTTATTACTGGTTTCTCCTATTGGTCTACTTCCAAGCCTCCTGCCCATAAAGCAGGAGCTTCTTCAGCCAGCTGATGCAGAGCATGGTGGCTCATTCCCAGAGGGCCTGTCACCTTCAGTGCCTTACTTACGGAGACAAGAAAGCAAAACAAAGTCGACCCAGTGTGCTGTAAGCACAGACTGACTGACTGGGTTGCTTAGAAACGAACACTGAGGAAAAAAAGTTGTGACCTTTACTCTGCCTTATCTCCATCCCCCTTGTCAAGGCAAACGCTGCTTGAGTTGATGGACTTTCTGTGTAGTCATCTCAGTCCTTGAGAGCTAGTTTAGCTAATGACATTATTAATTAGCTAAAGGAGACCATTTGACATTTTCATAAACATCAATAGCAAGTTCCCAATAGAAATACGGCAGTAGCATAAGGAAGAATTGCTGTCATACCTATCTACTAGGGGAAAAAAAGGGGATAGTAGGCCAGATTTTGTAGTGTAAATCATCTACCACCTCTGAGTAACACAAGCAGAAGTCAGTGTTAGAATTGGTTTTCTTGCAGAGTTTATCCTGCTTAGAGCAATCACCATCTGTAATCTTTCCAACTTCTTAGTTTGTGAACAAGTTGGTTTTTAAGGTAAGTGGAAAGGTGAGAGGTGACTTCCTTTTTGGGGAAATAAGTTATCTCGGTGGGACACCATTTTATAAGTATTTGAAATTTGATTGGAGATGATTCCAAGTGTGATTTAAAATCTTTTATAGTTAACATTGCAGTATGAACAGGAAGAATCTGGGTTTGGAGAGCTGGTTACTGAGCTGATCTATCAGCCTATCACATGCTTATTTAGGGAGGACTCTTTAACCATCAAATTGAGAAAGCTAGTTACAGCTCGGCTGTTTGACCTTATTTGATAATAAGGTTAAAGCTCAGTTATTTTGATACTGTGGAAAAGTATCCTAGCAAACCAAAGCTGAGATCTCTTGTCCCAATGTCTGAAGAAGCCACAGCTAACTGTTCAGCGTATACGCAGGACAGAACTTAAAAAAAAATAGCCTCATTAAATGAGGAATTCTTAATTTTTGAGGTCACTCAGTGTCCTCTGGTCAGATTTTCAGTTGTGTCACCAGTAACATCCATTTCACTTGCAACTACAAGAATCTTAATTGGTGATGTTTAATTTTTCTTTTGTACAAAATTTTATTTAGTGATGTACATAGTATATAATATAAAGAATTTCCTTTCCTTTTGAACAATAAAATTTTGATTTATTAAAAAAATCTTTCTGGAAGAAAAGAGAATTTACCTCGATCTCTTTAAATAAGAAGCTGCCTTTTTGTCACAAGCTCATGAGAAATACAGCAAAACAGAGAAAAAGGTCAAAAGGATGCAGAAAGGAAGTTGATGAGGTAAGCAGAGGATATCCAGTACTTGTATGTCATTGTGACCTAGCCCTTGCCTGCGGGATGGTCCTGCCAAAGCTCCTGGTCATTCTGTTGGAATCACGTGCAAAGGGTGACAGCAATAGGTAGCCCATCCACAACCACCCTTGACTTCTTGGCATCTGAGGCATCTTCGACTAAAGACACTAGATCTGGGAGCCACACAAGTTGTTAGGCTCTTTGCCTATGCTCCAGATGACTTTTTCAGTGACCCCCACTCAATATTCATAGTTCTACTTGGAACCATACACAAGAGGATTGTGTTAGGATGCTCACATTAAAGCAAGAAAACATACATGCATAAAACAACTAGACTCTAAATTCCTCGTTTCTCCCATCTACTGAAGCAAGAGAATAGTTAATCATTTGGTTGGAGATATATTTCTAACTAAAGACCTGATTCCTTAATGTCCTTGTGATGGATCTAGATTCTTCCCAAGATACAAGATTGTATTACCACATTACTGTAAAAAAGCCCCAGCTAGCAGGGCACTTCATGAGTCAGTGCCACAGCCAAGGAAGTGAAACTGTTACATCACTTTGTGGGGAGCAAGGGAGCAATTCTTATGCATGATGTGATCTCCAAGGTCTAAGCTTCCAGTTACTGTTGAAAGACAGCATCATAAATCGTAAAAGTCATTAATGTCAACACATAAGTAACATGACTGCCTAATCACAAAGTGATGAAAGCTCCTTTGGTGAGGACAGCAGGCACCTCTTGCTCTTTTACAAGGGTGTACACCAGTTCCTGAATGGTAAATGCAGCCTAACTGTTGCTAACGGCAAAGATCAAGATCTCTTTTTTGAAGAATGCCAACAGGACCTACTGGCTCCTCAATTTGAGAGAGTGGATTCAAACAGGAGCAATGGAGTTAAAGCAGTGGATATGAGGACACGGTACCACACACTGTTGGTCTGTTCACTGCCAATCATGGATCTAGGTTCCTCGCCTGGCGTGCTCTGGGAATATTTTTTTGAGGGAACTCTTTTGAATGGAAACTAACCTGCTTGCTGAAAACAATGTGGTAAAAACAATGTGATGGTAATGAGAACCATCTCCTGGAAAGGCAGTGCCATGCAGACAGGTTCACTGGTGTCAGCACTGAATGGAAGCTCCTTTTACACCATACTTTGAGACTGGAACGAGTAGTAGTGTTGGTACAGCTGTTGTCTTTCATTACTACTGCTCTTGTTAGCTCCCTGCAGCTGCTAATAATGTTCCCTTTGAAAAAACATTTCAAATTTTCCTTGTTAGATGCCAGTGCATATTCCAAGTCATGTTATTGCTAAGAGCATTGATGCTGCTGACACTTCTTGATTGCTGAGTCTACCTGCATCAGAGATAGCATCAACGCTAACTTAAGGTACTTACACAAGAAAGCCTGACAGTAGCAGTTTCAGTGTCTTCTCTATACCTGAACAAAGGATACGATGCTTGTATGCTCACTCTCTGCAAGTTAGGACCCTTGTTTGGAATAATCTTTTCCATTAATTGGCTTTTATAACTTCTTCAGGTGAGAAACAGCTTTCACGGTTAGTTAAGTGAGCATAATCTGAATCTCGTGTCTTGATTTTTGAATACTGAAAAGTGGGTCTTGCTATTTTGGAACACATACACAAGGCATCACAAAAACACAGTGTGTTTAACAGTTTTTTATACTGCTATTGGAAAGGACAGCCCTTTTTCTGTGGTGACATTCAGGTTCATCAGAATGGCATTACTATGCTGAACATTGGGGTGTTTTATGTCAGGAGGAATGCTCAAAACAAGTTATGGCAATTAGAAACTGAAGAATTGCTCAAATAAAAACCCCAAAACACCCCAGCCTGATCTGGAACAAATATGAATCTGAAAGGCAGGCAGTAAGCTGGACACTGTGCAAGGCCCAACTTCTTGCCCCAGATGGTGGGAGAGAATTGAGAAGGCATCACAACTGTACCCCACCTCTCATGTTGAAATGCTGAACACAAAGACAGGTGAAACTGCATGGACAGGCTGCTTTTATGCAAAATGAGCATGTAACCTACTGCAGGATCCACACTGACTTGTACTCAAATGAGATGTTTAATTAAAGCAGGCTTTGCTTTAATTACACATAATTACCCTTTTGAGCCAGGCAGGCAATTTAATAACTAGACTTACATGCTAACCAAAAACTTTCAAAGCCACGTAAATCAGTCTATTTCTGATCACAACTGCTTTCTGATTTGTAAGCTGCATAAACAAAATGAGTAAAATCTGTTTTCTTCTTCCAAGGGACAACCAGTATTTGACAATTTAACTCACAGAACAATGGAGATACTGAATTACATAAATAAGAAGGTGAAGCGCAAGATGTATACCAGGAATTTGTGTTTAAACCTTTTGCTTTGACTTAAAAGCATTTTAAAATATTAACTAAGTAACACTACACACTCTGTATGCACATCAAAGTTTTAGTGGAAAAATCACATTATAACAGTACAGTACAGCCACTGGATGATCATTTATATATGCATCCTCCTGTTCTAGCTGTGCAAACATTCAAACACTTAGAGACTTTTAATGTTAAAGGAAAAGGTGCTATCGCCCTGTGTCATCTGTGTATGGCATTCACAGTATAGATGGCACCTAATGCTGTACCTGCCAATAGTGTCTCAGTCACAAGACTAAGCCAAGAGAGTTTTTGCATCTCGTGCACAAGCTGTTCATATTTTGAGAGTTTGTTCCGGACATTTGGGTTCCTCTTTCCCCTGCTGTTGCCTTGTTTTCTCCTCAGTCCTCCCTTTTTCTCCAGCCATCCCTTTCCGAGTCCTATTCTCTCCGGACTCCTTGAAATCTTGTTTCAAGTTTCTAACTCCTGCGGTGGCATAAGATCATTGACAATCACGATGTTATTTATCACGTCAAAGAAAGGCGTATTCCTAGGAAACGTCTAACTTGCCTAATTTACCTAATCCAAGGTAAAAAAAACTCCAGCTCACAGTGCAGATATCACTTAATCCTGATTCCTTCTTTCATCAGAAAAGACAATTTCCAGATCATGATGAGCATAAAGCCAAGAGGGTAAATTTCACCACTCTTGGACTGCACGATACCACCAAAGCAAGCACATATGGTACTCAGCTTCTACCTGGTTGCTTTATGGGCCAGAGGTCTTCTCTGCTTCTCATCTGGTCCTCTTGGCAGAGGATTTGCACATTCACCATTTTCAACATTCCTGCTTATCTTCCCTGTACACAAATAATATCAGCAGATGCCCAACTTCATGAGTTTAAGTTTCGGCAGAATCCTTCCACCTCTCCCAGTCTAAGAGAGTTATCAAAACATTTCTAATCTCTGTCCCATAGACACAGAAAGAAGATGGCCTGCTGGTGCCCCCTTTATAAATTGTTTTCATTATGTTATTCTCAGCTCTGCTGAGTGTGGCAAATACGCCCAGTTATCTGCAAACATCTACCACTATCTTAACTGAAGTCTTCTCAGAGCCTATTTTTCCTTTTCACACCTAACTCCAAATTTATTTTTGTGAAAGCTGCAGAGAAACCCTGATGACCTCACAAACAGGCTGTCATAGGATGTGAGAAATTGGAGGCATTAGAAGAGAGACTGTACTCTCTCCATTTCTGTTTAAGATCATGGACTACTAACAGTCTTCTAGCCTGTTATGTTCCCTTACAATTCAGGTAACTTAAGGTGCCCTTCAGTAGTCCCTTTACTGAGGTATTTTCCCATTTAATGTCTGGGATGGATTGAAGTAGCTTAATCCAGCTGCATAGATGTAGTTATTTAATGATATTTGAGGTATCAAACCCCTAGAAGTAGCAGAATATGACACAGGACCTATTGGAAACACATGCCTTTGATTTGGCAGGTGGAGCCATGCAGGATATCTGTGGCTTTTTTCATGTCTGCATTTAGCTAACTGAATTGGTTATGTAGTCACACTTTCCATGAACAGCACTGTTCAAGACTGACAAGATTTCCAAGCTTAAAATTCTGAAAGGAACAATTTGCTCTTTGGTCACTGCTGGTGTGATGACTAAGATAGTGTTTGAATTACAAGCTTTCATCATATAGAAGCCAATCATCAGCTTTAACTGTATTTCTCTCTCCATCACCTCTTGCCTTTTGACAATACTCTGGCCAAAGATGCACACCAAGAAAGTCCTATCTTTCTACCCCTCTTGGCTTCCCCAAGTCTAGGGCCCCTCCTATTTCAACTGGCAGGAGGTGGTTTCCCTCATAGCCTGAAGGACCATAAACAAAATAATACCTTAGGGCAGAGGAAGGTGCTAAAAAAAAGGAGATCAATCAGAACAAGCCACTGGAGGGCTGGTTTAGCAGTAATCCCACAGCTGGCTAAAGCAGGCTTGCTTTTCTTAGGTATTTTCACGGTGTGATCACCCTTGTCATGGAAAGTACCTTCCATTTGCAGCAGATGAGGGATTACTGCAGCTGCTATGGAAAATGACTGAGGAGGATTCTCACACCGTAGTCATAAAATTTGTTACTTATGGAGGCTTTCCTGATAAAATTCTGAATATCCCTCAGACACAGAGGCTCCTATTAATATCTGTCAGGCACAGTCTAAGCTTCTTTCCATGGTGGTGCAACCTGATGAACATTTGTAGGGAGCATAATTTAAATCAAAATCTTCTTCAGTGACAGGCACCGCCAGCATGGGTTTATGTGTTTACTTACCATCATCTCATTGCCCTGCACTTGCTCAAGACCTTTCATGTGATGCTAGTCACTCTAAA
This sequence comes from Manacus vitellinus, assembly GCF_001715985.3. Taxonomy (NCBI): domain Eukaryota; kingdom Metazoa; phylum Chordata; class Aves; order Passeriformes; family Pipridae; genus Manacus; species Manacus vitellinus. The sequence goes on along the minus strand of NW_021940604.1, from coordinate 13,010,786 downwards.
AAGAGTAGCTACACTTCAGTCTTGTTTGAATATAATGCTCTGTAATGAGGAATACGTCAGCAGATGTTTTAAAGAAACTGGAGGAGAAAGGCAGATGCTGCACCTGGAAGCAATGCCCTGCATGGGAGGATGAGTAACGCTTGAGCTGCTTTTAGAGGAAGAATGCCTTCTGGAAGGTAATGGGCTTGCACAGACTGAGGGGCAGTCAAAAATCACAGGAAGTTTGTCCTGGCAAGCAACTGGATTTTCAAATTATGAAATAGAAAGATTGATTAAGGCTTTTATTAATAATAATAACTTTATTTTTCTTTTTATATAAAAACAAATGCCAGATATAACAGTGAGACATTTCCCATTAGCAATCCAAGATTATACTGACACAAAGTACACTTGACAGAGTTACAACATATGACTGTTCAAAACCTAAAGCTCAATATAGAAGTCAGCTGTGTGATTGGTAAGTAGGTCATCTGTTGGGAACAGATGTGCTCTCTCATCTGCATTGCTTTGCCAGCTTTGATCTATAATGCCCTAAATGTCCTACTCTGCCTATCTAAAGCGAGTGGAGTGACCCAAAGGGATTATTGTCCAGAGGTCTCCTTAACCTGGAATTCATTTCCCACTCTTTTTCCTAGTGTGTTGGCTTCTAGTTCACACAAGACTGATTCATTTTTCCAGACTTGGAAAAGGGATGAAGGCAAGGAGATCTAGCTAATGATAATTTGAATATCATTTGGCTTTGCTGGTGGTATTGGCTTCTAGATCAAATATTTATTTTTTGAGGCTAAGACACTTTGTTTAACAGTTTATATTTTTCATAGAGTAATTAGTGCCAAGGATTGGCAGAAAGGTGCCTTTATGTGTATTCCTAAATATACAAATTGAAAAAACCCATGCTGCATTTGTTTAAAATACTAAACATTTTGTTCAGTTTTGCACATATGTAGTGACATAATTTAGGATCTCAGAGCCAAACATAACTAAAAATGTTATGATTCCCTCCGCTTTGTGGGACTCATTCTTTAGCCTTAATAGGCTTCACAAGTGTTGTTCTTGCATTTATATTTGTATTTTATTTATATATATATGTGTTCGGGAGACAGGGAAAATGCGAGAAGGAAAGGAAAATTTGTTTAGGGACACTCAGCATCCTCTTACCTCCTTTCATTTTAACCTTAATTTGCTTACAACATTAAGGCTAGCAAAAAAATGCCTAGGCCTTTAAAAGAGATGTAAAATTCTCCTTCAATATCTAAAACAAGCAAGGGATGACCAGTGGTGGCCTCGGGCAGTGCAGTTAAGAAGAGTGGTTATTTCTAGTCTACAGACATACAGCACAGGCAGTTACACCTTCTCTGTAGAAAAATGAAGCTGAGCATGCAGTCCCTACAGGAACTCCTCAAAGCCCTTCTCAACTAGCTCATAAGACAGGAAAGGTCCACATTTGCCCTTTCCAAGCTTTAGCAGATAAAGGATGACTAACTCTTAATGTGCACCCAAAACCAGGAGCCTATAATTTCTTCTTTACTGCAAGCAAGACTGTTTATTGTTTTGCACCCAAGTTACAGATTTCTTACTTCACATATTCTGCCAACCCTTCAACTGAAGCAGGCAAGGAGGGAAATATTTATTCCTACACACATTAACCCAAAGGGGACAACCAGAAATTAGTGAAACTTCTAAAAAACCCCAAAACAAACATGTATCTGCATCTTGAGTAGGAAACTACAGTTACCTTCAAACATAATGTATTCAGAAATGCATCCAATAAACCACTCTTGCTCCCCTAAATACATGGTGTGGTAAACAGCAAGATAGACGTGGGTAAATTAAAGTCAAATATCTCCTTACAAATCTTCTTTATTGCATTCCTATAATTGTTTAAATTGTAGGAATGTAAGTTAAATGTTTTAATTGCAGCACAAGGAAGTGTGTGGAGCATTGACAAAGCATAGCTGGAACCTTAATGTATTTATGAAACTGTATAAATTAATTAGTGTGCTTCAAACACTTACTGGACAGTAATAGCTCTCTGAATTCTCTAAAGGAATACAAAGCAACTGCATGCATAGATCTGTAAGCATCCTTACATATACCACACATCAACACAAACAGATTTTATATACCAAAGTGCGATGTGACAGTAGAATATGGCCATTTGCTATCAGCTCAAATACCTCTTTGCATTCTTATTAGTACAGATGTTTCAGCTCTTAGATATGTCTCTACTGTTTTTCCCTCTAATTGGAGGTGTATAAACTAAAGCATAATAGGAATATTGCATTTGAAAAAACCCTAGGACTTTGTGTCCAATTGGCAATAACTTCAAGTGACAACAAATGTTCAAGGCATCCAGTATGAGGTTTGGCTGTACTGTTGATACTTAGTTTTCCAGAAATGGGAAAAAAAGTCAAGGGTCTGATTTAGGACAAGCTTTATACAAAATGAGTTTAAATAGGATGAGATCACTTCAGCTCTCCCTGTTATTGGCTGGTTGCCTTACTGTCAACAGAGGAGCTGAAAGATGCAGAACTCACTCACACACCAAGAAATCTTACCTCTATCTGCACCTGGACATCACCAAGTTTGTTTTCAGCAAATGGAGATTTTCTGGTCTGTCCTCTCCTGTGCCCAAACTTGCATTTGTTCCTCAGGACTTGCTCATCGTCTTCAATGGGTCTCCGCACATATTTGAAACGATCTTTAAGTGCCCGTTTCCATAGTAACTGCGTGGGGGAGAAATATCTGTCATTACCTAAAGCAGGTCACTTTTTTGTATCTAACTCTACAAAGAAGTGTTTGCCATTAAGCAGAAAAAGACTCATAGGGTGGCATCACCACATTGGTGGCTTCAGGACAGAAGGAAACACAAGCACTTGTGGTATATGACTCTGTGGGAACTAACAGCTAGGGCAATGGCACTGCTGTGACTTGCTGTGGATAACAGTTATTGAACCTTAGGGTTTAGATCTCTCCTATATAACAAGGGCTGTCAGTGAAACTGCAGTTTGCTTTCCTTTTCTCAGGTCTTACTTTGGGATCCTCCATTCATGACATTGGGTCGTAAAACTACGTAGGGAAGCAGATCAGCTCACGGATGCCGAAGAAATTGTGCAGTGGGTTTTTTGGGTTTGGGGTTTTTGGTGTTTGGGGTTTTTTTAATTTAGTGCATTATTTTTCCCCTTTCTCTGGCGGCATCTAAGTGGTTGCACAGTTGTATGATGATTGTATCTAATAGAAGGGAAAGACAGAGCGGGGCACTGACAGGCTGGGAGCCTACAGGTATACTGGATCAGCTGTATTTTTAAACTGAACTCAAAATCAGTGAATTAAGAGGATCGTTTGAGTAGGTCCTAGTCTTTGTACAAGGTATGTAAATTCAAGATTCCTTGGCAACCAAAGGCAGAGTTTATGTGGTCCCACAGCTTCTGTCACACTTTTGTCTTTCTTTACTCGGGTATTGAAAAGTCACTTCTGAAAATTAGATGGACAGCAACTTCCTTGTGCATCCTTATGGACTGATGGCTGTTTCCATGCAGCCCCCAGCTGGATGTCCCACGGCAGGACCTAGACATGCCAACTACTGACATGTGGGGAACAAATTACTAAGCAAAGGCTGTTAAACACATCTGCAGGCAAAACCTGCACTTTTGAATAGTTTTGTCAATCCTCAAAAGCAATTGCTTATTCAAGTTATTGAAGGGTATCAACAGTCAGAGGGACCAAAAATTGGTCAGAAAAGTGACTGTAAATGACAGAATGTGGCAAGAGAGATTCAAATAGCTCTGACCTCATTTTCTAAAATTTACTCCAATACTATACTCACGTAAGACTGTATTTAAGCCTGTACTCACTGACGTGCTAAAACAAAATATAAACAGAAATATGATTACCCTAAATCTCTTACCAAAATTGTGTCATTTATTAGTCAAAGTCAAATGATTTGAAAGGTTGACTTTGGTGTAAACCTGAATTCAGTAGAGGTAGATCAGGTAGTATGGTATCTTTCTTTGCAGTTAGTCTGACATGCCTGCCCTTCTCACTCACAGGATACAGCTGACAGGGTCTCTTAAGAGGTGATGGTGAAGGCAGTGTGACCTTGCATTTCTCCTGCTGAACTTACTGTTCCCCCCTCCCTAGGGTACTAACTGACTTACAGGTCCTCAATCCTAAAAGCAAGACCTCTATTAATGGTGGAAGAGCTATGAGAATATAACCCCCGTGGTGTCTACTTCAGCTGTTCTTGAGCAGACCTGGGCCAGCCAGGGCAGGTATGCCCTTCCTAGGGGCACATGAGCCCTTACTGAAGTATCCTCTCACTGCCAGTCACACTTGAACATCCAAGAACCAGAAAAAAAGACCAAACCCATCTGCATTTCTAGTATGTAGACTTCAGACTTAGGATTCTGCCAGAACAGGAGTCATGTCATGATCAACCTAAACATAATGATTAGAAATACAGTACAACTGCTCACCCAGTCTTCTCACAAGGCATATTCACAGCCTCCATATCTGGAGGCTTACATGTCAGCACCATTTTCAAAAGCAGTAGGGTGACTACATGCCTTGAAAATCCCCCTTATTTTCCACCTGAATCTTTAGGGTTCCTAAATACACTTACAGTTCTTGACCTATGCATTTTGATGCAAATACCCCATCATTATAAGCCTAGCAAAATTTATTTGGAAGCTTGCTATTTTAAAGCTGTTAAGAAAGAAGCAAGCAAAAACTTTAGCTAATGCTTCTCTGAAGTGTTGAACAGATGTTATAATATTTTAAAACATGATCATCATGGAATTTATTAGCAGCTGACAATTTAAACATCTCCGTAGTTGAGCTCTGCGCAGTTTCTTTCTTTTGAAAATTTTATTTGGCTAGAAGACATTTTTTCGTATTATTTCGCATGAAAGAATATGCTAACACCTATACAAGGCTTTAAATATCCCTCAAAGTTCAAAACATTCAGCTGTTTCATCCTCCAGTTCCCCAATAAATTAAAAGTTTTAACTGAATCTATTTCTGTAATAGAATTCTCATAAACTTAGCCAAGTCCCTTCTTACATACCCATTTTAAGAATGAGACTGCAAGCACATACATTTATGTGGTTTCCCTAGTGGGTAATGCATCTTCTAAAAATTATGCTTTCCTTACCATTTTCAAACCGATAACTTTTTTTCTATTTATTTCCCTGCCTTCACACCCCTCCAAAAAAAAAAAACATCCCAAGAAGGCTTACCATGCTTGTAAGGGAGTAGAAGGATTAGTCTATCTGACATTGGAGGGAAAGGATTACATGCAGATTAAAAGCAGTAATTTCCTAGCAAATAATCATTTTGTGTGCAGCAGTTACATAAATCAGGCATGTCAGCACTGAGATGCTGGTTTGCACCAGCACTGCTCGGCAGCCACGAGCTCGAGGGAGCCGCTGATGTAAAGCCCCCTGGCAAGTGTTGCGAATGAGAGAGCCCTCTCTTTTACTTTATGTCATGGTTTTCTTGAAACCGTATAATTTTCGACATGCTGAAATTAAATAAGGGAAGTAATTCTTTCCGAATTGTTGGGTTTAAGCCTTGTAAAAGTGACCAATACAGATGGAATAGAATACAAAGAGAATATCTTGCAAGTTGTCAAGAAACATTGTCATTCCAATTTGCTTTTGGCTGCTGTGTCTATGATGTTGGCTTTTTCTGTACAAACTATTTGTCTGTAACTTACAAATGTTGCATTGGTTACAATATACATTAGAAATCTAGTAAGCTATTTCATGATTAAATTAAGATTTTTATTTTTTAAATGCTGTATGTTAGATTAGGATAGCATTGTTCTGTAAGTAGAAGGAAACATCACGGGAAAAGTTCCTTAGGTAATCACTTGAAAACTCTTTTCACCAAATGCTAATCTTGGAATTAATTTCATTCCAAGTACTCTATAGACCTCTTAAGTGAGTTTTGTCGTTAATATAAAATGATTATTTTTAATATTATTTAGAATTTCAGATAATTCTTTCTTAATCCCTGCTTCTATGGTGACCTCATAAATAAAATTCTTTTTAAATTCATGGTACACGAGCAGCTTATTTGTGACTTTACTTGTAAATTAATTCATTTAGGATCATATTCATTGTCCTGACTATATTGCATTGGATAGCCTTCAAAAAAGGGTGGATGGCACAGAAGCATATTTTTTTCAATACTGCAAAATGAAATGGGAAACCTTTTAACCAAGAAAATAGAATTATGGATAATCTACTAATAAGTCCTGAAACAACAAATCTTTAATGGCCTCTCATTGCAACAGTATGAGATTGAAAATATCAGACTGCATTTCTACATAACACACGCATTGTTTAAATGATTTGTTTAAAACAATTTGAAATTGTAAATAGGAATTCTCCAGTATTTTAGGGAAAAAAAACCCAACAAAATAAACCTCACAAACAAACTGAAAAAATGGAATGTTCAAAGTTTTGCAAGTAATTCTTTTTCCTGTCATGAAAATACTCGTGCGAAATTCGGTGCTCTTAAGTTTGGTTGTTCTGGTTTTGTTCCTCTATGTTTTCCAGCAGATCTTTCCCCTTCTCAGTTGTTCAAGTCATTTCATTTTAACAAAAATGTTGCAACAAAAGTGCTGACATTTACAGTTCAAAGGTTCTCCACCCATGTACATCAAGAACATCAAGTTCTTTGCCTACTGATTTTCTGCTCTTGGTCAGAAGATTCTGGAATATCAAGACCTTTCATGTGATGAGCTTTCCCTTTTCTCATCCAGGAAGCCCAACCGCTTGCCCCGGCCCACCCACACCATGCACAGGCACACACACTGGCCCAGGGAAGATCCCAGAACAGTTTCTGCTGCATCCTTCCAGCAGCCAGGACACATCCATTTCTGGTGAAGGGCTCAAAACTGCAAGACTCACAAGTTAAAATTAAAGTCACACCACTACAGACCTTCTCAGGACATCTCCTTAAGAACTACTGCAGCCTTTTGCAGAGCCCAGCAGATGCTGTGGCTGCTCCTCCACCCCAAAGGGTAAGAGAACCTTTTAAGCATAAATTTAAACTGAATCTAGGAACTGAGACATGGCACAGCAATAAATGGAGAGCAGTAAATGTCATTAACAGTACATTGGGATAGAGCATTTTGCACGGCAGAAAGGAAAATACTCAACTGCAGAAGTGAGCTCCAGCACACCAGAGTGAATGCAAAACTTGGTATGCCAAACTGTGCTGAGCCCTTTTGGTTTTTAAAATACATGCAACAATTAATTCTTCCTGCAACTTCGTCAAGAAATTAAAAGTCCAAATAATGTAAACGGGCTTGTTGGTATTCTAAAAAAAACCTGAATAACTTTATTAATTTACCAGTGCTGAAAATCATTGTTTTCAGAGGCTGGCCCAGCTAAATTGCCGTGTTTGGTGTGTCCCATCCTCCAGCCTTACAAAACAGTGAAAGGAGGTTGTTATCTGTCAGACGCAGACAGCTGTGCACAGCTGGTCACCCAAGGCTCTCTGGAGTCCACAGAGAAATAAGAACTTATGTAGTGCTATTCCTCTCTTCCCAAGGTAAAAAAGAAAACCATATTACATGAGCTGCATCTCCAGAAGTTTATATATAAATGTTATTTAATAAGGAATTTAACTAGGATTTTTGCTTAAAATACTGCTCTATGCCAGTTTTCCTTTTCTCCATTAACCTGTCAGTCCCCAAACAAAGACCTTTCTGCTTTACCTCTGAATTTTATTGATGATAGATTCCTTAAATACTTTCAATGTACTATTCAAAAAATTGTAATAATGACAACCAGTTTAAGGTATACAAAGCCTCTCAATAATTAATATTTTACATCTTACATTTTAATACTATTGTCAGGAACAGCAAGCAGCAATTATTGTCCCTTGATAGCTGGAGGCATTTTTAAAAGAAGAGCCTACAAAAATTTTGCTTTCTTGAGCTGCTGAAGATCATTTCTGAGAAAAAAAAAGAAAGAATGGCAGTTGCCAATTTTTTTTGTTCATTTGTTTCTTAAAGGTATATGAATTCAATTTTACTGCAAGTCTTGTGATAAGTAGCTGTACATATGTTGCAGGGTTTGTTTTAAGCCACTGCTGTTGTAACACACAGCTATCTCAGATCAAGAAAAAAATAAGTATTTATAGCCCTTATGATATACATAAGAACATAATGTCTAACACTAAGGCCAATAAAAATAGCAGTTCATTCTCACGTCCTCCTCCAAACTTAAGTATACAGGCATACACCTTCAGTGCATTTTTTCCTGTCTCAACCCAGGCAGTGGAAAGGGAGCTGGCCCAGAAAGTGTTAGACTAGCAATATTGCAAACTGCTAATTCCAACTTGCTTGCTTATTTGCGGTGGTTATTGCCAGACGTGCTTTCTAGTAAGCATGATGGAAAGATCAAAAAACAAAGAACAACTTCTCTGAAGTTTCTGCACCATCACATAATTTCTGCCAGCACCAATTCTGCGATCAACCTGGAAAGTAATACCATTTCCTAAAGAACAGAGTTAAAAGTAGTTTCACCCAGTCTATGGCCCTGCTGCAATTAAAGGCCTTTGAAACCTAGCTTAAGAACCTCTGTTTAAAAACAATTTTTAAAAGTTAAAGGCTGTAAAATGGTTTTCAGACCTGACTTGAATATCATTCCAGCTCCCCCACATAAAGGGAGCCAGATATGCCATAACAGTACTCAGAACCCCACCCGAGGACCAACATTGGGGTATTCAGAGAGGTACCCTAATTAAAAAAGGATAGACTGTTGCCATCTGATCCTTTTGCTCCCTCTCTCCTCTTTGAGATGTGCTTTTTTCCTTTAGTCCCTTCCCTTCTACAATGCCTGGGCTCAGGAGAGAATTAGAATAGCCACCACGTAAACCTAACCTTTTCTGTTTTGTTTTGTTTTCAAAATTATTTTGCTTTCTACAGTAATGGCACATGAGATATATATTTATACATGTTTAAAGCTAACAGTCCCCACTGAGGCTCACAAGCCTCACAAGGTGCTATAAAAGTATCACATGGCAAAGCAACGATGTGAAGTCAAAAGGTGACTACTGTCCTCAGAGACCACAGAGTTATATATATATATATATCTTGTGATATGGGTCACAAGAGTGAAAAAAATGTAGTTCAAATTTAAGTCATCTCCTTCCACTGCTTTCAGTTATGTCCCCACTGAGATTACAAAAAGTGGGTTTAGATAACTTTTTTTTAAATTAGGCCTAGATTCCAGACATACTTAAACCACTGGTATTACTGAATTTTGTAGTTTGATATCTAACACATAAATGAACATAATGCATTGCAAGACCATCAGTCAGATGTTAGTCCTCATACAGACAATTTTCTAAAGAGTTGGCTTTTTTGTTTAAAAAAAAAAAAAGTCACATTTAAATTTATCTTTTGGAATAATAACTCCAGAAGGAAAGCATACCCAACAACCAACCAGGGACTTCATGTACAGGTCTGTATGATCTCACAGTGGCTTTGAGATATGGCGATAACTGGACTAATCTTTAATTAATATAATGAAATAAGAATGTGATTTGCCAAATGCAGCCAGGTGAAGCTTACAGCTCCGAATAAAGCCAGTATATAAGAAATTGTTATTGATTTCTTCTGAACTAGGTTATTTTCTTGTGATTGATTATGTGGAAAAAACCCCACAATACTTACAAAGCCATTCCCATCTTCATCAAGGAATGGGTATGCCTGCAGCAGAGCACTGACAACAACGTTATATTGCTGACTGTTCGGATATCTGTGCAAACAAGATGGAGACGTAAAAGGAATAGTTGTTATTCTGGATAATAACAAACACTAGGGTCTATACTGATCTATATTAAACTGACTATTCCTCAGGCAATCAATTCCTCTTCAAAGAACAAAGGGCACAGCTTTAATGCTTGCATGAAATCTTCCTCTTGTCTTCAACAGATTTCAGACCCTTAGCCTCCTCTACTTAAACAAGTGTATTAAAGAGAACGGCTTTACATCCTTTTGAAAATTTACCTCTGCACCCAATAGGTAATGGCCCCATATAAATCTACTGATGTTTACTCACAGTGATCCTTCTAGGTATTTTGTCATGTCTGCTTGTAAAAATTCAATAATCCTTATTCTCATACTGTGATCAGGGCATTTTTTTTCTGCTAATACACACTTGACATCATAAGGAAAGTCTGGCAAAGCATAAGAACTTGTCCACTGCAACATCTTGTGTCTTGCAAAAAATGATTTCACATTTTTTCTGTAAAAGAGAAGATTATATCATCACAATCACATCCTTCTTCCATGGAAATGCAGACAAGATGAGAAGAAAAACACAAGGAAAAACTCAACATGCAGGAAAGGTACAGCTATAGAAATTCAAGGCTTGCTGTCCTTGTTTTTGCATAAAAAATACCTACAAAAGCAGCAATCAATACACACAGAGTTAAACCAGATGTCAAATGTGAAATGTTATAACCAGCAGACACTAGAAGGTGGTTTCTAACTGAAAGTGGAAGGCAGAGCAGAGGTCTGCGGACTTGTACTGTTGCAAAATAACTTTATCTGTCTTCATTTCTAATGTGTTTCCTACCACTTCTGCTAACTAGAACTATAGTAAGACAAAGAGCTTAATTGAATAAAATACTATACATGACATTACCTAAGACTGTCCTCCCCAGGGGAAGGCAATGAAGGGATGAGGGCAGTTATCATCAGCACATGTCTGGGAACAAAGCAGACACAGCCAGTAAAGTTCTGGTCAAGAACACCCTGACCACTATTTACAGATGTAACACCCCAGCTGGGGTGAAATTGAGGCAGGTTATCACCTCTGGCTACTCAAACCCTAATTCTGAAGGAACACAGGGAAAAGTAGAGATAAATTTGGCTTGAAGTCAGTCAAAAGCCACCTATAAGATGGAGTGGTTCTGGCAGTCCCGGACAGCTTCCCAGTCATAGTAGTGCAGATTCAATAAAGAAATTTCAAATGAGAGGTGCCAAAGACAACTAGAGAGTCCTGTTATAGATGTGCTATCACTGCAGTTTATGTTTGCTTTAATTTAAATTACAGGGAGCAATTTGAAAACACCTAGCTGACTTTAAAAAAAAATTTCTAAAATAAAATGCTATAATTATAGGTGACATATGTAGATGCTTAAATGGTATAAACGTACAGATATAGATATCTGAATTAATCATTTTCAGTCTCTTTATTTTCACCAAGGAGACATAAGCACCACTGAAGTATGACAGAACAACCAGAATACATCTAAATCAGATTGGATGATCCCCCTCATCTATTTCTTTCCACTAATTATGAAGAAAATTAAGATAGCTACTGCAGCTGTTGAGACATATACAGTATAGATTTCAAGTTAAGGATTCCCCACTTGAGGGATGCAGATAAAAGTTTCCACAAAAAGAATTGTGGCTGGATGAGGCATGCTCCATTGTCCCTCCCAAACTTCACTACATTTTGAGTCTATGAAAGTTACAGAAGGAAATACTGTTAGACTTCAGTCCAGTCTCTATGGTAACCTATAACAAGAGCTAGGTATATAAACAAGACTTGTGAAGAGTTCTAGCAAGGTCTTAATGGGGAGGTTTTTCTATCTAATCTTTTTCAGACAGGGATGTAAAAAAAATTAATAACTTACTCAATGTGAGCCAATATCTTTAGGACAGCAAAATCAAGTGCAATACCAATGGATGAGCATTTGAAATACCTTAGTTTACACTGCTTTTAAAGACTATTATATACCTGCACAGCAGCTTATTTGGGTCCCTGTAGCCTCAATACCCTCTTGAGTAGATTAGCGTGTAAGTCTCAACCTTGCTGACCTGTTTATGCTGTGACACCATCTTGGCATCTTTTAACGTAGCTTGTAGGCTATCAAAAACTCTACAGCCATGATATAACTGCACCAACCCCAACACTACCACATATGGCAATATAGTGCTGAGAAAAAAAATGTATCATTTGGGTACTCTCATCTGATCTTAGCAGTAGTAGCAGTACTCACAGCACTACCATTTCCCCATGCAAAAGAGGTACAAAATGGTCATGTCTTTCTGAGCTCATCGGATTTCTTGAGACACAAATGGTTAACAGCAGATGCAAAGGGCAGTGAACTTCTGTTAGTACTTTGCAGTCTCAAAAGAAGGAAAAGTTGTTCAAGAAGTGACAACATATCCACATAGACACATTCATGTCCTTTTTTGGTGATAAATTAATACACAAATGGGAAAATAAAATTGAACTCACATTCTGAAATCACTTGGAAACCCCTCCTGTGCAAATGAAGTGCAGATGTTCAATGTAGCATCAGTGAGCCACTCCACAGCCTGTAAGTCTGCATCCTGTATTTTTGCCAATTTTACTGACAAAAGTGACATAGCAGACAGGCTATTTTCAACATGCTATCATTTAAACTAGCTCAAAAAATGGACAGAAGTTTAAAACTTACAGTCCTTTGTATCTTAGCAGCACTGAAATTCCTTTTGATGGTAACACCAGTGAAGCTGAAAAGCCACTTCAAAAAGTGGCAAGGTTTAGCTGATTCAATTCAGGCAAACTGAATTATATTCAGCTACTTGAGAAAATAAAATTTTCTTGCAGTTGGGGTGGCTAATAGCCAGAGAGGCATGGTAAGTTTCCCCTCCACCAGTCCCTTCACTCTTGCCACCACAACAAAAATACTCCAAATTTCATTTATCTTCAGCCTCATTCAACACAAAATACTTCCTTGTTCAAGATTAAATATTTTACTAGCTCTTGCTGGATTCATCACTGTTGGGCAGTCACATTGAAGATGTGCAGTAATATTTTACGATGAAATACAAGCTTGTTTGAAACAAGACACAACTCCACATAAACTTTATCCTCAGAAATGCTCACATGCAAACATGTTTAATTAAAAGAACAGTTCAGTTCAGCTGTAAAGCTGTTCTCCACAGTCAAGGAAGGCCTTGGCTACATGCATAAATCCCAGTGCACGTACAGGTTGAGATGTAGGTACGAACACATATAGCCCATTTCTAGCCATCCCTCTCTGGCCTTCTAGCTAAGCTGAGACAGAAATTAGATCAAAATCTCAAAACACAAGCTACTATATCTTTTCTGGTCTGTCAGTTCTTGAGACTTTTGATTCTACAGCTAAATCAATCCAATGGCTAGCTCTGGCAAAAGTTCAGTCCCCCTCTTTCTCTGCTGTCACACATCCGACTTACAACTCTTTCTTACTGGTACTGGGAAGCCTCTAGTCCTGCAACAAGTTACAAGGAGCTATGGTGATAAAATTTTTGATTTTTCTTTTTGGTTTAGTTTTTTCACAGTCTAGGTCCCCAAAATGGCTTCCCATGAGGTGAAAAAGGTTGAGCAGAAATTTGCTGACATCAGTGGGTTCACATTTTCGGTACATTCACATAAAACTCAGCACATGGGTGGAGTCTCAATAGATTCCCATTTTTCACAGATGAAGGTCTAACCTTTCACATGTCTACGTCACACATTGGCAAGACTCCAGTCTAAAGATTTGTAGGCTGGAAAAAAGTCCATGTCTACAAAGTCAAAGAAGACACAGAGGAGAAAACATGGAACTGGCAGATGTGAAGGAAAGGAAAAGTCTGCGGCTGTAGAAAATACACCATTTCCCGAACATATGTATAATATGCTTTCAACGTTATGACAACATTTAAGATTGTAAAGCAATTTCCATCAAAAGGAAGAAATTATCACAGAAGATGAAATATCAAAAGAAATTTTTTTCCCTTTCAATAGTTGATAAAAAAGGGCTCTCCTATTCACAGTTATGAGATCTGTGCCTGAAAAATCCTCATGCCATTATCTTCAGGCGCTTCACTGTCGTTTCCAACTTTTGAACTCAAATGTAGAGTTTCCCAGTTATTCCCTAAAGCCTGGGATTTGCAGTCTGCCCAGTGCTTGATGATCGCTTTTATTTTTCAGTTCCCACTATACATAAGGGCAGGCACCCTTTAAACTGAACAAGAAGTTACCTGCAGCAGTGTTAGCCAACAGACTAACACTGGGAGCTGACAGACATCAAAGCTGCCCATTTCCCAGAGCAGCTCCCACTTCAGCTTTTCCTGCAGTAACCTTGCTATAGAAATCATCACATTCAGTATGAGCAACAAGTTACAGACAAAATTAATCCACTTCCAAAAAAGTTTGAGAGATGCAGACACAACCTTCTTCTAGAAGGAGTCCAGATTTTTTGACAGTTCCCATTTTGAGGAGCTGCATCACATAAGGGAAGGCTCTGCACTTCCACCTCATGTGAGGGCAGCAGCTGTGGGATACAGACAGGGGAAGTAAAAATGCTCCTTGGGGAATCTGACTGACAGAATTGCCAGCTAAGTTGGGCCATTTAAAAAAACCCAGAGTTTATTCATATTCACCTGCGTTAAATGTGCTATACTCCATCCAAAGAATTTTAAGGGTTTGGGGTTTTTTTGTTGCTGTTGCTTTTATGACTTTGCTAGATCTTAACAAGGCAATGTAGTTCGTGTCTCTCACAAGTCACTTGTAAGATTTGGCTCATTTCTGGTTTGGAATAAAGGAGATTTAGCAATTTTTTTTTTCCCTGCAAACTTCTGTGGAAGGCTCACAGTACCATATCAATAAATTCAGCTCTGCTGACCTGAAGTGCTCTAAAACCATAAGTCCAGTTGTCTGGACTTCCAAAACACTGCGGCAACAAGCACAGAGAATTTATTATTATGACTCTTCTTGGTCTTTTAAATTTTAAGTTAGCATTCTTAAACATCCTGCTGCAATGACAGAGACATGAAATGCTGACTTAAAGAAAAAGTGCAGAAATTCTTGCATCCACATAAAATGAAAATGTAAATTTAAAGAATGTCTCCCAAACCCTACGCAAATCAAACCCACATATAGAACAGTTTTGTGAAGATGGAATAACAATTGAATTGAAATAACCAGAAATCATAAAAATGGAATTATTTTTCTGTTATGATACGTCATTCACCAGGAGAATCTACTATTGAAACAATAAATAGCTTCAGAAGTATTGAGACAAATTCATAGCAGAAAGATTCAACCAATCTATCACTGTTAAAATTAATGGGCTAGATGCAATTTATGATTTTGGAATCCCCAAAGGTATAATCAAATGAAGCATGTGATGACTGTACTTCTGAAAATAGACAGGCAGTACTTCTTTTCTTCTATTATTGACCATTATCAAAGGCTTAACATGTTGAGGTTTTTTATGTTTGCTTCTCATGTCCTTGTGAGTTAACTGAAAAAAGGACCATCACATGTACTAAAAGTAATACTGATGATATCCAGAATGAGGTCTTTGCATGGAAACTAAGAAACTCTTAAGCTATACATAAAAAAGCACAGTCCTGCTGAGTCTTCATTGTAGGACTATAGTGTGTATATGTATGCATATAAAAGTAATATTTGTTCTCTTGTATAAATGGAGGAAAATCATCCAAAGTAGTTGACTAAGTGACAATTTTTCAGGCTAGCTGCTCTTTCTCTCTTTTCCTTTTAAAATTTTCTTTTCTTCTTAAAGCACAAGTGTATTTCTGATAAAACACATCAAATAGACCAACAATACTTATATATGGGTAATGGGGAAGCAAAGGAAAAAGGTCTATAAAGATCATTAGCAGAATGACATATCAAAACTAAAAGACACTTCAGATGCAGCTAACCAGCAGTGAGGGCAGTTGCCTGTAGCCTGACTGAAATAGATGAGACTGCCCTAGTTAAGGAGAATTCCTCCACTGAGGAAATGGATGACCCATGCAGGCCCATCATGGACATGAAGATGGATGCCAAATTCGTTTTCAGATGAATCTTCCAATTCATTGTCCTTGCTACCAGCTCAAATATATGTAGGCACCAGCACCAATATTCTGTCACTGCTGGCAATAGCTTTATTGGTATATGAGCACTTAGGAGGCTGAGGTTCAGTTGAGCACTGACCATATCTTCCAAATTCACAATAAATAGGAAAGTTCAAACCTGTCAAGGCCGGATGGAAGATCCGTTATCCTGTTTGTGTTCTGAGAAAATTACTCCAAGGCATTCAGGCAGTAAATCTGTTACACAGCACTTAAGAGCTACAGAGCATGTTTTTACAGAAGAAATAAATGTACAAATAAACATGTACCAGGACATCCCTCTTGAAGGAAAACAGCTGGGCCATCATATTGGAAACAGTAAAAAAGAGATACATTAGGGATGTCATTTGCTAAGCAAACATGTTGAGGAAAGGCAGACAGAAGGTATAAACCAACCAATAAAAGGTTGCTTTTTCACAGCACTATCAGGTATTTACAAGTAGTGCAAGCCTCTGTCTTAGCAACAAGATAAACACCAGGCTTCCACAAGCCATAAAACTGCTAGTACTCCAATACAGAAAAGCAGGAATATAGGAAACATATCTATTGAATTGTCCTCTTTAGCTATCTTATTGTCTTCACAGACAAGCGCTATTTCAAGATTAATCTTCTTGGTAGGTTAACAAAAAACTGGTTGTTATTACTTCTGTCATTTCTAGCAAAAAGTTATTTCACTAGAGTAGCTTGCAAACCTCATCTGGTTATATGTATGCACAATTTCAATACAAGAAAAATAAAATTATACAACTGCTTCATCCGCTTACTCTTTATTTTTATGTTTAAACAATCTTCTTTGATATTTTGGTAAGATTTAGTAATATAGAAAAGTGTATTTAACACAGTTGTTAGGACTACCTACACAGGAAACATAAAGAAACTTTGAGCCAATTCACAGCATTAATAATCCATAAGAGCACCCATGAATTCACTTCAAGCAAAACCATGCAGTTATTGAAGCTGTAGTTCCATGAATCTTTTGGGAAAACAGAAACAAAACCAAAACCAAACCACAAAAAAAACCAACACCACATAAAAATAATAATAATAATAATAATAAAAAGCAACCAAAAACCCAACCCACAAATTTTAAGTTCTTCTTTTACAGATTGGATTAAATTAATGAGGCTATAAGTATAACCCTAGCCAAATATCAATAATTTAAACTGTACAATGAAATCAATCCCGTCACATTAAACTAACCCCCTGGCTGAACAGACTCTAGAAGTGCTTATAGTAACTGCTCTACAGTGGATGATGTGGGAACACCCACTAAGTAAAAGTGGAAGTCAACCTTGTTCTTAGCTGCTCTTCCAATTCTGGCCTAGCTCATGAGAAATGGGTCCCTACCCTCCCTAAACAGAATAAGACAGTCTAGAGTGTTTTATTTGCAAAACAACCTCCATATATTACTACAGCTTTCCTTTCCCTGTTAATTAAGATGAGAGACTACAGGAGAGAAACAAATGCACAGACTTAAAATCAGTAGAAACAACACACTAGTTGATCTATCAGAAATATCAACTGACATTATGCCAAAATACAAAAAATAGCCACCATTAATAACACTGATGTGAAAAACCCTTTTTCACCAGGGCACCTAAATCTGGAACTTGAGTGAAAAACAAACAAACCAACCAGCTCACCCAGCTTCAAACTAAGTTTATTAGCAGGGAGGGGTGTGTGTGTTACTTTTATGCTCTTGGCTAAGAATCTAACATTATATTACAGTCAAAGAAACTTTTTCTGTTCTTGTAATAGTTTTTTTAAAACAAACATCTTGTTCAACCCTTCATAACCTGCTTACAGCTTTCATAATTCCCTCAAGCATATGAAACATTAAAATTTTCCATTTGTTGTTGAAAATGTAATAAGTGAATATTGCAGGGAAAGGAAAAGAAAAGGAAAAACAAAAAAAATAAATCAAACCTAAATTCTATCATAAGACATTTATCAGCGTAGGTCAAGTCATAGACACATCTAAACAGCATTGATCTCTAAAAATAGTATTTAGCTTTGGATGAACCTAGTGCAGTAGTTAATGAATGCAATGGCTGTTTAACTCCATCCACATTCTTAGATAAAACAGCTGTTTCTGAGAAAGATGTTTTCCAGATTTTCATTTGAACTTTAGAAAGAAGCCCTCATCAAATTTACTCAGGTCTTCAAGACTACAAATCATCACAGCTCCACTGACTTCTACGACATCTACTACTTCACTGAGAAGGGGCACTTCATTTACAGCAGCAGACTTCCCCTCTCTTCTCTGCCCTGAGCTGAAATGGCACTGTTCTTTAGCAGTCTCTTCCCCTTAATAGACCATTATGGGCCTCTGAATGGTTTGTAATGACAATATTTGCTGAGAACATTTCCTAAAGTCAGTCTATTCCTGTTCCTGGTTACCCTGATTCACACAACCCATTTAAAACTCTTTATACAGCACAAGGCAAATTAGTCATAATTAATTAAAAATAAGCATCCTTTGGAAGCACAGGTTAAAACGCATCATTGCAAGACCATATTAGTAGTTTATTCTGAGGGTTTAAGTGATTTGGGTTTGTTTCTTCAATAACAATGCTGACGGGATCTTTGGGTTTGGAGTTTTTGGTTTGTTCTTTTAAAGAACAGAAGCAGCAAGACTTTATTTTAAAAGCATTAACTACGTGATTCACTAAACTCTTTCCTCCGTTCCCAGTCAGTCTTATCACTAACTCCTCGTTAAAGTGATAAAATAGACATTTTTGCAGGAAGATCTCCCCTTATCTCAGAACTGTGAGGCCATCAGTCACATCTGTGGGGGAGAATGGCAGAGGGAGACACTATAGCAGGTGGAAATAAAGGGGGATAACGATAAGCAAACAAAGCTTTGCAAACAAGAAAATAATTGCCTTGTAAGAGGAACAGGACTCTCTTCCAACACTAACTGCCCATCTCAAAGGAGAAAAGCATGGGTAGGAGGGGAAAAAAAAAAAAACAGAAAGAAAAAACCCCACACTTTGTCTTGCCTCCAGTTTCTAAGGGACACTCGTTTTGATACCCAAGTAAAACGAGCATCCAAACGGAATCAGCATACCTACCTTCACTAATGCTATATTTAAGGTGCATCAAGCACACAATTTTTTTAATAGCCATACTCCAGTCTGTAATGACTAATTTGTCAGATTGCTGTTGAAAACACATCTGTAAAAGACAATTTTTAAAAATTATATAAATAAAGACAAACCTGTATCTTGCCCTCTGCATGAGGTAACATGAAACAGTGAGCAAGGACTGAGGATGGAGGGCAGAAAACACACCATCAGGCTTTTTCATTCAGCCAAATCCTAATAAATTTCTGTTTCTGCTGTTTTCTAAATATACCTGGATATAGCGGAACCCGGCCTCCAATAATTAAGAACACTTTTTGTAAAGTATAAATGAAGCAAAAAGAAGTGTTTACATCATTTTCAAAAGGCAATGAAAATGTAATGAATATATTATAAACTCACTTCTGCTTTAGCACTCTGTGATCAATTAGTCCTTTTTCATTTTCACTTGAGCACAGATATTTTTTCTGCTCTACATGACCAGAAGAATTTAACATCTGTCTGTCAGTAGCCCTGAAAGAAAAAAACAAAACCAAAAAATTTACTGTCAGGTCTTCTGCAGCTTACAGAAAAGAGGATCTTTAGGGTTCTAAAATACCAGTGGCACAAATAGAAAGGGACAAAAATTAACATATTGAATAGTCATGATTTTACATGATGCTAATGTCTCCTAATCAATCAGTTCAATTATCAGACTCTGACAAATTAAAAGGAAAAATATATATAGTACTGCCTAGTGATATTCTAATTATTATACAGTTAAAAACCCAAGAAAAATCAACCTTCTCAGGGGATAACTGCTATCCTCATAGCCTGGCATCTCCTAATCTCTGGGAGTAACTAACCATTACAGGTTGAAAGATGTAGGCTGAAAGAACTATTTACACAGTATTGCAAGTAAGTTTCTATTTAACCGGAACCGGAACCTTGAAAAGTTGTTTTTTCTAGAGGTTAAGTCCAAAGCTTCAAGTCAGCTCCGAATGCCAGCTGGTCCCACAGTCCACTGTTCATGGTTATCTACTTTAACTCTGGCTCGTCACTAACACCAAAAACTCCAGATACAGACTTTGCTATGTGCCACACCAAACCATTGCTTTCCACTTAACAGTTGTGTCCACTTCTCTTCCTCCTCATATTCCTGTTATTTCTTGTTTTGTTGATAGAAGCCAACATCAACAGTTTTACCCTGTACTGAGGGATAGGCAGAGCTTAGATAGGGGATACTGTTATGCTGCCAAGAATTCATGGCAGTCATCAACCACTTTTTTATTTCTGAACTTCATCTCTTCAGAACATCCAAACTCTAAAGATGCTTTAGAAACTCTTCTGGCCTCAGCTGCACTCAACACATGAAAGGCTGTTATTGGAAGTGACATTAGTTTACCAAATTTATAAGGGGAGTTTTCCCTTTCTATGAATCAATATTTTTCAGCTATGCAGTTAAAGCAAACAAACAAAAAAACCCCCTATTATGTTTTCTGAGTGGCTCCTAGAAACAACCGATTGTGAAATTGGAAAGCATCTTAATATTTACCTTGTGAAATTTATTTTTGAACTCCTCACACACACATAAACACAGTTTCTACTCCATGATTTAGAACATATCCACCTTACCAGTGACAGACACAAGATCCTATTTCCATGTCCTAAACCAAACTGCTGGAGATGTAAGTCACACTCAGTGTCCTTTCAAAAATTTATTACTTCCACACAGAAAGTGTTCACCTATTGTACTCAAAACTCCATGTCCAACCAACGACTTCATTTCTGTTTCTAGCAGCGAGGTGAATTCAGCACAATTCACACACAGTCAGAAGATGTGCTAAGGACATCAGGATAAAGAGGCTACAGCCAGGAGTGCACCAACAAGCACTGGGGATAGCATTCACCTGAGAAATACAACAGGGAAACACTGCTGAGAGCTCCTGGAAGCTCCACAGTGACTTCAGCTGACTCAGAAGGACACTGTGACGATGCTGCTTTCTCCCCTGCCCTGAGCAATGCCTTCTCAACCCTATCACTATTCCTGGCGGTGTGAGCTGGTTCTGGAAATGGGCCTGACTGAGAAATAATTCTGCAAAACAGAAAAGGTGGTTGGTTTTCACCTGGGTTCAAGCACCACAGGAGAAGGGCTAGGAACACACACACTCAGTTTTCACCATTGTTTCCCTGCCACTGTGGGACCACACACTCAGCTATGGGTCCTACTAAGTGCAAACCCTGCCATAGTGACTTTAATCACTGCAATTCAGCCTAACACTACTGAGCGATGGAGGAAATGTGTGTTCACATGTATTGTGGAACTATGAATTTTGAATTTGTTCAAAACAGTGTCTCATGAACTTTAGTCAGGAGTCCTTGAACTAGATCAAAAGAAATTATTCTTACAGGATTTTGTTCAAAATGTAGTAAATAGACAAAATAATTTTATACTACATCACCAAGACAAGCACTGCAGAGTTAAGAAAAATGTTGCAGCTACCTGCTTATGAGGATACATCTTTTAGTTTTATGACAAAATGCTACTTTTACTACAGGAGCTTTTCCATCATTTTATACCCCAAACTGGACAGAATATATTGACTTTTTACTCATCCTAAAATCTATGACTGAATGCATCTTAAACGTGCTTGAGCTTTATTCTGTCATTCTTGGTGACACAGAAAAGTTTTCAGAAACAGTAGGTCATTTACTCAACTTCCCTGTAAATAGAAGGATGCCAGCATCTTATTTTCCAGGAAGGAGGCTAGGTAGGGAAAGATTTTAATGTAAATTATATTCGCTAACATTTGATATTTTAAGCTCTTAATTTTTTTGGAGTCTGCAGAACTGCACAGCAAAGCTGTGCCCTCATACTACTTTAACTGCAAGATCAAATTCAGAGTTTCCTTTGAGAAACTGAATTTCAATACGCCTGTGACACAAACACTATCTCTGGCTAAATCATTATTTTACTCCAAGATTTGCAAGTATTTAAAAGTAAGTTCTTCAAAAGCTTAATATTGTAAATAGTGAAAATTTTAGCTATAGTGAAAGTTTGATAGTGCTTTGTCCAAATGAAAACTAGGTCCTAGAACTGGATATGAAGAAAAGTTTAAGTTAATTAATGGCATTGTTCTGGAATGTTGATGCCCTATTTAAAACCACAAGGTAGTATCTAATTTTGCATTTCACATGTTGTTACAGATACTTAAAATTTAAAAAAGTCACAGCTGAAGAGCTAGTAAATGCCAGTTTTTAAAATGCCACGAAAAGAACACAGCTATACCCAGACTGATATATTCTGTGCATGTACAAACTCACCCACTGATTACTTCTGGAAACTTTTGAGAAGTGGTTTCACAACAGCCTGTAAGGGAATCCAGCCCACTTTTTTGTTGATGGTATTTTTTAATCAGGTCCATCAGCACTGCCTGGTGCCCAATCTTTTTCACCAGCTGTTGCACCATACGATCATTAAGTGCCAGAAGAGCTGCACCACTTACTTCTTCTTCTACAGATTGAAGGGGATAAAAGACATACTGTAAAATAACTTTACAGTTACAGTTACATTCTATATGCCTAAAAACATGATGGAAGGCAGGTCAAAGGTAAAGATGCTTTCTACTGCCAGCTGTCACTTTCAACTGCTACTGTCTTTTCCTAAGCAGTGCCAGGAATCACTGGTCAGATACCTTCCCCTAACAATAAGCCAAGTCTGAAATATGCAGAGGCTGAGAGGTGACTATTTTAATGCTTTAAATCAGGCCTTGCTTAAACTACAGGAGACTGTCACTTGTTAATGAAGGAAGGCAAGTTTTTTAAGAGAACACACAATAAATAGGCTGTTCACATAACAGTTTCTTGTGCACTCTTTTGCAGAGTGTTTATATGCTCAGACATAAAACGTTTACACACTACAGTTGCATTATTTCAAAAGATTTATACAACAAAAAATGGGCCCTGTCAAGACTTTTAAACTGCCAGTTCTGATTTGAGGTGTCTCTATTTATATACAGGCTTAATCTCATCCCCCATGATTTCTCAGAGACTTCATAATAAATCGGTACACATATGCTGATTTATCAGATCTATGTCAGTTCTCACCCTAATAAATTTTTATAAAAGTCCGAAGTTGGCATATACACACATGCCCCAAAACAAGGTAGGCAGTGCCAATTAAAGGCATAGCAAGAATTACTAAACAAGCCCCCCCTCCAAACAACAAAAATGCTTACCACGGAACTTAGGAACTAGTTCTCCTAAATTTCTCTGTTTCAACCAGTTGCAGACTTGCTCAACCGACCAATTTTCCATCTTCAGCTGTTGCAGTGCTAAATTTCCCTGTGAAATTGAAAGAGAAGATTATTTTTATGCTGAACTCTAAACTGAACTCCAACATTTCATAGGAAAAAATGCACTTAGCAAATAAAGATACATCTACATGTTCTGAATAGAAATAGTGCAAAATAATCCAGCTAATGCCTGTTATAAGTGGCAGTTTCCTTGGATCCCTTTCCTCACCTCCTCTCCCTTCCCTGCTTTTTCTCTGCTCTGAGACAGCCTCATTCCTTATAAAACACGACCTGCTCCAGTACCATTAACACCCAGATTTCCTCACAGAGAAGAAAAAAGGTGTGAAATTCACCACCACCATAAGGCTCATCAGGAAATGGCTGACATTTTACAGAAGGAAAAAAGCAAACCACCCCACCATCAGATAAGAGTCTATCACCTATACGTTTATAGTCAATCAAGCACCTTAACCCTCTCTGCACCACCACCCAGGGCAGGTACCCAGCAAATACTTAACCCTCAATTACCAGCAGTTAGGGACAATAAAGATGGAGGGGAGGGGACTGCATCTCCTCTTGTTTGCTAGTTCTGTTCCCCAGCCTCCAGTGCTACCTGGGAAGATGCAGCGGGTACCCTTGGAAGGTAGAGGGTGGGCATGGGGGTCTCTGGGAGAGCCGGGATGCGTACACCCGACCCTCCAGGTGAATCCGTCCTGCACATACCGAGTGCCTCCAGTCCGAAGGACTGACTTGGATAACGAGAGGGGTACATCGCATACCAAAAACAACAGCAAACTCCCCAGAGGAAGATTGCTGATGAAGACAGCTTGTTCCACGCTGCAAACTTCTCGGCAGCAGCAAACTCTCTCCGAGGGGGATTGTCTTACTAATATGTTTTAGCTCTACTACGTAAAGGAGCACCAAGTGCTTCATGACCATGCTTGCAATGCACAGCAAACAACACTACAGGACATTGTTCGAGTCAATTTTTCAGATGAGAATACATGTGTCTGGCATCGTTGGCCAAACATTTCCTTCCATACCCTAAGCCTGCACCAAACTCTAGGCTAACAAGAGGATTCACCCACACAAACCTCATTAGCATCTGCACTCCAAAAAAAAAAAAAAAAAACCAAAAAAACCCAACGAAACAAACAAACAAACAAAAACCCAAACCAAAACAAAAAAAACAAAACCAAAAACTTGGAATAAAAGCATTTCCATTTTCATTCTTCAACAGCAGACACCCTCCAAAAGACCTGCCCTTCATGCTTATGCTCTTATGGCCTTTTAAGTTCAGCAACTTAAAGGGGTTAAGTTTGAGAGGAATGCCTTTCTGTATTATATGAGTGGATTTGATTTGATATGACAACAGTAGCCATACAACTCCTCCCCCAGGCTAAGCAGCAAGAACAAAGTGTGAAAAGTCATTATTTGTTGAGAACTCTGGTGTAAATTAAAAATCACACCTTTCTGTCACACTTCTTACTTCCTTGCGAAGAGTAGGGCAGAAAAAAAGTCTCCAAAAACTTGAAAGATAAAACCAGATGCAGAGCAGAAAGATACTTCCTTTATCTAACAAGCAGTGTAAAAGGAGAGAGATACATTAAAATGTTGGCAAGGTCACTTCTCCCTTGCGAAAGAAGACTAACATTCTAGAGCACTTCTAAAGCATGCAGGCAGATACTAAAACTTGAAAAAGTGTCAAGTGAACTATAGCCATGCAAAACAATATGCACATTTAGCTCCAGGTGGCTAATTCTACAGCAAAATGGCCACTTGCACATGGAAATGCAGGCTGCACACTTTATTGAGTGAAGTGATTATACCTTGGAGGCTTTTTTTAAAAAAAAAATCAGATTTTATGCATTAAGGGTGGGAAACATAAATATTTTGAAATGCTTCTCACAAGTGATTTCACTTACTTGCCTATGCTATGATAAAGGAGTCAGAAAAAGAGCACACCGATCTTCTAGCAGCATTTTGGAGACAATAAGAAAGATTGAGCACAGATGTTGATATTTGTCTTCATTAATGATTCTCTTTATTACATTAACATCAAAATACTATCCAGCGAAGGGTTGCCTGTGCTCAGTGTGGTGAAATTTGTGAATATTTATATTCTTCAATCAACTCTAAGTCAGAACAACAAAAAAATCCAACAGCAGCAACATTTTAAAGAGAGCAATTTACAGCATAACTTATTCAACGCAGTTCTAAGTGTGAGTGATCTCTGCTTGTTAAGAAATGCAGCCAATCACTGAGACCCATTTCTTCACACACCTAGGATGAATATCTGTCATTAGGACTTAACTAGCCGTGGTTAATGAAACTAATGAAATCAATGAAAATTACATTACCCTAGGATGGGACAGGACAACACTTCTACTTCCTGTAAAGTCCCTGAAGACCAAAGGATAAAAATCTTGGGTTTTAATCATATCAAGCTAAAGACCTATCTATGGTACAGATTTCTGGCGGATGTAGTTGGTTACACAGTAGCAAGAGATGGAGTTCCTGACCAGCACACCTGTGCTTGGCACATCCATATTGCACATGCACTAATTTACCCTGCAGCTTGCTTCACAAGAAAATACAATAAGCTCCTGTACTCTTGAATTCTAAATTAATCTATTTATAATCTTCTCAATGAACAAACCTATACATCATGAAGAGCGAATTATTGTATTTACTTCACATGTTGACTCGTGAGAGAGTCTATGGCACCACAGAATACAAATAGCACAACCTTTGACAGGTCTCTCTGTGGATGTCACCGAGATCAGAATTATGGTTAATTTTAGTACATTTTAGTACAAGAGTAAGGAATGTGATACATGCATATCTTTACATCACAGCTGTGTGGCACATTTTGTACAGAGCCAGGTCTCAAATTTGCTAGTGTGATGAGTAGGAATTTGTGCATACCGAAGATATCAGCAAAGTATCCCATGTGCATTTCTTATGCTCTGTTTATTTGGTTTCATCTTTCTATGCATTGCAGAGACTTTATTATTTTCTTTCCACTTACTACCAAACTTTTTTAAAAACAATTAAAAATATGTTCAAGCAACTTTATTGCAGCCAGAATATGTCATCTTGGATCCAATACTGAGTTATCATGAAAAGAACGTCAGTTCTCCACAAACCTTTTCAATAACACATAGGGAAAGACTCCAAGGCAGCACTTTTATCACCCTCCCCATTCCCTGAAGAAAACACCAACGAATTATGGCTGACATTTGTCAGGCACATGCCAGAATGAACCATTGCACTGAATGCTCAAAGAGACACCTGGAAGAAAGGGAAAAATATTCCAATACCAAAGCAGGAGCAAATCTTAAGGTCAACATATCAGTTCTCATTTCTATGGTATTGTAGAGTAAGACACGCAGCTGCAAGATCAGGAGACATGCAAATGTACAGCAGATGCAGGAGAAAACCCATATTGCCTAGAAGTGAGGCTTTATAAGAAGATCTAGGAAGAAAACCTGCACAACCATTAGTCAGCTGTAAATAAAGGGGAACAAGCCAGACAATCCTTCTAAAGTTTGAACAGGATTAAGGGAAGTTTCAAGGGTTCTGAACATGCCCATTTATTGAGCTTTTTAAGCAGACCAACTCCTCTGGCAGGAATTAACTCTGAAGAATATTGTAAAAAATCAACTCTTTCTTTAATACCTGTGCTTCTGATTAAATATGCCATTTCTAATATTCAAGTTTTTACTATATGAACTTCAAATATTTTCATCTGTGTTATCTACAGTGCTAGAAGCTGTCCTGCTTCAACAGCAAAATTCAACACAAGTACCAAGTTCTCTCTGTTACAGATGTGCAAGTTATTTGGCAATTTGAAAGGAAGAAAAGAAAGTTAATTTGACTGTGTTTTAAGGTTATTTAATAGTAACACAGATAAGATTCCATTTTTGCTATTACTGTCAACAGTGCACAAGCCATGAAATAATACAGTTAGTCATAAAAGAAAATGTCTTTTTTTTTTCTAAGAAAACCTTCTAGAAATGAATCCCTGTAAAATCAAACCCTTTTATATTATCTTTAAGAAAATGGTATCAAATTAAAAAAACTATGTTACTGGATAGTGAGAACAGGAAAAGAATTAAGTAAAGGTTAAAAATTCATGAATCACAAAAATGAAATCTCATATACCACAAAGAAAGCAATCAGACTGAGGATGTTCAGTACAACACAGGGACTGCTTCAGAAGACTATAGAAAAAAAGTCATTTTGTCTTGTAAGTGATATCACACTGACTTTTTTCCCCGAAAGCACAAGTTTCCCACCAGGACTATCAGTACTGTTGATCACGTCACTGCTGGCTTAGCAGAGAACTCCAGCTCCTGTCACTGGGCAGTGCAGAGACCTCGCACACTATAGCCCTGCAGTGCCATCCACAGTAGCCTAAATCAAAGCAGTCATAATCCAGCCCTCTTCTTTGCAGCCATCCATATGACCATGTAGTCAGTGGTGCAGGCTAAGCTGAAAACATCAATTTTTTCATATGGTGGGCTTTGGATGGATCAGTGTCTTTAACCAACTTCCTGTCCAATTGGGTGAAAATAGATCTTGGAATCATATCTCTAGATTAATCAAAGTGTAGATTCATCTTTGTTTCAATACATTTATCAGGGAAGATTTCTATCTTAATGGAGCATTGATTTGTAAAGTTAGGCCAGAAACCCAAACTGTGAGCAGTAACTATTCCACCTTCAAACAAAATTGAGAGATATACCTATTTCCTTTCCCTCAAATCATTCTGCTTGAATTATACTGTCTCTGCATCTTGCAAGGTTACTCTTCGAGCTTGTCTGATGAATAAGACTAATAATGAGGCTGATCCATTAATTGCTAAGAAGGATGAGTACAAGGTTCTGTTATTTGCTTGCTCCACTCGATTTAGAATCACCAACCAGTTCAGAGAGCTAAACAAGCAGTCAGTCATAACGACCTTACAAAAAATGGTTAAGGCTAATTGAAAACAACAGCTTACCAAATCTATTCTGATGCAAAAGACTTGGTGGTAATTTATAAGAGGATCAGTTGGCAGATCCTCAAAGGTGCTAACGTTTGACAAAGTTGCTTCCTGTTGTTCCCTCGGGATGGATACAGAAACCTTTTTTAGCCTGAGTAACGTCTAGAAAGTGATGCATATCCTTAAGTGAGTCTACATAGCTGAACTATGACACAAGTTGGGGCTCCCATTGACATAAGTTGCAGCTCCCGTGTGGAACCACACGGTTACATGGCATGCACATGTTTTTTTCAATAAGTGATCTACACAGTTCTTATACTTTTAGCACATGAGAGTTGTTATAAAATATCACTTGAATTTTGTTCATATGCTGTAATTCCTCTTATTCTGTATTACAATCTGCATTCAAAGTAAGATTTTTTATCCGTGTTTTATCAATGCAAGATTTTGTCAGGCGGATTGTACATTTTGCTGAGAAGGGTCATGGCTAGTCTCTGAGAAATATACCATCATCAGGCATGGCCACATGTCTGAGAGAGCCCGACCTCAAAAAGAGCTACAAGCCATATCCAGAAACATTTACCAGGCAGCAAAGAAACAAGAACCACAACAAAGTTTTTGATTCTCCTGGCATTTATTCAGTAGGATGAATCAGCGAAGTAGAGGAGTGAAAGTTTATAGGAAGACATAAAAAGAAACCCTGAAAGTGAACAAACTGCCCTTGTAAACACAGGTGCATGCATAACATTAATTTTGGCCAGCCAATAAGAACCTACCCAGAGGCCTCTTCTCATATTGTCACTGTGTAACTGGGAAAAATAGTTTGCTACACTGTAGGAATAGTTATTAGGCTGCAGGCAAACTCATCAGCATTTTGAAAGAGTAAAGCAAGTGAAAGAGTTTGAAGCACAGGAACGAGGTCTGACTAGCTCGAGCAAAGACACCTTTGGGTTTTGTTTGGCTCGTGCTGAAGACAAACAGCTGTGGGCTGACGGGGGGGCGCTGCCGCTCTCTCCCACACCAGCCCTTCCTTCCTTCCTCCTGTAGTGAGCTGGGCAAGACACCCCTGTTCAGGAGGAGTCACGCACCTCCTTGATAAGAGATACTGGATACTGAGTTCTTTTAGGAATCACTGAGCCGTGGAGTGGAGCGCTGCTGCTAAGCAGTGCATGCTCCTGCCCACTGCTCCTGGATTGCTGTTTTAGCATGATTGAGAGTTGCTGAATCATATGGTTACTAACCACTTACAGCACTCCTCCAGTTTATGCATCACACAAATATGAAGATGATGATGAATAATTAAATTTTAACACATTTCATAATGCACATTTTTTAGTTTGTTCTATTAGTTAAATAAAGATGGATCCAGTCAGTCATAGATTTTTGTGTTAAGGAATTATGTTGGCATATGAAACCAGGTGAGGTGGGTGTAATTGAGCTAAATGGTAAAAACAGGCTGTCTCACAGGCCTATTTTATATGCTAGAAGCAACAGTTTAACTGATTTGGCATCCATTGGTGCAAACTCTTTATGTACAAGATGTTCTAAAGAGTGAATTAAGTAATGCAGTATTAATTCAAAATAGATGTCCCTACAGGGTGAATGCATTTATTTAGTTTGTTGATATTTAGGGCATACACAGCCCATTTCTTACAATATTACCACAGTAACCAGTCATTTCTGCCTGTGTGCTATTTTCTCCTCAACATATCCAGATGAAGAAACCGTGTAAGCACTCCATATTTGATACAGAATGTTAGTTGAAATCACCAGTAATCTCTACCCACGTGATGGATATAGAGGGAACTGGAAAGTTTGAAAATGTGCAAATTCATATTTTGTTGTGATACTATAATTATGACATAAGTAAAAGGATTCACAAGCCCACTTCAGAGGACTGCTTCATCCTGCTTTTTGCCACCTTTACAGCTGTCCTAATTTACGATTCCATGGAGAAAACACCACCCCAAACACAAAAGGACCTAGACATTTGTTCTGTTGACAAGGGTGTAAATTTTCTGGTCTAACAATCTACTGAGATTGTATCCTCAAAGAATGTATCAATTAGTGGGCCCACATTCTAGTTGATTGCTGTAATCTGTGTTTTTCAGGACTTCTGAATCATTTATGTAAAGAGGAACCTCCCGGTTTCACTGTGGAGCCAAGAGCCTCTTGGTTAGTACATAGGAAACATGAAAACTGCTCTTAAATCCCTGCTTCAGATTAGGCAGAGCAGGGATTTGGGACTGTACCTTAAACTTTCAGATTGCCAGCCATTACAGAGTAGAGTGGGACTGTCGTTTTCAGGGGAGGATATGTCAGAAGTCTTGATCTCAGCTTAAATACCTTCTGCAGGAGAAGGGCTGGAGTGAGTATCTCAAGGGCAAGTAAACACCTTTCTCCAGGCTGAAGACAGGTGGATATTGTACATTGAAACCAGCCACATCACGTTCAATTTATGCTTGTATGATGCATTAATAAAGTTAAACTTCTTTTCCAAAATAGCTAAAGGAAATCAGCTTTGCAATTCAGTCTCAGGCAGTTACAATATATTTGGGAAAATGTAAGGTTCACCAATTTAGCTTTGTTCCACTCATTCTGTGGCTCTGAAACCTACGCATTTTATAAATAAATCTTTTCTGACTGTAGGTCTTGTTTACATTGCAGGCAGACTGAAGCAACACAACACCAAAAGAGGTGAGAAATTCTTCTGTGTGGGTCTAAAGTAGAGTGCTAATGTCAAAACATCATTTCACTGTTAAAATTTAACTAATAACTTTAAGCAAATCCATACCCCAAACAGCTACACATATTGTAAGTTATTTGCATTTAGTTATACACACTGGCCAAATACAATAAAAATTTGGTATACATGGTTCATCAGTCAGGATGTGGCAGAGTAGTAGAGAGAAGACTCTCAGACAGGTGTGAGAATTATGACACTGATTATATGGATAATTATTATTATACTTATTGCTAATACAGTATCTAAATATTGCCTATGCAGTATATAATACAAGCAGGTCTAAAGCATTATAATATACGAAGGTTCAGCTAGAAACAAACAAGGTCACAGACTTTGACCTTACACAGTGTACAATTGCAAAGCAACAAACCACTGATGGAGCTACTTCAGGATTTTATTTCTGTATGTGACTGGATCTTAGTGCTTTCACTCACTGATCCAAAAGTGAGTGTTCCCCATCTTTAGGCTGGAATTACCCTGCAGGCATCCCTGACGGGGGGAGGAACATGGAAACCCACTCAGAAACTGCCTGCAACCTCAAGTGAACAATTGGCCCAGTCGCCAGCAGCATTTTATACCTTTATGGAGGCCAAAAGCCAATCACAATCATCGCAGCTTCCCCATAACTGAAATGCACTCATTATGCAAGCACCCAGCCCTATCTGATGTTCTTATCCTAGGACAAATCATGGAGGACACATGCCAAGACCCAACTAACATTCCTCGTTATCACACAGGGATAAGCAGTAAATACCACGATTTTTTTTTCTTCCCCAGTCAAAGTGGCTGGCTTTAACAAAACCAGGAATGAAGGCACTTTTCTACCCAGAAAACGGCACAGGGGTGTTTCTGTGACAGTCAATGTTGCCATATTCTGCATTTCATCTTTCTCTGACAAACAGCAGGAAAAATCTGTTTGGTAAGAATTTTCCTTTTCCATAAATATGTAACAATATTGTTGTATTGGTATTTCCAGTCATTGTTTTTTGATTTGCATTATCCTTGGGATCATACCAAAAAAAAGCACAAACAGCTCACTCACACAGAGCCAGTATATACATACTCACACACAGATGTATTAGTAAGCTTTTCTGGATGCAGTAGTAGAGACATACACATTCAAATAAGTATTTATGGATGCCATAAAAATCATAGCATTTGTGATCAGGATGCAACAAAACATATTGAAATTACTTTGTTTTCCTTTTTTGGATGAGAGAGCAGAAAAATCACTTCCCCAAACACCCAAGATCTAATTAAAAATACTATATTAACTTTATGTCAGTAAGTAAACTGCTTGGGATTTGTTACTCTTATTTTTCACTGTATCTGTTACGAGGTTGATTACTATTCAGGGGTATATTGGAAGATGTTACTAATGAAGCTGTCAAATACAGCCTAGGTGAATACTTAAAACTGACCATTTATGAGAAATACTGTGATGTGGAAACCATGCTTAGTACAGAAGCAAAAAACTTTCAGAGATGAAAGTTTAGTCCAAAACTTTATCCTAATACATGTCATAAAAAACTAATCTTCTTTCCTTTTTTCAGTTTGATTAAAAAAAAAATCTTGCCCAGTCCATTTGCCTGACAGCTCCCTTTTGGATGCTCTTGTTGCTTCGCTGATGTAAGCACTGGGGATGCTGTCAAGAAACGAGCAACCACCACTGGAATAAGCTGTCCCTATCCCCTCTTCTGTCTCATTTTCCTGCCCACACTGCCCCCTTCCCTTCTGCCAACTCAAATGCTCTCTGGTCATACAAGCCAGATCAGGGGATCAACAGCACTGAAAACTGACACAATGCTGAGTTTTCTCTCACAGCTGGTCCCCCGTCAGGTTCACTGAACAGTCGTACTAATAGTTGTGCTGATGAACAGAAGGTGTTGGCACAGGTGGCAATGGCCTACCAGGGGTCTATGGGGGAAGGGTTTTTCACTTTGGTAATAGTTTGGCTCAAAATATCTGTTGAACTAGTGTCCAACTTAAATAAGGATGTAGAAAAACAGTCATTTTGGAAAGAGCTGTCCTGATGTGAAGCATTACCTCCAGCTGCTTTTTGTTTCTCAGCTGGAAAGCTGTTAAACTCCAGCTGTTTGGGTACTCCTGTACACCAGTTTAGCTATGCAGTAGGTAATCACTGGCACCATAGGCATGATACCTTAAATCGCCACAGCTGTTTTTCACAATGAGCCTGACGCAAACTTCGGATGCTGAGTGGGTGAGTCTTTATCATCATTAGAGTCATGCTGATCTCTGTGTTTGCAGCAATTCTTACAAATCAAATCGGTAGGAATGTCTGGTAAGAGCTGAATGAGGGAAAGTAGGATTTCCTGCAGGTTAGGCTTGCCTCTGGGATCCTCCAGATATTTCATCTCATCCACGTCCTATTGCTCTCGGAGTCCTGGGCAGTGAATGGTGTTGTGGTTTCTTTGTTCTTCTGAGGGTGATATTGCTGCTGCTGTCCACTCAGACTCAGTCTTCTGAAAAATGAGTGTTCATCAGATCCAAATTTAGTGCAGAATAGATTCAGTCTTTAGGCCCGATGTGAGTCCTGTGGGGTTCCATTTACATGTTTGCAGCAGAATTGGCTGGGGCAGACTGCAGCTTACTGCTGCTTGGCAGCTTGCTACTCCCTGGTCTCAAACAGTTGATGGAAGAGAATGCATTCATGGTCACTTCAATATAAAGTCAGGGCTTAAATCCTCCTTGGGAGTTTACCTTAAGTTATTAGATTCTGGTGGGCACACAGGTTTCATTATCATTTTGATGTGGATGAGATAAATTTCAGCAATAGATAAGGGGTGAAGGGGGAAATCAGCATTACCAGGCAACTTGAATTATTTAAGACTTCTGGCATTTAGAATTTCTCACATTACACTTGCAAATCTTGTCTTCCTTATAAGTGCAGACAGATGTTTCTTTTTTCATATCTTCTTGCCTAAGTATAGTTGGGAGTTTAGAATGTTTAATAACATCTTCCAAATCTCTAGTCCTCCTCTTTCCATGAGGTCTGGAGTGCTGCAGTGCTGGAGCTCAGATGTGCTGTCAGAGCTTGTGCCAGTCCAGCACCATGCAAAGCTGTGTCTAGAGCATAGCACAGCCCAGGGCAGGTTCTCCATGGCTGTAGAAAGGGTGTGCATGTCTCATATGGAGGTGGGTTGCTCTTCATTCAGTACAACCACAGTTCACCCTCCAGCCCTTATCACAGGGTTTTTAGGTGAACCTGGGGAGAGCTCCACAGTGCTTTCATCTTGCTGCCTGGTGCAAAGCCAGGAGATGGTGGAGAAAGCACAGCTGCACAAGCAGCCTCGAAAAGCGTCCTGAGAATTATTAGTGTCCCCTCCTTTTTTTTTTTTTCATTGAAAAATCTGACCAACTCAGGATTGCTTTGCCCTTCAAAGCAATTGCCTTGTCCTATGTCAAGTAAGGGTTGTCTGTGATCTTAACTGCCACTTCTACACAGATATTAAGATTAGATACTTGGATGCATCTTTACAGTCTTAAAGTCTATGACGTATCTAAAACTCAGCTATATCTCAAAGGGCTAAAAATAATCAATACGTACTGTTACTACTTATATAATTAAAAATGTAATCAAAGTAATCAAAGGGTAGCACAGTGACTACTAAATGAAGTTCTAAAAGCTCCATACAACAATACTTGTATCACACGATATCATTTTTTATAGGTGCTTGTAAAGATACATTTTATCAATTATATTATCAATTATGTTTTACAAAGCTGTCTGCAAATCCAGTTTTACTGAGAGGAAATAATTAGCTGTATTCCCAGTTTTGACTCTTAGGATCTCTTGACATTAAAGAATTACACCAAACTGCTCCAAAGGGATTAACAGCTTTTCACGAGTATTTCTGTAACACATGTCCCTGCCAGGGTAGTGAATCAGGAAAGCAAGCCACAGCTAATTCTGGATTACTTTAAAATACTGAGCTATAAACTGGGTTAGTTTAAAAACTGTTTCACAACCACCTCATCCTTTATTGTTCAGATAGCAAATTTCAGAATAGAGACCCTGAATGTCCCCCCAGCTGCCTGTGTTTGTGTGTTACACAAACCTTATATACAATAGGAGTTTTTGGAAATAACTGGCTATTGTTCCCTATTTGGAAGGATAAAGTAAAAGAACTGTATTGTTGGTCTTGATCAAATGAAAGATTGATCAAATTTTATAGAATTTTAGCACAATAAAAAGTATCATAGAACACTGTTGGAGCTAACAGCCTTATTCAACATAAGCAAGTGGTAACAAAACAGGGGGTTTACTGCAGTTTTTACTGACAGTGAATTCTTCTTAGCCATTTTCCTCCAGTTCTGACATTGTATTGTTGAAGGGGGCCTTATGTCTTTTGAAAGAGTCAGCAATAACAAACTGCTGGATTCCATGGACTTTCAAGCAAAAAAATAAACTATATTCTTGTCCCTGTCTGCTGGATCCTCTCCTGGCTGAAAATCAGGCCTTATTTTATAAATATTGTTTAAAATACAGTGTGTAATTGCTCTGGTGAAATTTCCCATGTCGTTGCCACTATCAATTAGCAAAAATGTTTCACATTCAGCTCTTGTTGAAGCAAGCAATGAAGCAATGCTCTGCTGTGCTAGTTTCAGACAAAGCTGTGTTAGGGAAGGGAGCAAAAGGCTGGAAGCATCGTACTAGCCCCTGTATTGCATGTTTGTACTTAATAAAATACTATAATCAGAACCTACTTTTTAATAGACCTGAGCCTTTAGACTCTAGTGTGGCAAGACTGAAGTAAAACTGTGTAGTGTGCATGGCAGAGATAAAGATTATGTCCTCATTGATGTGTTAAGCAAATGCCCGTGACTGTCCATACAACCTTGCCTCATGCACCGTGTGGAACAGCTCTGTATTCTCATGGCTCTGGTGCGGCTCCTCACCTCTCCTGGACTATGGGCTCCTGCAGCCTGACTGCAAGCTCCGTGCCTGTTCAGAAAGGGCAAGGTTGGTTTATGCCTCTTGGTCTGAGCCAGTAGTGATTGAACATTGGAGCTGATGAGGAACAAAATGGCATTGGCCTTGCCTATACATGCAAACTTGGTGTCAAGGCATCTAGTCTGTATCTCTGATGCTGGTAGTTGCTAAGCAAAATTGATGGCTTCTGCCTTGCAGATATTTGCCTAGGACCCCAAAACTCCTCTTAAAAATTTAGATATTGTTGATTTTAGATGTTTGTTGATCTCAAGATCCCCTCATTTTATACCCCAAATGTACAGGGAACCTGGGTACCTCTCTCAAAACTAGGAATTTTATGTCACAATAATTTTTCTAGGAGTTTAGTGTGCAACACCTTGAAGTGGTGGTACATTGATTTATCTCAGTGAGAAATCGTGGTAGTTGATAATAACATTCCAGTGGGGATAGATTTCTTCTCTTACTTTTGTTTGAAAAGTTCAACCCACACTAAAATAATCTGCATCAGAACAAATCTAATATTTCAGTGGCATAAACTGTATCTGGTGCCCTGAAATTACATTACTAGTAAAGAAAGAAAGAAGATCTAACTTCTAAAGCACAGTTGCTTTAAATATTCCCAGAGAAGAGCTTTCTTTTAAGATATGCTTCTCCAATAAAAGGAGTATAAGCTGTTGCTTGAAAGAATGGAGATTAGTTCTATAGTTTTATCAGTAGTGATAGTTTAAACTGTAGTTTTAGTTACACTTACTCTTAATATATATGGGGGTCATGGGAACTGGTCCAGTAGACTGGTAAAAGAAAATGTTAATTAAGCCATCTGTCAACTTGCTAAAGCTTTGATGCAGGACACTTGCCAGTTATGTTTTTGCTGACTGACATTTTCCTGATTACATGCAAAATTATGCATTAACTGTTTTTGTTATAATCTCGGTGGGGTCTCTTATTAATTAATTTATTTATATGCATACTAAGACATTAACTGCAGTCAAAACTATTTGTTACTAGCTCAGACTTCCTAATGCTCCTGGGTTTTTTCAGCTTTGAGTTGCTAGTTTTACCAGAAAATGTGATATCACATTTAATTAACTTTTCACAAAACTTTTCCAGTAATTCTATATCTGGAAAAAACCCATACACATATAATGTCTACATCCAAATATTCCTTATGTTAAAATCAGCTGAAGAATTGAATTTATTTCAAATTAAAAAAAAAAGAACAATCCAACTTTGTAAAACCCCAATGGCTATTTCAGAAAATAAACTTGAACCAAAGTCAGAGAGCATTGTGAGTTGCGAGGGACCCACAAGGATTATCAAGTCCAAACAGGGTAACCTAAATGTTAAGCCAT
Organism: Manacus vitellinus; assembly: GCF_001715985.3. Classification (NCBI taxonomy): domain Eukaryota; kingdom Metazoa; phylum Chordata; class Aves; order Passeriformes; family Pipridae; genus Manacus; species Manacus vitellinus. The sequence goes on along the minus strand of NW_021940604.1, from coordinate 12,973,480 downwards.
ATATCTGACAGTGTTATACAAATGTTTCTTGGACATGGGAAGCTTAGGGCCACAATAATTTCCCTGGGAGGCTTGTTTCCGTGCTTGCAAAGAAGAAGACATTAAAATAAGATGATCTGAAATTTGGCAGAGTGGTAGTCTTGGTATTTAAGATGTGCCTTTTCTATCTCACTAATAAAATGCCTGCAAAGTTATGGATTGGCTAAAAATATCTACCTTTAAAAAAACATTAATTTAGAATTAATTATTAAATTTAAAGTAAAAGTGGTCAGATGATAAGTTGCTTCAAGGCTTGATATTTCAGCTTGCATACAGTGTACTCCTTCAATCAAAACCCAGCTGATATGAAGACACTACAAGGGTTGGTTAATGAAAAGCACCTACCTTCTTTCCTTTGTCTTTGTAAAACAGTTTATTTTGCTGGTGACAACCATAACTACGTCACTTTTGCAGATATTTTATTACAAAGAGGTTTATAAATTTACCACTAGTCTTCTAAGCTTTATGACCAGGTTTTGCTGTCTGAAACTCTTGTTCAAACTCTCAAAAATGGTTACAAAATATTAAGCAGTGAAGATGTCCTCTAATCTTGCATCACAGAAGCAATTTGACATAGTACCTACAACATCTGTTTTAGCAAAATAGATGAGGAAAGATCATAAGAGTCTGAGACTTTGTTGTTTGGGGTTTTTTTGTTTTAAATCTGTTTTCATGGTTTAAATATGCTTTAACTATGAAGTTAAATTCCTCTGGGCAGAGCAGAAGTTAGTGATGTATACTTTTGATCTTGTAGCGTATGATCAATGTTGCCATTGGATATGACTCTTGTCAGTGAAAATCATAGCAGATACCAAGATGAAAATCTTTTTGTTAAAAAACAAAATCCAAGTTACTAGATCTTGTGCTTATAGGCTTTCTGATCAGTAGGCCCTTAAAAAGTCTTCTTATATTTTGAAACCTCCAATTTTGTTGCACTTTTAGTTTAAATGGCTTTTAAATTGTGATTATGATGTTTAAGGGTTGCTCTTCTAACTTGAACTTGTACTTGACCGATTTATGAGGACTAACAGCAATGATTGTAATCCTGTCTTAACTACACTGTACCATTACTGGTCTTGTACGAAATAAAACTGTCCAAACCAATACATTACAGTGAAAAAAATCAACGTTCTTTGCAGGACACGTTCACATGATACTGTTCAAGCCATGGGATCTGTGGTAGCCTAAGCTGATCACTGAGTGGATGTTTTTCTACCCATTGTCCCTGCTGATAACACCAACTCAGGGAAGGAAGAACCACGGTAGTCTGCAATTAGATCAGTTTGAATGGATCTGGAACAGTCTCCTTTCTTGCACTGAATGCTGGTTCTGCTCATGCGTATGACCCATTTCTGGGCACCTGGTATGAAAACACAGACCACTGTGAGCTTTGTCTAAAGGAATACAAAGCACACAGCACATTAAGTTCATATGCACTTATGTTCATTTGCAATGCCTACTGTTTTGGCAGCCTTACATCCTGACATGACTGGCTAGATAGTTTATCCACATGGCCTCTACTGCTCTGGGTCTGACTAAATACCCTCTTGTTCTGCAAAGTTTTCTTGCAGTTGAAAGAACTCTAAACCTGAGGGTACATCACCTTCAAAATGTGCCACCAATGACCTTCTCTTTTGGGAAGAGGTGATGATCTGTTCTTTTGAGCAAACTTCAGTGCAATGGTCTTTACAAAGCTGTTACTGCAGTGTTTGTTTAACAAAGTTATGTCTGCCCTGAAATGTGGAGTCACTGGAAAAAATGCAACACAGTCTACCAAGAATGAAAAGAAAAAAAGCAGCCCTCCAGCTCTTTGTTTATTATTATATGGGATTGGACAAGGCTTTCTTTGTGTGACTCTTCTGCTTGTGGCTTGGAGAAGAGTACTGAGATGCTGCTGCAGTGTGGAAATGATGCCAGGATCAGTGTGGAGTCTGGTAACAGTCACTTAAAAACAAAGAGTCTGCCTGTTATACAAAGCTTTCTGAGAATAATACAGACAAGACTCTTTCATCTGTCAGGTTTCTAGATGGGACTCCTTTTTTGGGATGGGGATCTGTTCAGGTTTGGGTTTTGTTATAAATATTTTGTTTAGCTTTCTCTGATAGACATTGAGACCTTTTCACTCGTAACTAAAATATTGCTTATGTCAAGGAGGGATCATCCATGCCTGTAAATGTAAAGATTTCCTGTACCTAAGCAGGCCACTAGACAGAAACCATATTTGTATTGTTCTGCACTAAGTCTTGCTTAAGGGGAGTTGGATGTATGGTTGTGCTGTACTCACAACAGTGACCCCTTCTTTCTTTTGGCCCTGTGTACGGTGCAGACTTCGAATTATGAGAATCATTGTTTTAACCTCAAAACTTGATCAGTGCTCTTTTAAAACTGCACAGAAGATTATATGGTATATTGTAAATCTCTATGGAATAGTATGGTGAGAGGCCTTTCAGGTTTCATAGCACGAAAGCTTAGTGTTTCAACAGGACAACTGGATGGCTTTGTGTGTACCTGGTGGGGATGGTGTCTCATACAAAATCCACCCTTTACAGTGCTCTGCTTATTGAATGCCTGAGCATGCATAAATAAAAAGCACTGAAAAGGTGCTCAGGTCACCTCACCCTCTAACAACTTCAAAAGCTGTTGTAGCTCCATTCATGTCACTGGCAAACTTTGGGCATGTCTGCAGAGAGTACAGAATGCAACTTTTGTGCATGGAATCACTTGTTGCAGCTCTAGGATCAGAAGGAGAGTCACTATGTTTTTGACTTCAATATAGGTAACTGGCCTTTCAAACTTGAAGGATGTCAAGTGGGACCATTCTGGTGAATGGTGTCAGTGTGTACCTTGCTGTGCACCGTTTAGAACTTTTGAAATAGGTATTTGTTAATCAATGATGTCTCTTTCAACACAAGGTATGAAAATGTGTCTGCCAAATGCTTCTCCCTCTCTCCTTACTGCCTATCCTTTGTGATGATAACATGACTCTCATCAGGCATTCAGCATCTGGCAAATTACAGGAACAGTGTTAAAAGAGGAATATTTGGTAACCTAATAAAAGATGGGATAGCATAGAAGTGGCTGAGGATTCTTAAGGCTAAGGAGGAGAAGAGCAGAGAGGAACCATGACCATGTTGTCGGCAGTGTGCAATGTTCAAGGAGACTGGACAGAAATGTTCACAGTTAGGGAATGAATGAATTTGATTTGCAGAAAGTATAAATATTCTGGGAACCTTCTGGAAAGCATATAACGCTTCCACATTTTTTTTTGCTCTAAAACTGCTCCCCTGCCTTATGTGGCTCCATCTGATGGAGCACTGAACACCTCTTACTCATGTAAGTTTTGCTAGCCACAGATCCTCGGAATTTTCACTTAGATAATGCCACATCTGAGGTGCTACACCAACACTGATTTCTGCCATCTCTTTCAATCTCTCAAGTGTAATCAAACTTGCCATAATAACTCTCTGAGTAGTATGGCCCAAAGACCTTCTCCATCTTCCTTCTTCAGAATAGTATCATTGGACCTATATAACCAGGCACTCCCAGCCAAAGCTGTTTTTAGGGACCTTGGCAGAATTATTAGTAACAGTAACATGGCTTGGATTCAGATTAAATACTTTCACCAGCAAAGTAGTTTGCCTCAGTTTACCTGCCTTTCAGCCTCCTCTGTGCATTTTCAGTATAGAGGGAACTCTGTGAGGTCTGACTGATTCTGCGATCTCATGATTGACTGTTGTCCCTTTTCATTCCTTTAGAGGTATCTACAGAAACATCACCTAAAGTCCATAAAGGACTGGCACCTTCGGGGTGACAAGCATATATCTGTACTGTACAAGAATCTCCATCCAATCCTCAGGGAAACTTTAACACTGCCAATCCAGATGTCTCACCCAGACAGGACTCAGACATCCGACTCAGACAAGAATCACCTGCTCCTGCTGTTGGGCTGCTAAACGCTGCCCAAGTGTTGTTGATTCTGGAAGTGCTCTTGATCCTACTTCTGAAAGATTAAAAAAGACACCAGCTTTATGCAGCAGTGTGGCTTGACAGTGTTAGAACAAGATCAATATATACAATGTATTTCAAGGAAATGGTGATAATGTGGTCAAGTGTACACTAACCTTAGGAGCTATGCACCTGCAGAGCTGCAACTCAGGGATAATATGTGTGTAAGACATTACTATTAATAAAATAGCATTACTGTGGATGCATTATGAAGTAAAATAGTAGTCATTTGAGATATCAGTGGATGTTGTGTATCTGATGCTTTCTGCTTGGCTATTGCTGCTAGTTAATAGCTTTTCAAAGTAGAAAAAGAAGTAGTTATAAAGTTTCTCTAAAGTGGGAAAGGAAAGTCATACTGTATGGGGTTATTATAAACCATGTCTTTGGTTCACAGGATGTCCCATAATCCTGCATTTAGGATTACATCTCACATTCTGTACTGATTTACTAGAAATAAATCCGATAATTGCCTATTGGAAAGTGTTAGGCCTAGAAAAAGAGCATTATGTATTGAAGGTTCCCAAATGTTCGACAAAATATGTAAGAATTTCTCATTCTCCTGTTTCTACTTTTAGCTACCTTGAATAGAAAAGATCAGCCTTTGCTCACAAGAGCCTTTCTTCAATATTGCGTAATACCACAAATACTTTTTAACAGAGAAAAGATGAAAAATAACTCTACTAGTTGATACCTTTGTTAGGATAAATTCTAGAATATAATGATTAGTAACAAGTCTTATAAAAATGAACTGCAAAGTACTTTAAGGACTACAAGTACTCAAGACCTTCATTTTACACCTGGTCTGGAAAATCAAATGCTCTTTGAAGTGAGATAGAGATGCATTATCTGGCCATGCCCTGTGCCTCATCACTGTAGCCTGAACTGGCTTCTCATTCTACTCCTTTTCTAATTATTTTTGACTCTCTGTGTGTGGGTATGTGTGTGGGTAGGTGGCTGAATCAGTTCAAGTGCCAGCTGCTGGAGCAGGACAGGGCTCTGTATCTGCGTGTCAGCAGAGCAAGCACCTTGGGACCCAAGGAGGGGATGTGGGAGTTTGTGTCTGTGAGATAAACAGGGAGAGAGCAATGATGTGGGTGCATGACTCACCAGCTGAGCTCAGTTATTGGAGGCATCCACAACGTATGTATGTGCTGGTGTGTGTGTGTGTGTGTGTGCTGGGGGCTGTGCACACTGGTGTGTGTTAAAGGGGGTCCCGTGCACAGGTGCCACCAACTGGGGAGACTGAGAATCCGAGGCATGAACTGTGCCCAAGTCCAGCAACCAGAGGGATTCCCACTGCATGAGTACATATGCATTTCTCACTAGCAGGACTACATACAGGTGAGCTAGAGAGGGGAACAGGACATGAATGTTGTAATTTCTGTGTTGATCTGTGCAGCTGGCAGAGGATGTATGTATATCTGTGTTGTGTACATGTGTGTGTTCACCTACTGAGTATGCCTGTGCCTACTGGGGACGCCTGCTGCTGGTCAGCCCTGGGGCACAGAGCTGCAGCAGCCTCACTGCTGTCGGGCTGTTGGATTTGGTGACTGTGAACATGTGCTTTTGCAGCTGATGATACCACTGAGCTGCAGGGCTGCTATGTTCAACACAAAGCAAGGCTGACCCTTTAGCTTAACTCCTGCTGTCACTGCTGCCAGCAAAATATTTAGACCTTTCAGCACTCAAAATATGCTGCTTCTCTAAAAATCTGGCCCTAATGAAAGTTTTAAGCAGTCAGAGTTGGGTCCCGTATGGCTATCTGTGTATAAGGCAGCCTAAAGAGTAAAAAAACTTCTCTGATTATATGGAAGCACTTAGATTAGTATGGTGATAATTTATTTAGAAAGTGAAACAGAAATGTTGAAAAGTATTGGATCAATCTAAATTTCATATAAACTCGAATCTCACTCAGAATTCAGACTGTTAAATCTCAGGCTGGGTTACACTCCCCTGTTCCTGAGTGCTAACTTATTACAGACATGCTTAAAATCAGTCCTACAAACTTATAGATGATAAACGTATCACCAATGTGAAATATTTTTATTGTGAGCCACAGATGTGTCTATGCTGGCGTATGCTTTAATGAAACCTGGACTGGGGAGTTACAGAGGTTTTATCTGTCTATCTATCTATCTATCTATCTATCTATCTATCTATCCATCTATCTATCTATCTATCTTAGCATTGGTTTCAGTCAAGTAGGATCAAACCCAGGATGGTTGTAAAATGGTGATGTTTTAACTGTTAGAGAGAACACAAATATTGAAAACAGGTGCTTACATGTACAGCGACCTTAGACTTCAGGGTTATGATTTCTTTTATTTCTGTAGCATGATCCTACAGGACAAGGTTATCTAATGATTAACCACAGAGTCCAAGCTCAAAGCATAGCATTTTACAGTAGTTTTACCTGGCTCTTTTAAACAAAATTTAAAAAAAAAATTGTAATGCATTTTGTACATTTCTAGCCTGTTATATTATTGAAACAGTTCTTAAAACAAAGCTTTTTCTGCATCCAAAAAAAGGAGTTAAATCTCTTTATAAACAAAAGTATTATCAGAGACAGCACAGATTCACTAGGTGGCAGCATAGTTAGTAATTTTCCGAAAAATCCACCTCATGTTCCATATATGTTTTAGATATTTTTTGGCCAAGCTGAATATGAAAACCGATAGAAAAATCATCTATTAGAAAGCCAATATTAATAAAATAAAATGATTGTAATTATTCATTCTTTCAGAATGTGTATTAACTTAAGGCTACGCTCTCTATATAAATGACATACATGTATTACGGTGTGGTAAACATCCAAAATAAAACAGAAAAACCTGAAATTCTTTAAAAAACGTTCAACCATAGCTTTTAATGAAGTCTATAGAAGATGAAATATGAATTGCAGCTTTAGAATGCTTAAAAAATAAAAGGTAATATGCAGCTGTTAAAAGGTATTAGAAGTAATTTGAGTTGGCCCTGAACAAGGGACAAATTTAGCAAAAATTGCATCTCAGGAGGTATAACCACTGCCTATGCTCTCCAGAACCAATACGTACAGGGTAAGCAGTGTGATGCCAAACAGAGTGAGCAGAGAAAGAAGCTTACTTCTGTGTCTGGCCATTTTCCAAGCTATGCTGATGCTGTGAACTTTTAGCTAAAGTTGCTTGGTTTGGTTGCAAGATTCTCTCTGATTTCATGGTTATACTGTAAATGACAGTTTTTTTCCCTTCTCTTTAGAGTTAAAAAACAGGTTAAAACATTCTCAGCAGGGAAAATGGACATTTTTAAATGGACTGAAATAATTCAGTCTTCTTAACTTCAAAGATTCAGATGAACCAATTGACCCTTCTTGCCTCTGTACACATTGTACAATCAACATTCACAAAATCAGAATGATAATTTACTGAAACCTTCTGTAAGCAAGTTCTTTCCTAATACAGATCCAATCTAATTATCCAATAAACTCTGTTCTGCAATGCTGCTCTCAGGCAGTAATGCTTAATGTGTGATTGCAAGAGCACTGCTGCTAGCTCATGGGGAACCCAGCCATGAGTACTCAAGCAACCTTTTCTTTGTCTGTCTAATTTCCCCTCATTAATGACTGTGAGATTGGTTACATTATATTCCAACCTTTAGGACTAGACCCTGCCCTACTAAATTGAATATCTTTTCTTACTAGTTTCTCCAGGGTAGCTTTGCAGTGTAGTTTGGGGCTGTTTCTTGTGCCTTTCCCCTACGAAATGGACAAGAGTGGTGGATGACAGTGACACAGCCCTGAGTTAAATCCCAGTCCTGGTATTTAATCACAAGGATTGGCTGCTATTCACAAACTGCCTGAGCTGTACACTTGCGGTTTAGGATGCTGGCATTATCCCCTGATGAAATTACAATTGTGTCCAATCAGTACTGATGCATGGTTTTAGACTTTTGGCAAGTAGAAGACCTGTGTCTCAGAAATTACATGTGATATGTTGTAGATATTGTTGTTTGTAATTAAATGGATCAGATTTTCTATTTTGATAATGCTTGCATATATTTCAGAGGATAGGAGTAACAGAAAAAAGTGTATTTAGAGAAACTCTAGTAACTTTAATTTAAATTAAGCATAACAGACAACTAACTAGAATCATTATTTCTGAACACCAGTAGAACAAAGATAAAACATAACACTTAAATATGTGTATTTATTTTTAGAAACTGTACATGTTGGTGTGTGATATATAAACCTATGTTCATTTGTTCTAATCCATTTTCTTGAAGAAAACTGACACTATCTTCAACCTTTCTTTTCCTGAGAATTGGCTAGTGGATCAACTGCCAAAATTTCAAGCCTTGATGGTACTCTCACTGAAGAGCCTGAAAGTCTTGCTGCTGCTGCTGCTGGACTAGCATGAAGTTTCTCTAGCTTCTTTGAGGGACCCTGAGATTAGCTCAGTTGGTTAGAGCATGGTGCTAATAACACCAAGGTTGTGGGTAAGACCTGTAAGGGCCATTCACTTAAGAGCTGGACTGGATGATCCTTGTGGGTCCCTTCAATTCTGAATATTCTGTGACTCTTTGAGTCTCTTCTCAGTCATCAAGTCTTAGACACAATCTTGTCTTCTGCATCTCACAAGCTGATGGCTAGGAGAAGGGAGAGGCAAGGAAACATGATTCCTCTATCAGCTCTTGTGAAAGCAGAATGATGAGATGCACTCCACCTTGCAAAATGCTTGCAAAATGCTTGCAAAATGCTTGGATTAAGGGACATTAAACACATTCACACCTGTTTTCAAGCTCTGAATCTGTAGCTCTGAAAAACATCATCTGTTTGAAGGAGGTCTTTTTCTTTCAGTAAATATCTGCTTGGAAATTATAAATTTATTTTTATGCAATTAACTTTCCTGTCACCTTTACCCATTTATTGTCCTTTTATTTGAAATAGACATCACTAAATACCACTGCACAATAGCCATAAATAATGATATTATTTCCTTCTTTGCCATCTCTTTTTGGCCTTTAAGCTGAAGGTTTTTCAAATAATTCTGCATACAATCACTGAGCTTTAAAATACAAACAAACTAGAAACAAACAACAGCCTGCTCTCAAGTATTGAAAGCTGGAAAATGTATTATTCTTCTTTATTGTTAAATACATGAAACTTTGAGGTTCATTGGAAAGTAGTCAAACTCAAAATGTGACCTATACTGAGTACATGCAATTAACTTCAGTTGATATAAAAATGTGTGTAGGCCAGACTGTTCAAGAACAGATCAAAATCAAGTTCAATTTACCTTCAATGTTTTTCTGTAGCTATTGCAAAGGATAAAACTCTGGCCTGATAACTAGAGAGGAAAGATGTTAGCTAATATCTAAAATAAGAAAAGCATCAGACTTATTCTGTAATGTGGACAAAATTTAGTTCTATCTTCCCCCCATCTGATAAATCCTCCTGCAATGAGCAAACTAAAATTTTCTAAAAGTCATAGCTATAGAATAACAGAATAGTTGAGGTTGGAAGGGATCTCCAGGGATCATCCAGTCCAGCCTCCTTTCTCAAGCAGGGCTAATTTGAGCCATTGGCCCAAGACAATGGCTTTTGAGTTTCTCCAAGGATGGAGACTCCACAACTTGCCCAGGCAACCTGTGCCAGTGCTCATGGTAAAACAGTGTTTCCTGATGTTCAGAGGGACCCTCCTGTGTTTCACTTTGTGCCCCCTGCCTCCTGTCCTCTCACTGGGCACCACTGAAATCAATATATGGGACAATATCAATAAAAGATACAATTAGTAAGGGACACTGCAATCAACGTACATTTCGAAGTAGCTCTACATATTGACACACTACAGCAAAGTCAAAATATCCTTCCTTTAGAAGAGGATTAAGCATTCAGCTTAATAAACAAATCCAAATAAATCTATCTATGTGCAGGCTACGTAAAACAGCAAATGAAGTTTAAATTTATGCCCCACCTTGTTTCACAACAGCTTTTCTATGCACATGTGCTCTTAAACTGGATTCTTGGAGACTTATTCTCATGTTATGAAGATAAGATTTCATAATTCTCCACAGGCCAACAAACCAGAGCTGTTTGAAAGGAATCCAATGTTTTAAAAGTCTTTCAGAATGTTTTTCACTGAATGGCTTTCCTATTTCTAGAATTCACATAACTGTAGACTTCATAGGCATCATCACAATACTAAAGGTAGGTACTTTGCCAGCATTTCTAACACCCACTTTTGACCCATCATGGCCTGAAAGAGACATCTATAAAGAATAGCTTTGTCATTTTCTCTAAATTTTTTTTATCAGAAACATTGGTTATAAGAACAGGGGCAAACTGGAATGGCATAGGTGTTAGAGAATAAAGCTGAGGGTCATAGTGCATCAAACTTCTGTAGCCTGTGACATGCTGCACAGACTGCTGAGCTATTCTTCTATGGAGCTTGTGCTCCCATGAATCCCTTTTCTGTATTGTACAGCCATTTCTTATCTGAAATTTGCACCGAGAATGTCATGGGAGGCTTATTGCCCTGAAATAAATGAGTTCTTAAATTTACATAGTAATTTTTTACTCCAATGCACTTTCAAAATACTTCATAAAATTGGGATACTTCCTATGCTGGCAAATTTCTAACAACCCTTGTTGTTCTCTGTTGTGCAACTGATGGCTACTCTGTACAAGTGAGGGCAAATGTCATTCAGCTGCACCTGGTGCCATTGCAATTGGAATGTTTTTATGCTTTGTACCTGCGTTTTTGAGCATTGCCTTTTCATTATTTCTTTTCTGAAAAGTTCATTTTCAACCCAAACCCATCTAATTAATAGTATGCGTGAAGAACTTACACTTGGACTAACAAACTCCTACATTTTAATAATGAAAGTTCATTACTCCACATGGTCCTGAACCAGCATGTTTGAACCCTTCTTCTGTCATGAGACTGCATGTGCTAAGGTAGGGAAACAAAGACTCTGACAATAAACATGAAAGCATGCTCCTGAAATCACACTCTATCATGTTCTTCCATCCTTGACAGTCCCTGCCTCCAGAGGGAAAAACACCATATTAGGAAACAATATGAAACATGCCTGGTTAGCATGCCTGGCATTGATCTCAGCATTGTCAAATGTTTTTAATGACATCACATCGTAGCTAAGGGGATTTTACTTGAATTAAACTGGTTACCAGCAAAATTAGTAAAAAATACATTTTAAAATTTATTGCAAATCAGTAGTATTTTTCCCCCTAAAGATATGGATTTAAGGTTCCCTCGATGGAAATATTAAGATGCTTCAGATCCCATGGTAAATAAACTGTAGAGTCAAAATACAGCTGATGACTAAATGAGAAATGGAAGCTCTCATGTAGTGTACAGAGATGTTATTTAATAGCTCTACTGAGAACAGGAGTGCTGTGACAATTGGAAACTGTGAAGGGAATTTAACTTAAAAAAAAAAAAGGTAAATATTCATGCTGGTACAAAGTTAATATCATTACCCTGTCATCTACATGATGGCTTTCATTAACAGATTAGATGGAAGTACTAGGTAGTACCTTCCTCTGCCATCCAGGACACTATATTCACATTAAAGTCAATGATAATTTGAGTCTGGTTATGTATAAATAACTGTAACAGAACTGCTCTCCTGAGGAAGACATTATCCAGCTTTGGTCAAAATGTGAAAGAAATAGATATTTTCAGAAGAGACAGTAAAATAAACAAACAGACAATGACAAAGTTTCTTGTGCTTAATTTCAACATGAAGAATGAATTGTTATTTTGGAACCTCAACAGAGGCTCCAGCCAGCCTGCTATATGCTCATCTGCAGATGTGCTGAAACAATTAGCAGTATGCTCAGGCAGTCAAGTACAGCATTTTGTTCCAGAGTATTTCCTTTAATTTAAGTAAGTTTGGGAAAATTGCTTAAAAGTATCTTTAAAAGAAAGTTCTTTTGATGCATTTCCCCCCTGTTATCAGGTTAATATGTTTTGACATGATCCCTTTCCATCTTTTGCACTTCAGTGAAGGTATCAATACTTCTCTGAAGAGAATCGCTCTGTGCTTAGGATTTTGATACAATAAATCCTGGGAGACATATGGAAATAATGAATAACAGGCTCCCCTTTATCATGCTTCTGTATTAATTACCATTTAAACAAATCTAATTTTCACAAATAACTATCCAGTTATAACCCATTCATAAATGAGATTTGAGACAATATTGTGATAAAACATGTTGAATTGTATATTGATATGGTTGTCCTAGAATAATTAATAATGGAAATTTCAAAACATTAATGAATGGCTTCACTGTTATTTTTTCTTGCCCTCTTAAGCATTTTATGTTGATAATTTACTGGAAATAGGCAACAGATTACATGTTCATATCTAAATCATCCCTTACAGGCATTTATAATTCTTTAAACAGAACAGAGAACACTAAGCACATAAATACCTTCCTTCAATGGTATCTTTGTACAGAGGTTTTCCCTATCTCCCAATTTTCCATTTTATGTTTTAGCATAGTAGCTACCTCCACAATCTCTTCTGAGACAGTTTCCTTATATAAACCATGCTGAGAATCCGCTATATTCTGGGTTACTGGTTCAGAAATGAAAGCGTTGTTTACAGGCTTCTCACTCATGACTACAAAAATGATAGACAGTGGAACACAGTTTTAAACTGGGCTAAAAATGTCAAGAATTTCTTCCCATTTATTTATTTTTTTTTGCCTACGACATATCTTTCAGTTTGATTTCCTTTATTATACAATCGTCTAAAAGTAATGTACCTTCCAGCATGTCTTGCTTGATTCTTGTGGGAAAACTTAAATCCCTAAGCATTGCAATATTTCTGAGGAAGAAGAGAAACCTGCATTTTCTAAAGCCATAATTATAATATTTTTATATGTATGTACGCACGTATGTATATATGTATGCATTAAAAACTGACTATTTATAAGTACAAGTTCCATATTAGAAAAAAAACCCTCAAAACATTTTCTAAGGAGATGGGAAAAAAAACGTAAGTTATTGCAACACATTATCATGCATGTGTTGATGGGGCATATGAGTGCAGAATCTCTCTCATGCAGACCCAAATGAACAAGGCATGAACATGCCTTGAAGAACATACTTCTTTCCTTCAGGGCCTAGAATATTTCTCCACTGTTTCAGATCACTTCCTGAGGTGGACAAGCAGAATATCTGAAGATCTCACTGCTGAGCTAAAGTGAACTCTGAAAATTACAAAATAGTAATTTTTATCTAATAGTCATATTTTAGTAGAACTCTAATAATAATTAAGACTCCAACCTTATTATTTTTATAGCACAAAGACCCAAAAGTCATGACTGAGTCAGTCTAGCAGGACACGGAGAACACTGTCCAACAGCATGTCTTTTTCAGTTGTTTAAACATGTTTATTCATGTTTAAAGTTAAGTATGTCTTGAAATGTTTACATTTATTTAAGCAATTTATTCCATATATATGGCTTTTTTTCTATGTAAATACACAACAGATGCATTTTGATAGGGATATACGTTTTCAAATGAGAGTCATTAATTCACATTTCCTAGTGCTTCATAGTTTTTTCCCCCACAATGACAGTGAGAAAAATTTGAGAAGGCATGAAGACTGAATTCACTATCACCACAACTGAAATGATCACAGATAATTACTACATGACATATAAAATGCTTCAGTGACACCATTCAAAGTTGCGAAACAATTATATTTTCTCCATTATTTAGATTTTCATTCAGAAGAGCAATACTTTCCTCAAAGATGGTCCTGCTTCACTTGCTTCTGATTTCCTGTAAGTCCCCTGTGGAATTTTATCCGGAGATAGTATGACTGCTGCTCACAACAGCACTTGCATGGGGAGCTTGTTATGGAACTAGTAAGTTGCACAGTATGTTGCTTTTTGTTATCTTCCTAGAAATATATGATGAAAAGATGGCAGTTCGGTAAGCCATCTTATCTTTTACTGGAACTACTGCTGGCATTTAAAATGCAGAGACAAATCCTTATGCAAACAAGCAAATACTCTACCTCTGGTCCCAGCATCCCACCTACCTGCCTTGAAACACCCCAAACAAAAAGAGCTGTAGTTTTGATTCATGATGCAGTATCAGGAAACCTTACATCCAGGGAAGAAAAACCATCTGCAAACAATTCAGTAACCTGAAAAAAGATATATTTTCTGCATATTTGTTCATTAAAAAAAAAATTATTCCACTACTACTTTATTTATTGAGGGCTTCTGCTATAATGGACATAAAACCTACATACTACTTTACATCTTCCTTTCAAGATGGTGCTGCTATTTAAAGACGGCATCTCAAGAAAGTCTCCCAGACATACGCCGAAGCTCTTAAACTGCCCTGACTTTAATAATAAACTGAAAAGAAAGAAACACCTTTTAGGAAAATTTTTTTCCACACTATCCTATATACTAAACAAAAGTTCCAGTTCATAGGTATTCAACTTTTTTTATTAAGTGTATTGTTCAATCTCTTAATTTACATGTGCATAATAAGTAATGGTTCTATTTCTTTGGTTTTTATTAGATACCAATCTTATACATTCTAATATATCCATATTATTCATAATATATAATAATGCATTCTTTAGATGAACATTTCAAATAAAGGCAAAATAAATTATTATGCCAGTGGAACACATTTAAGAAAACCTGAATTCTTAAACCCTTCAAGACATATTAAAACCTACTCAACTCAAACACTTATTTCATACCTTGGTTGTTAACAAGAGAATAGATATTCCAGCAAATTCTTTATTACATACAAAAAGCCATATATACTCTCAATGCTGGCAGAGAGAAAAATTTGACTTTCTATTTATGGAAACTACCAACACATGATATTCGAAGGTTTATTTTTAATATATATACATTTTCACCATACTTAGTGAGCTAAGTATCTATTCCTTTTTAAAAAGTTAGGCTGTAGGAAAGTATGAAAGGAAGTTAAATCAGCATTTTAAGTATTGTTGACAGCTCACAAACCATTTGGAAGCAGATACTTCTGTCTGTATTCTCACTACTTTCAGAAACTGTTGGAGGTAAAGCTCAAGCCAATAAATGGTAAATTACATCGTATTCCATGCTGTGTAACTATTGTTAAGATAAATAGTGACATATGCCAAGATTCTTTTGTATGATTCTGACATTTTCTTGGCCCTGTGTTTTCTTGGTTTTCATTGCTGTTACCAAATATTTGCACCATAATTCTGCTAAACAGGATCTCACTGATTTCTTTGAGTGATTTACAGCTGCAAACCAGAGAGATGCTATCTGCCATGAAAGGCTTCCAGCCGAGTAAAAATCAGTGTGTAACAGATAAGTACCAGGAAGTGAACTGGTCAGCTTGAGAATCAGTGGCTTTGCCATTGCAGCAGCCTAGTCATTTTTCAAGATTTTTCTAGGCAATATAGAAATGAATTTCACAATGGTGTTAGAAGGACACCAGTGAAGTAGCTCTGCTCATATTTATGTTGAATTCCTGAAAAAAAAGAGAACTAATTACCTATTAAATATCTTGTCATTTGGTCATAGACACTAGCATAAGGGGGTAGCAGATAACTTGTCAGTATAGCATGGGATAAGAAAAAGAGGTAAAGACACCTTTTCTAAACCTCTGATGTGAGGAAACATGGCTTTTGTTTGAAGAGAGAGTATGAGGCAGTGATAGAGTCAGAAGTTGAAACAAGAGTCTTTGTAGCATCATTTCTCTCTAATACTTCCACTGTCTCAGTTCAAGGGAAAATACAGCAAAGCATATAAGGCCATTTTGTGTGCTCTAGAATTATAGGACTGAAATATTTACACTATTAATTCCATTTCTTGCTGGAAAATATTGGGATTTTTCAGATTGTTAATGACCAAATTTTGGTTACTAGCTTATACCTCCTGTGATTTAATACTAAGACACTATTTAGGTCTTTGGTTGCTTAAGCATTTTCTCATGTATAGATTAAAGAGCTCAGATTTTGTACTTTTTGAGGCAGAAACCAGTCATTAAGGCAGAGATCTAGACATATTTTTTAGTTATGTGTTTATTACTTTTTGACTAACAAATACTGCATTATCACCAAGGAACTTGATACCCTTATTTACTGCTTATAGATTCTCACCAATTACACTGTAAAAAAAATTCAATATGAACAAATCAGTATGAATAAATGACAGATTGAAGATTTATTTTCTGTCTTAAACTGTTATTTCTGATTAAGGGATAACAGATATAGAATAATTTTTTTAGTTTAATATAATGTGAGAAATAAGGTATGTTAAGATGACAGATTCACAGTACAATTCACAGCAAGTCTTAGCAAAAAAAACAGCTTATAGTGTCATTTATTCTCACTATAATGGTTCAGACTTTATTACAGCTCTTCACCTCTAATGGGGATTCTTTCAATCTTCAATTTCATTCGTGTTCCAAATTCAAGATATTTCACATTTACCTCATTATCACATAGGATAGTTAACCATCACAAATTTTATCCAAAGTTGAAGTAGAAATGAGCCTGGATCTTAGAAAGAGATTCTGTCCAAAGGCGAGAACTAAAAGAATGCCAGCTTTCTCTTTAATTGGATTAAAATTAAAGAAGATACACTTGAAGTTTAATCCACTCACTGCCTTGCTTATTACATAGACTTTTCATGCTATGAACTGAAAGGTGTAGGCTGGAAGGGAAACTAGTATAATACTGCTAACATCCCAAATTTCAAATAAAAGTATTCCATGTCTTTAAGGAATGGAAGAGTCTCATGAAGCTAAACTACTGATTTTTGCTATAACCTCAGAAGCAACGACCGTTCATAATTAATGCATTAAAACGTTTGTTTTTTTTCTGAGCATTAGCAATATCAGTGTTGATATTTAAAGCCTGAAATATTGGTCTTGACATTGTTTGACTCTCCAGAGATGTGCAGCTGACAGACCTGAAAAGCCTCAGGGCCTTATTCTCTTCTTTCTTTTCTTCTGGAGATCGGGAACAAATTCCTTAAATCAATGGTCTTAAGGTCAGTATAAAACTGTTTGAAGTAGGAAAAAGAGCAGACACCTCTCTTTTAAAATGCATCCACAGAGTTTTAGAAGACTCCAGGCAACACAGGTAAGTAGCAAAGCTAAATGCCATCTAGTTGCAAGACACATCTCCAAAATGTCTGTCACTAGGATAGGCAGCTCTTGTACTATAATCCACAGCAATCTCCCACAAAAAGTGTTGCCCAAAATAATTTAATTATCATATTTTTCTACATATATCTTATGGATCACGTGTAAAAACAACAATCCTGTGGTTCAGTGTCAGTGTGGATTTGCACGTACAGCAAATGCAAGAGGAGGTCTATCCTAGAGATGCTTCTCACCTAGTAACACTACTGAAATTAGTCCTCTAACCTATTCACTCTGTCCCCAAAACCACACTGATTCTTACTGTCACCTGCCCATTTTTTCCTGGGGAGGGCTGTTTCAGAATATAAATTATCTGATGATTTATGAGGATGGTTTCTTCATAGCAGCTAGTATGCGGTTATGTTTGGGATTTGTGCTGGAAACAGTGTTGATAATTCAGCAATGTTTTAGTTACTGCTAAGCAAGACTTGCACAAGAGTCAAGGCCTTTTCTGCTTCTCCCTCCAATCCACCAGTGAGGAGGCTGGGAGTACACAAGGAGCTGGGAGGGAACACAGCCACGATAGCTGACCCCAACTGACCACGGGGGCATTCCATACCGTATGGTGTCATCCTTAGCATATAGAATGGGGGGAAAAAGGAAGTGGGGGATGTTTGGAGTGATGGCATTTGTCTTCCCAAGTCACTGTTAGGCATGATGGAGCCCTGCTTTCCTGGAGATACTTGAACACCTGCCTGCCCATGGAAAGGGGTGAATGAATTCCCTGTTTTGCTTTGCTTGAGTATGTGGCTTTTGCTTTACCTGTTAAACGGTCTTCATTTCAACCCATGACTTTTCTCACTTTTACTCTTCAGATTCTCTCCAACATCCCCCAGGGAAAGAGTAAGCAAGTGGCTGTGTGGTGTTTACTTACCAACTGGGGTTAAACCACGACAAGAAGAAAGGTATGGTGACATTCTACCTACTCCAATGTTTGAGAGGAAACAGAGGTCATGAGCAAGAACTGAACAAATACTTTTCCTTGTAGATTTACAAGCCCCAGCCTTTCCAGAGACAGTACAAGAGCAGCGGTGAAACCAGTGCTGGTTCATGTCACACTCCTGGTCCACATTTCATAATCTACTGACAGGACAGGCAAGTGAAGTTTCCATATCTCTTCCACAGCAACACTTTCCATAAGTTCTTAAGAAAATTTCTGATTTTCTGCTTGTGGAGACATTGCATCTACTTGGGATTTGGCGGACATATGTAATCCTTTCATCCATTGCCTCTGTGATACACAGCTGCGTCTCACAGATTTTGACATCTTTGAAGTACACATCTGTCTGCAGACCCGTTCTCTCACTAGTTGACATGGAATACGTGTTACATCATACACAAACCAAATTACAGATCCAGTAATAGCTGAATGAACAGTTAGAAATCACTTGAAAGTGATTCTTCACTCCTTGAATCAAAACAAGCTGAACAGCTGGAAATGCAATGTTTCAAACTTCTGAGGAATGTTACCTTTCTCTTTGCTAGTCCAGAATTGCTAGCATGTGGTCTCCTTGCTAGAATAAGGTGATAATGGAGGATGTATCTAATACAGAAGCCACTGGAGCCATCAGGAGTATAATCATTATAAAGCATACACTGAGAACTGACAACACACTGTATAACCATAAAGAAACTATATCTTAGGATTTGAAGTACTATTGCAGGATGGATGGTAGCTCCTCCCTGTCTTGAGGAAAGCACTTCCCAAGAAAAATTTAGATATACCAAGTTCAGTATCATTCTTTTTTGGGGGGAGATGCATTAGGTAGAATTATGGTGAGATAAAAAGCAATGGCAACACTTAAGTCCAATCCATTTTAAAAAATGAAATAAAACTTGCTACCAACGCAAACCAAGTGCAGGGTTGCTTTTATTTTTCCCAAAAAAGATGTTTGATTTACAAATGTGGAGAGCTCCCATGGAGGCTGGAGTCAGCCCCTCTTCCAAGCCCATCTGCTGGATTACCCCGTTTGACTGGAAGGTACGAGCACCACAGATTGAACTTTGCTGTCCCTGGCTGGACACGAGGGGTGGGCGTGCGGCCGCAAAAACCCCCCCAAAAACCCAAACTAAACAACAGTAAGCGGAAAAAATGAAAAGGTGAATCATAAAATGTAATTGCATCTGAGGTAAAAAACCTCACATCACGGTGAATCACTCCGCGCTCCCGCAGTTCCCGTCCGGCTCTCACAGGGGAGCAAGGAAGGCGGGGACACGGCCCCACACACCGGGACC